>NC_090325.1:92879895-93185982 GCF_035084215.1 Heptranchias perlo | reverse complement strand
CTCTTTTGCTGAACAATTCCATTGTGCTGAACACTCTGGGATCTTCTGAACATTCATTCTTCTTTACCACTTCATTGTTCTGGGTCAGCCGTAGCACAATACCTAAACATTTATACAGAAACCCCTGCTGTTGTGGATAATATTGATAACTGTCATTTCATCACTCAGCTGGAAATCCATCCGCTATTGCCTTCAAAGTTTGGGATAAAATCTGTACCAGTTCCATTCTTATTGGTTTTGCAGCATAGATTTCTCTGCATTCTCCCAGAGATAATCATCTAAATTTAGAAGTTCCCTTTCCCATACTTTCACTGCTGTTGGGTGGATGTTAACAGCCGGGTCTTGCAGTAAGATCAGAGGCAGGACACGTGTGCCTTTTCCTTGATTCAGAGAAGAGAAGACACAGTCAACAGCCTTGTTAGCAGTGTGTGAGGCTTAGGGTAATTTGAATTCAGCTCATAATTAAGAGCGCATACTGCCACTCCAGCTTTCTGTTTCTTTGTTCCAAGGCGCATCAAGGAACTCCAGATTGTTCTTAAGGCGTCATTGTGTGTTGTTGGAATCACAAATTTAAGTAGGAATGGCCGGAGAAAATCGTCAGTGTTGTTGTCATTTTCATCAAAGCTTCACACAGTCTCCTCAAATCTTTGATTGTAATCATGTCTGCAGTTATGTTGCAGACCTTCTCTGTGCTTTCCATGTTTTCCTTGTTCTCAGTGGGTATTGTGATATGGATCTGATTATGTAAGTTGCTAAACGGACTATCCAGTTGTATCACTAGTACTTCATTGTTCCTCTCCATGGTTGCGTGTAGTACACAGCACAGATGCTGATTAATATAGAATTGAGGAGAGGTTTTATGGTACATGGACAAAATTGTTGAAATTAACTGGTCTATCTCATTCTCTAGTTTGTCACAGGGTAGCAGGTTGATTATCTGACCTATTGGGCTGGATTTTCCTCCACAACCCCGCAGTGGAAACACTATGGGTACATGGTGGAACGGCAAAGGATGTAAGACTATAGTAGGAGTTGTCTACAGACACCCTGACAGTAGTGATATAATGGGGGGAGGGAGGGTTTATAAATCAGGGAAGCAAAACGGTTATAATTGGGAGATTATAATTTTCACATATATTGGGAGAAGCAGAACACCTGAATTCCTAGGATGTATTTAGGACAGTCTTTAGAACAACCTGTTTTGGAGCCGACAAAGGAACAGGCCATACTAGATTTAGTGATGAGTAATGAACCAGAATTAGTTAACAATTTGACGGTAAGGGAACATCTTGCAAATAGTAACCATAATATGAGTGAATTTGATATTAGTTTATGAGGGAGAATGGAGGGTCACAAACCAATGTAAATAGGGACATAGACAGACTAAATGAATGGGCAAAACTATGGCCGCTGGAGTTCAATGTGGGGAAGTGTGAGGTCATTCGCTTTGGATCCTCAAAAGACAAATCAGTATATTTTCTTAAAGGTGAGAGACCAGGAGCTGTGGAGGAGTAAAAGAACTTCAGTGTCCATGTATAAAAATCACTGAAAGTTGGTGCACAGGTACAAAAAGTAATCAAAAAGGCTAATGGAATGTTGGCCTTTATCTCAACAGATTTGAAATACTAAAGTGAGGAAGTGATGCTTCAGTTGTACAGAGCCTTGGTCAGACCCCATCTGGAGTACTGCATTCAGTTTTGGGCACCGAACCACAGGAAGGATATATTGGCCTTGGAGGGGGTACAACGCAGATTCACCAGAATGATATCAGGGCTTAAAGGGTTAAATTATGAGATCAGGTTACATAAACCTGGCTCTAAAATTTTCCCCCACTTCAGATGTTAAACTAACTGGCCTATAATTATCCATTATAGCTCTCCCTTTTTAAAAATTAGGTACTTCATTGGCCACTCTCCAGTCCTCCAGCTTACATTGACAGCCCTGAAATATAATTTCTAGGGCCTCTGCAATTTCGTTCCTCATCTCCCTCAGGATGTAACCCATCAGGCTCTGATGCTTTGTCTTCTCTTAGCTTAATTAACTTATCTATTATTTTCCTTTTATCCATCCATAATATCGCTCATCTCACTCTCAACCATTTCAGGATTCATCTCTTCTCCGACAGCCTTCTCTTTAGTAAAGACCGATGCAAAGTACTTTTTAAATACCTGAGCTTTCCTTATACTACTCGTGGCCTCTTTTCTTCTTTTCTCATATTTTCCTTGTTTTTTCATTATTATTATTCTCATCATCCTCATATGACCTCTTTTACAATTTTAATTGGTTTATAGAAACATAGAAAATAGGAGCAGGAGTAGGCCATTCTGCCCTTTGAGCCTGCTCCGCCATTCAATATGATCATGGCTGATCCTCTATCTCAATACTATATTCCTGCTATCTCCCCATACCCTTGATGCCTTTTGTGCCTAGAAATCTATCTAGCCCCATCTTAAATATATTCAATGACTTTGCCTCCACAACCTTCTGTGGTAGAGAATTCCACAGGTTCACCACCCTCTGAGTGAAGAAATTTCTTATCCTCTCAGTCCTAAATGTCCTACCCCGTATCCTGAGTCTGTGGCCCCTCGTTCTGGACCCTCCAGCCAGGGGAAACATCCTCCCTGCATCCAGTCTGTCTAGCCCTGTCAGAATTTTATATGTTTCAATGAGATCCCCTCTCATTCTTCTAAACTCGAGTGAATACAGGCCTTGTCGACCCAATCTCTCCTCATACGACAGTCCTGCCATCCCAGGAATCAGTCTGGTGAACTTTTGCTGCATTCCCTCTAAGGCCCCTGTATAACTGCAATAAGACATCCTTGCTCCTGTACTGAAATCCTCTTGCAATGAAGGCCAACATACCATTTGTTTCAGAATGATACCGGGACAAAAGGGGTTAAATTATGAGGTCAGGTTGCATAGACTAGGCTTGTATTCTCTTGAATATAGAAGATCTAATTGAGGTGTTTAAGATGATTAAAGGAGTTGTTGGATAGATAAAGAGAAACTGTTTCCTCTGGTTGGGGGGGTCCTGAACAAGGGGACATAACCATCTTAGAACTAGGCTGTTCAGCAGTAATGTAAGGAAGCACTTCTACACACAAAGGGTAGTGGAAATCTGGACCTCTCTCCCCCAAAAAAATGTTGAGGTTAGGTCAATTGAAAATTTCAAAAGTGAAATTGATAGTTTTTTTGTTAGATAAGGGGATTAAGGGATATGGAACCAAAGCGGGTAAATGGAGTTAAGATACAGATCAACCATGATCTAATTGAATGGCAGAACAGGCTTGAGGGGCTGAATGGCCAATCCTGTTCTTATGTTTCTAACTTCTTTAGATATCCATGGCATCTTAAAACAACTAGTAGCTTCCCTCCTTTTTAATCAACAATACTTATTCTGTACTATTGCAGTCTCTTTTTTTAAAAATCCCACTGTTGTTCTACAGTCTTGTGTGCTAATTTCTCCTTCCACCTCACCTCAGCTAGCTCATTAATCATCTTCCTAAAATCTGCCCTAATCCAATCAGGTATTCTAGTTTTTGTACTAATTTTTCCTTTTCTAATTAGATCTTAAATCTTAACATTTTGTGGTTACCCCTATGAAATGCTCACCCACATCTATGTGATCTATTTCATTACTCATAACCAGATCTAGCAATGTCTCTGTTTTTGTAGGCCTACTAATTGCTCCAGGAAGGAATCCTGTACACATTATAGGAATTACATTCCCTCTTTGTTCAAATTAATAAGTGAATAATTAAAATCTCTCACAGAACAATAATTTTATTATTCTTGCTCATCTCTCCAATCTGACTGCAGATTTCCTCCTCCATTTCCTTCCCACAGTTTGGAGGTCTGTAATGTAACAAACCCTTATTTAATTTGAGGTCCAAACATGTTGACTTTGTCTGTACTCCTCCCTTATCTCCATAAACCCTCTCTACAGCATGTATTCCCTTTTTTACGATGATTGCCACTCTGTCTCCTTTCTTATCTTTTCTATCCCTCCTAAATATATTGGGCTGGAATTTGTTGCAGCAGGGCATCTCATGGTGTGCCTGGTTAGTTAGACTTTTTCCGGCACCCTTCAGCTCACCCCGCACCTGGAGTACTGTGAGCAGTTCTGGGCACCGCACCTTCGGAAAGACATATTGGCCTTGGAGGGAGTGCAGCGTAGGTTTACTAAAATGATACCCGGACTTCAAGGGTTAAGTTACGAGGAGAGATTACACAAATTGGGGCTGTATTCTCTAGAGTTTCTAAGGTTAAGGGGTGATCTGATCGAAGTTTATAAGATATTATGGGGAACAGATAGGGTGGATAGAGAGAAAGTATTTCCGCTGCTTGGGGATATGGGCCAAAGGCAGGTATATGGAGTTAGATCACCGATCAGCCATGATCTTATCAAATGGCGGAGCAGGCACGAGGGGCTGAATGGCCTACTCCTGTTCCTATGTTCCGAAAATGTTTTTGCCCTGTAAGTTGCTGGAAGTGCAAGCTCATGTCAAGGCAACAAGGCATTTGGGACCTTGGTGAATGACGGGACCAACATTGTATCTCCTTAACCAATGAGATTAAAGGTGATGGTGTTTGCATGCGCCTACTGCCCTTGTCCTTCTAGGTGGTAGAGGTTGCGGGTTTGGGAGGTGCTGTTGAAGAGGTCTTGGCGAGTTGCTGCAGTGCATCTTGTAGATGGTACACGCTGCAGCCACGGTGCACCAGAGGTGGAGGGAGTGACTGTTTAAGGTGATGGATGGGGTGCCAATCAAGCAGGTTGCTTTGTCCTGGATGGTGTCGAGCTACTTGAGTGTTGGAGCTCTGCACTCATCCAGGCAAATGGAGAGTATTCCATCACACTCCTGACTTGTGCCTTGTAGTTGGTGGAAAGGCTTTGGGGAGTCAGGAGGTGAGTCACTCGCCGCAGAATTCACAGCCTCTAACCTGCTCTTGCAGCCACAGTATTTGTGGCTGGTCCAGTTAAGTTTCTGTTCAATGGTGACCCACAGGATGTTGATGATGGGGGATTCGGCGATGGTAATGCCGTTGAATGTCATGGGGAGGTGGTTAGACTCTCTCTTGTTGGAGATGGTCATTGCCTGGCACTTGTCTGGCATGAATGTTACTTGCCACTTATCAGCACAAGCCTGGATGTTGTCCAGGTCTTGCTGCATGCGGGCACAGACTGCTTCATTATCTAAGGGGTTGCAAATGGAACTGAACATCAGCGAACATCCCCACTTCTGACCTTATGATGGAGGGAAGGTCATTCATGTAGCAGCTGAAGATGGTTGGGCCTAGGACATTGCCCTGAGGAACTCCAGCAGCGATGTCCTGGGGCTGAGATGATTGGCCTCCAACAACCACTACCATCTTCCTTTGTGCTAGGTATGACTCCAGCCACTGGAGAGTATTCCCCCTGATTCCCATTGACTTCAATTTTACTAGGGCTCCTTGATGCCACACTCAGTCAAATGCTGCCTTGATGTCAAGGGCAGTCACTCTCACCTCACCTCTGGAATTCAGCTCTTTTGTCCATGTTTGGACCATGGCTGTAATGAGGTCTTGAGCCGAGCAGTCCTGGCGGAACCCAAACTGAGCATCGGTGAGCAGGTTATTGGTGAGTAAGTGCCGCTTGATAGCACTGTCGACGACACCTTCCATCACTTTGCTGATGATTGAGAGTAGACTGATGGGGCGGTAATTGGCTGGATTGGATTTGTCATGCGTTTTGTGGACAGGACATACCTGGGCAATTTTCCACTTTGTCGGGTAGATGCCAGTGTTGTAGCTGTACAGGAACAGTTTGGCTAGAGGCGCAGCTAGTTCTGGAGCGCAAGTCTTTAGCACTACAGCCAGGTTGTTGGGGCCCATAGCCTTTGCTGTATCCAGTGCATTCAGTCGTTTTTTGATATCACGCGGAGTGAATTGGGATAAAATGTGGAGTCTGTTATAAGGGAAGGTATTAAAGCACATTTAATGAGAGTAAAGAAAATTACAATATAGTTCATAGGTGATGCCTAATAAATTTATTGGAATATTTTGAAACTTCAAGAGAATTGGTGAATGATTATAATATGACTGTTTCTGAAAGTCAAGATATATAATCATTCAGTAAATTGCCTAACAAGGGATTTGTGGCTGAAGTGAAAGCTCCAAGAAAAAATTGTAAATTGGTTAATGAATTGGATGGTTAATAGACTCAGTTCAATACAAGTACTGTAGCTTTAAATGGACAATTGAAACTATTGGAGAACACACAGTTTAATTTTGAGACCCCTCCTACTCACAATATTTATTAGATAAATCGTTGTTTCCCAGTAGCATTGGTCAGAAGCAAACATAAAATAAATTGTGCCTCTGTCTTCCTGTAACTGGCACTGTACTCACTAATTCTTTCTGTCTCTCTCTAAATCTTTGTGTTTGATTTGTATTCTTCTCACATGCTTCTTTTACTATCTCTGTATGCCTCTAGCACTTTCTCTCATTATCTTTGCATCTCTCCATTTGTCTCAGACTGTTTATTTTTTCCTTTTTCCTTCTTTCTGTTTGTTCTTCATCTGTTTATCTCCCATATTCCTTGTATCTCTGATCCATGTTGCTTCACTGGTTTATTGGGACCACGTTTCCTCATATGGTGCAAGTTGTATCTAAAAGGTTAAGAACTGGTGCTGAATCTGCCTGGGTGGTAATGTGTTAATAGCACTCGAATTCCATGAGCAGCTCAATTATGTTACTATTCACAGATTTCGGTACAGCCTGGAGCAAGTGTTTATTTTATTAGGCTTATATTGAAATAGAAGACACTGGGGTGTCATATGGATGCTTTAAGGTATTTTCTGCTAATATTGCTAGCAGCAAGTGGGTTACAATGGTCTATATTTGGATTATAATATAATGTGTTTTATTTTCATTATAATTCATTGCATTGTATTCATATTTTAATTAGTTGCATTGTACTTCATAGTATCGTAGTAGGTACAGCACAGGAGGAGGTCATTCGTGTCTATGCAGGCTATTTGAAAGAGCTACCATTTAGTCCCGTTCCCCTGCTCTTTCCACAAAGCCCTGTAAATTTTTCAAGTACTTATCCAATTCCCTTTTGAAAGTTACTATTGAATCTGCTTCCACCACCCTTCCAGATCATTACAACTCGCTGCGTAAAAAAATGTTTCCTCATGTCACATCTGGCTCTTTTGCCGATTACCTTAAATCTGTGTCCTCTGGTTACCGACCCATCTGCCACTGGAAACAGTTCCTCCTTATTTACTGTCAAAACCGATAATAATTTTGAACACCTCTACCAAATCTCCCCTTAACCTTCTCCACTCTAAGGCGAACAACCCCAGCTTCTCCAGTCTCCCCACATAACTGAAGTCCCTCGTCTCTGGCACCATTCCAGTAAATCTCTTCTGCATCCTCTCTAAGGCCTGACATCCTTCCTAAAGTGTGGTGCCGAGAATTGAACATAATGGGCTCGATTTTAGCACCCGCGATCGGGTGCGTTCCTGGCGGGGGGGCTACGAAAATCGGGGATTCCCGGGGCGGGTCGGGAGCCTGGCTCATTTCCGGGTTCCCCACTAACATGCTGACATGCGCATGTAGCCCCCGCATGTGGGACTCCTGCCGGCAATTAAAGCCGGCGGGGTGCCACTTAAGGTATTTATTTAGGTATTTCAGGTCGTTTAGAGACCTGATTAACATGATATTTTAGGAGGGTTGGGATTTTGCAAACAACTAGGACTGTTTCCCGTACTGGGGGAAACACTCCCAGTTGAAATGGACGTGTTGCAGCCATCAGCCTGTGGCAGCTGCAAAGGTCCATTTGACAGGTGGGGGGTGGAGACCCTCACTCATTGCAGGAGGCCACTCTGTCACCTTGGACAAAGTTTGGCCTCCACCACCCTCCTCCTAACAATAAAATTCACCAACTTGCACACTTACCCCGGTGTCCAGACACATGAACCTACCTTGCGGACCCCCTCAGATGTGCATCTTCTGGATGGGGGCCGCCGTAGCTGCAGTCATGACCTCCTCGGAGGGCGAACAGCATCACCAGCCTCGCCGGCCACGCCGTCCACCTCTGACACGTGGAGCTCCACAACACAGTGCTGTGACACATCCACTTGCACAGCAGGAAGGAGGGCAACCGCAGAGAGAGATGCGCGCAGAGGGCACTACCCTCGCCACAGGGTCCACAGACCGAGGCTCAGCTTCCTGAACCTCTCTGAGCAGCAGTGCACATGGAGGCTCAGAGTCACTCGACATGTAGTCGTGGACATCTGCAGCCTCCTTCATGCCGAGCTGCTCCAGGCTGGCCCGAGCACCATCTTCTTAGCTGTCGCTGTCAAAGTCACCACTGCCCTCAACAACTTCTCCTCCGCATCCTTCCAGGGTGCCACTGGGGTCATCGCCGACGTCTCTCAGTCGTCTGCACAAAAGAGCCCGGCAAATACACCTACACCCACTCTGCAGTGACACAATGGGTGGCATCAGTTGTGGGTCTTCATAGTGATCCAAAGGAAAGGGCATTATTGCACAAACCAGACAAGATTCGCAAAGACGTGGCAGTAGTGGTGCCAATATAATATGTAATGTGAGTTGATCAGAAATTAAATATAAGTGAAAACCATGACAAACCCTCAAACACCCTTGTGCATCCCCTTCATGCTCACAACACGTTTGCCTTATGCTTCCTACTGCACATATGTGATGCATGCCCTGTGGCTGCAGCACAGGTAATGGCAGGTTGAGTGAGGCTGACTGTGAAAGAGATGCATGAGAGGGTGAGAATAAGATAGAACCATGAGATTGTATGAGGATTGGGTTGAGTGGTAGTGGCGGGATGAGTACTGGCAAGGTGAGTAAGTGCAGGTAAGATGAGGTTTGAGTGGGTGTGAGGAGTGATGTGACAGAGTAGTGTTGGCTGTGCAGAAGGAGATGTGGGGTGGGGGCGGTGATGTGGCAGATGGAGTGTAGGGGAATGAGTAAGTGTACTCACTTTGGCTGACCTACTTAGGTCATTGAAGTGCCTCCTGCACTGTATGCAGGTGCGCGATATGTTGGTGGTGCAGGTGACCTCCTCTGCCACCCCGAGCCAGGCCTTCTTGGTAGCTGAGGAAGGCCGCTTCCTCCCGCCCGCCGGGGGGAAGATCTCTGTCTTCCCCCTCCTCCTCACCCCATCCAATGATACCTGGAGTGAGGCATCATTAAACTTGGGAGCAGCCTTCCCCCTGGGCTGCTCCAGGCTGTAATTTTTCCTATTTCTTGCAGCATCAGTCAGTGGAGGACTGCCCCTTTAAACAGACCTCCTCCAGCTGACAGACCTTACTGCGCATGCGCAGTCCACCCGCCACGCAGCTTAGCAGCGGGGAACCTGGAACAACAGGTAAGTTGATCCAATCAGCCTGCGATTGCGCGCGAGGCAGACTGATTTCACCCGGTGCGTTACCCACGCGCCCAGTCGACCCCCCGCCGCTATGGTAATATCGGGCCCAATACTCCAGTTGAGGCCTAACCAGTATTTTATAAAGGTTTAGCATAACTTCCTTGCTTTTGAACTCTATGCCTCTATTGATAAAGCCCAGGATTCCATATGCTTTTTTAACAGCCTTCTCAACTTGTCCTGCCACCTTCAAAGGTTTGTGTATGTGCACCCCCAATTCTCTCTGTTCCTGCACCCCCTTTAAAATTGTACCATTTAGTTTATATCGCCTCTTCTCATTCTTCCTACCAAAATGCATCACTTCACACTTTTCAGCGTTAAATTTCATCTGCCATGTGTCTGCCCATGTTACCAGTCTGCCTATGTCCTCCTGAAGTCTGTTACTTTCCTTCACATTGTTTACTACATTTCCGAGTTTCACGTCATCTGCAAACTTTGAAATTATACCCTCTATACCCAAGTCCAAGTCATTAATATATATTAAAAAGAGCAGTGATCCTAATACTGACCCCTGGGGAACACCACTGTATACTTCCCTCCAGTCTGATAAACAACCGATAACCACTACTCTTTGCTTTCTGTCCCCTAGCCAATTTTGTATTCATGCTGCCCGTTTAGTTCCATTAAAATGTATCACAATTGAATGTGTTATATTTGCATTACAACTTAATGCACTGCTTTTAATTTTAATGTAATGTGCTGTATTTGTATTTTAAATTATTGTATTATATTTGCGTTTCTATTTAATTCCCTCTCTTTATATTATAATTACACTGTGACTATTTGATTGATTGTTGTAAGGTGCACACTTCATACAGGATCCAATCCGAAGATGATGGCACCTGCTACAATCTTGGTCATCTGTGAGTGCACCTTCCTGGGTATCGTGGTAGTAGGGGGTGGCTTCTCTATTCTCCCCAATTCGCAGTCGCACCTCAGGCCTAGAGCTGCCACCTTCTTCTGAAACTAAACTAGACAAGAGTGTGGAGGTATTATTTTTCAAAATTTTTAAACTATTTTTCCACAAAAGAAATTTGAAAAAAGAATTACTTTATATGTTTTTCAAACAAAATGTATTCTCACAAGTTAAAAAAGTCACTTAGATGAAAGGTGGCTAATATGCTAAATGGAAGTTGTTTTCCCTAGAGACTAAACAATAAATAGTTTCTTAGGTTGTCTAGCTAATCGAAAAACTGCTCACACACATTGTGTTGGAAAGGTCTTTGATCCCTATCTGCTTGTGAACAGAAGAAGATAAAAAGATTGAGACTGGGATACAGGCTGGCTGAGAGATTTTTTGAAATAGGAAGGCAGTCAGGTTTGTTAAGGGGAACGCAGTGGGTTAGAAAGGTTAGAAATGCTGGAGGATAGTCAGAAACCATCTTTTTTAAGCTGAATAAGGTGACCCACTGATGTAGGCTCGCATGGTATCTTCTTTATTTTGTATTACTACATGAAGATAATTAAACGGATTAAATTAAGTCCACTCACAATGGCTGTTCTATATATTCACCTTACAGTTAAATAAAGCAGCTTAACAATTTGGCTTTCTCTCACCAAATGTTGGCTTGGCCCGCCTTCAGAAGAATTGAAGAAATACCTGTGCAAAAGTCATGAATATCTGGTTAAGGGGATACTGTTGTTACACCCCCAGGTAATATTATCGTATAAGTAGATATAAGGCATTGTGACTGAACTTGCATAAAATTTAGATGCTGAGATCGCTTATGGGAGCAACTGATGCTACTGTATCCGAGAAAGTAGACTGGCAGACTAGAATTTGTAACAGAGGCTTACAAACAGGATGTCCTGACACACTCTGTGAGTGGCTTGAAAATCTTGGTAATTTGTTCCCCTCTCCAAAATGTGTTGTACACCTCAAAAAGCTGGAGGTATTTATTAATTGAATCATTGAAGCTCCAGGACATATTAATGATTGATACCAAGACTGGCCATTCACAGAGCATGCTATGACTTTCTATTTATAAACTCCACTTAAATACTTTCCAGTATATACTTAGCAGAAGATAGCAACCTTAATTGCATTCTGGGAGTTGCAGTGAATTGCAGTTGCAGTGACATTGGTGCATTCTGAGAGTTGTAACTACTATGTAATTCAATTTCTTCATTCAGAGAAGACATGGGTATACGTGATAGTTTTGGGAATGGAGCAGAACTCAAACCCAACACCAGAGAGAAGATCAGGACTGTGTGGAGAAACTTCTTCTAACATTGGATGGATAATGTTATGGGTAGGTTTTGTAAAATTTTTTTCAGAATAATTTAATTTTTTTATGTGTTTATAATGTTATAAATTTAATTTTTAGGTATAAATGGTGGGGTGGATGACGAGCCAACATAGATACAGGAGTAGGCCATTCAGCCCTTCATACCTGTTCTGCCATTCAATTAGATCATGACTAATCTGTACCTCAACTCCATATATCCACCTTGATCCATATCCCTTGATATATTTACTCAACAAAAATCTATCTATCACAGTCTTGAAAATTTAAATTGACCAAGCTTTCACATCCCTTTGGGGCAGCGAGTTCTGGATTTCCACTACTCTTTGTGTGAAAAAGTGCTTCTTGATTTCACTCCTAGATGGCCTAGCTTTAATTTTAAGATTATGTTCTCTTGTTCTGGATTCCCCAACTAGAGGAAGTAGCTGGTCTGTATCTACCCTATTGAAGCCATTAATCATTTTAAACACCTCACTTAGATCGCCCTTCAATCTTTTCAACTCAAGGGAATACAAGCCAAGTTTATGCAACCTGTCTTCATAATTTAACCTTTAAGCCCTCGTATCATTCTGGTGAATCTGTTCTGTACTTTTTCCAAGGCCAATATATTTTTTCTGAGATTCGCTGCCCAAAACTGAACACAGTATTCCAGATGAGGTCTGATCAGGGCTCTGCACAACTGAAGCATCACTTCCTCACTTTTGTATTCCAATCCCCTTGAGATAATGGCCAACATTCCATTAGCCTTTTTGTACTCTTTGTGTACCTGTGCACTAGTTTTATTGTTTTGAGTACATGGACACCTAAATCCCTTTGCTCCTCCACAGCTCCTCGTCTCTCACCATTAAGAAAATATTCTGATTTGTCTTTTTCAGATCCTCATTTCGTGTTATCTGAAAACTTGGATATACATCTCTCTTAATATTCAAGTCATTAATATATATTGTGAAAAGCTGACGGCCCAGTACAGAACCCTAGGGAACATAATTTTTCACATCCTGCCAATCTGAGAACAGACCTTTTATCCCTACTCTCTGTCTCCGACCTCTCAACCAGTTACCGACCTATGTCACAAAGTTAAATCCAATCTTGTGCGCTTTCTCTTTGTCTAATAATCTCTTGAGTGGAACCTTATCAAATGCCTTCTGTAAATCCATTTGGACAACATCCTTAGGCACTTCCCTAGCCACCATGCTAAAATTCTGTGATTTGATTGGTTGCTTTTGTTCATTGGCTGATTGAAGGGAAAAATAGAAACATTGATAAAATACAGGTAGTATTTTTTTGGTAAACTAGCAGATTTCCCATGGCATTGCTGATGGTTAGTTGAATGATACATTGTTTTATAACAATAGGAGAGTTATACAATGTAATGTAAAATGTATTATTTTGCTGCTGCAGTGGATCTGTGTTAAACTGACCGTAACCTTTAAGGTCACAAAGTCTAATTGTTCTAAATAGGCAAATCCTGAGGTCATTTTAAGGTTAATTGTTGTTGGCAAGGGAAATTTGCAGATTGACGGATATTTCTAAGTTCAGAAGAAACCAGCAAGAAATGAATGAATTTCTTTCCGTTTTTTATACTTTCAACATTTTGAAGTAAAATATCTGAATTGTGATAGACAGAGATAGGATTCAAGACTTTAATATATAAATAGATAGATGGATCGAAGTCTTGAAACAGTTATCATGATTTGTGCACTATGGATATGTCAAAAATGTTGCCACACTTTACAAACATTTTTTGCCCTACAGACACTAGATACTAAGTGCCCTATTCAAAACTTTTACACTAGAATGGATGGTAGTGACTAAAATTGTTCCTAAATTGTGTGAAAAAGTAGGATGTTCTGAGGAGGGAGATTAAATTCAAGGACATCTACAGAAACGTATCAAGTGGGCTAAATAAACATGGATGGCATTAAATATAAAATGGTACTGAAAATACAAAATGTGATTGCAAAGTGAACAATATATTATTAAAGGAATACTTAATGATAGGTCCCATGGTGGTCTTATTTTTGAGTATCTGAAAAAAAAAATCAATATTACAAAAAAGTCAAAATATTTGTTTCTTATTCACTCTGAGGTGGTTTGCATCTCAATTAGACCATCATCTTATTTCCAGTTCGGAGGCATGAGTGTGGAAACATGATGTTCAATCACTGAACCTTTGCCAGCATCGTCCTGTCATCACTGAAACCAACGTGCAACAGAGGGTGCCAGAATTCAAGGTTAATAACAGAATATTATTTTTCTGTACTCCAGCTTTGAAAAAAAATACAGCTTTTTATTTTTCGAACATGCTAAATGATTGCATTGCCTTTAAATAAATTGTATCATTAAAATGCAGTTGTTCACCAAACGTTGAAAGGATGATCATAGTGTATGGAAGTGCTACAAGGACAAATAGAGAAGAATAGGGTGCACGGGCAGTTACAGACACTCTGCAAAGCATGGGTGAAGCCACATGGAATTTTGGCTGTCATGCTTTTGAAAAAAGACAGAGGCAGTGGAAAAGATTCAGAAAGAGCAACAAAGATAGTTCTAGATTTTAAATCAGTGAAGTTTGAAAAGACTAATGGATTAAAAAATTGTTCTCTTTGGAAAAAGTAAATCTTAATCTTCTATTTACCGATGCAATCTCACAAAAGATGGAAATATATTCCACTCTGCAGAAGTGGCATCCTTCATCCTGATAGGCATAAATGTTCCCCATCAGGAAAATACAAAAATCTTCACAGCAGCTGGTTATTTGGAGAGCTTAGAAGATCAATGTTGTTCGGCATTGTTGAGAGAGCACGTGAAATAAATTCAGTTTCCTCAGCGAGTCAGTCTTGTGTGACAATAGTTTTCCGATAGAGATACAAACTTTTGTTGTCAGCCAATAAATTTCCAGTATCTGGCTGATTCAGGTAGCAAAACATCAGAGTTTTAATCCAAGATTCCATAGTTTGGATATAATAATTTGTACATTTTACTGTATATTTTAAATTTCAGCTGTTTTTCTATTTGTTTGTTGTCCAGTGATCACATATTCATAAATAATGGACCCTTTAAAAAAAATCATATTTACTCTGCATTTTGTGTAAAATCTACAATGTAATATTACTTCTACTTTGTTCCTTCATTTAAAATGTCTACTTGTGGTGGAAGGTATTGTTGGGTATATGCTGTATACCCACCTTAAATTTTTGTTGACAAGCATATGCTCACTTTTGTGGAGCTAGAAACAGTGGCAGACTTTTGTCAGTGCCTTGAAGGTCTGGTGTGGGGTGGGAGGGCAAGGGAGGAGGGTGGGCGGTGGGGGAGGGAAGAGAATGCCATGTTGGACTGGGGGAGAGAACGGTGTATCAGCGTGGACTGGGAAAGAAACAGCATTCCACCATGGAATGGGTAGGGAAGAAACTATCAGCATGGACGGGGGAGGGAACAGAATGCCAGCATTGATTGTGGGTGAAGGGAACAGTGGCTCTAGAGACCGGTGGGGGGGGGGAACAAAATGCCAGGTTGGACTGGGGAGAGGACAATGTGCCGGCATGGACATGAGAAGGAACAGAGTGCTCGCAAGGATTTTGGGGAGAGAGACACAGAGTGCCAGAATGACCTGGGGTGGAAGCAAAGGAGGGTTTGTTTGTTTATTTCTGGTGCCTGTATCCTTGCTCTGAAGTACCACTTTCCAGCCTCATGTTCTACATTCAACTGGTGGTGCATCTATGCACTCTCTCTGTACTGTACAATGGTTTGCTAACATATTTCTTCACCCCTGGTAAGCAGTAATAATTGCAACAGTCAATGTTCTGCATTCTGTTTTTCAATTTCTTCCACAGGTCAGGGTCCCAACCTTTCTCTCTTGCCCCACCCCCTCCCACAGGCTCTGTTCTCATGGTTGCTGACAGGGGGCTAAGCTGCTTTTGATTGGTGGCTAGCTTCTGGTAACTTGTTGTTGGTTAAGATTGGCTGGCTGATGTTGTTGCCGGCAGGCTTTTGTTGCTGGTGGTAGCGAGCCTTCCTGGACTGTATAGTTGGCTACTCATTATGGAGAATTGCTCTTATTAGGGGAGATTGTTTTGTGTGTCTTAATATAATGGTGTGTATTTACACATCAGGGTGTAATATACACATCATAAAGTATTTGTGTGTTTATTTTATTTGTTCTTGATATGTGGGTGATACTGGCAAAGCAGCATTTATGGCCCATTTTTAGATACTGGCAAAGCAGCATTTATGGCTCATTTTTAGATGGCCTGAGGGGACATTAAGAGTCAACCACATTTCAGGTAGAGATGGCAAGACCTCTTTCCTTAAAGGCATTAGTGAACCAGTTGGGCTTTTATGATAATCTAGCAGCTTTCATGGTCATTTTTTTCTGGTGGCGTATTGAATTTAATTTCACAGCTTGTCATGATGGGATTTGAACTCTCAACCTCTGGGTTACTATTCCTCTGACATAACCACTACTCTACTGTACCTTACCTGTAAATTTCAAAATACTGGAAAATCCACCAAAGTGTCAAAAAGCAAAATTATCTGGGGGGGGGGGGGGGCGGTGTCCTTCCCCAGTGGGAAATTTTCACCCATGATGTACAGTATACCCACTTTTAAATTACTACTGCATTATAGATTCTGCTCATATGAAGTATAAGGTGACAGTGCTTAAAGCTATCCAAATTCCATGTTTTATATTAAATGTGTATATTCTGGTTTCTTTTTATGTACAATAAGTGAACTCTTGTTTATATCAAGCTCTGGTTTCTGTGCTTCTGGAGGCTTATTTTCTGGCTCCACAAGGGCAGCTAACTTAGGATAATAGCAAAAGCAAAATACTTCGGATGCTGGAAATCTGAAATAAAAACAGAAAATGCTGGAAAAGCTCAGCAAGTGAGGCAGCATCTGTGGAGAAAGAAACAAAGTTAACGTTTCAGGTCGAAGACCTTTCATCAGATAATAGTAGTAGCTTCCCAGCAAGGGAGTAGTCTGCCCGAGATAGCAAAGGAACAACACAGTAAAAAAATGAGACCTGCTGTCCTGACTATTTTGTGAGGATTGCAAAAAACATCCATAGTATTACTGTTTCTACAGCAATTTTAAGTGATTTCAACCAGTAAAATGATATCAAATGCTCCATAAAAATGTTTATTTTCAAAAAATTAATATAAGATTTCCCTTTCCCTAAATAATTCTGCAAATGCCATAAGATCTATACAGATTCCCATAGTTAACTACAAACTAGGGACAGGAAAATGGCACGTGTTGTCATATTTCCTGCCACTTTTGAAATGACCACCAAGGTGCCATTTTAAAATCAGAAAAGTGTAGATGTGGAGTGGATAGTCTGACCAGTCAGAAGAGAGGCCAAGGTAGAAAAAAGGTCACTTTTACTGGTTAGTTACGATATCTTGAATACAGCTCCACACAAGGCATGTAATGGTTACAAATACAACGCTACCGGAATATAAATAAAGGTTGACATTTTGTTCTCGATTTTATGATCGATATGCAAATAGTTCCACAGCTGGAGAATTGATCCCACCACTTAAACTGAGTGAACAATTCAGAACTAGCGATGAAGGGGAGGTGGATTGATATCACTTTGAGCAGAACCATGTGTGCCTAGTGATTAACAAACTGGATTATTTTCGTCAACGCTCATGAGACAACAACGAGGGTTGGGGTGCAAAGAAGGTCGCAAGCAATGGCTGCCGACCGAGTGCATATGGCCTCCACGATACGTAACATATCCTCCTCACTGAGCCGCAATAAGCTTGTCGGATATGAACTACATCAACAGGTTGGGGGTGGGGGAATAAGTGGGTGAGTATTATGACAGGTGGAGTTGCAGTAGATGTCATTTGACACGGGTGCGGGTGAGGGGTGAAGGTTTGGCCCTGTCCAGGTGTACACTGGGCAGTACTACTGGCGGCCTAACTACTGAATGAAGATTAGAGCAGGACAGCACTGCTGCAACATTTTGGAGTCAGCCAGTCAGTGAGCCGCGAGCCCGAACCCGGCGCTCGCGCTTCTTGCGGACCGATTCGCCTGACAGAGCTGGAGTGCGCCTGCGCGGAAGCGCCGCCATTTTGGCCGTGCTGATAGTCTGATGTTGTAAGGAAGGCTGAGCCGAGGCCGAGCCGAGCAGCGCGTCGCGAAATGGCCAATATCGCAGTGCAGCGAATTAAACGAGAGTTTAAGGAGGTCTTGAAGAGCGAAGAGGTGAGACTCGCCCCATCCGTCTCGTACCTAATCCGCTTTCACCTTCCCTTCGTTGTCCGGCCGTCCGCAGGGAGCAGAGGGAGGGAGGGGGAGTTCATGGTGATGGACACGGGACCGGGCTGACGGACAGGCACCGAAGGCGGTTCAGGAAAGTCCTGGGAGCGGTTGCGCGGCTCACTACAGGTCATTTTTTAAAAAAGATATTTGAAACGTCAAATGTGCCGTTTATCGGCGTTGTGGGGACAGTCTGGTTGATGCGAAGCGGTTGAAATGCCCGATTTCAGGAGGTCCGGGGGATGCCTTGAGCGCTCAGGCTGTTGCTAGGGGTTGTAGGTGTGTAACGTTCTTAGACCGCAGTGCTGGGCATGGGGCTCTTAAGAGACACCTCCACAATGATTGATTTGTTAAATGGGTACGTTTAGTACGGTTGGGCTCGTTTGTTCGGTTGGATTGGTGTGTTTTTTATTTTTATTTTTCTGCCAATCTTTATTCTTACAGTTCTAAACAAAGGAAAGTGCAATAGTATCAGGTGACATCGTCTGGTTGGGTGATATTGAGTTTCCACTATTGACATTTTTCTGCTATGTTTGCAAGTTTTTGAGTTCAGACTGTTACACTTCCTCCATTATGGTTAGCTTCAGTTTTCTTTTCCCTTTTGTTTAAAGAGGAGAGCACAGTAATGCAATTCAATGGCAGGATTAACCAAAACTGCAGTATAAAGTTTTATGATAGTTATGAATTTGCATCTCTGCAGTGGACATACTTAATTGAGGTAAAAACTTAGTTGTCTTGGCATATATTTAGGCTCTCAACTGATACTTAATTTCTTTCTGAAAAATAGCACTTCCCCATATATTTTAAAGTTTATAAAACATTGGTAATTTTTTTTGGAGTACTAATACTAACACTTAGTATGCTGCATAAAACCCTTTATAGTTCTGATTTATGCTCTGCTTGCATCACCACTTTGTGTAGCACATCACCAGAATTATGTAACCCTAAGAGTATTTAAAAGAAAAAATGAACTTCATTTCAATGTGCTGTTTACAACCTCAGGACACCTCAAAGTGCTTCACGACTGATGAATTTCTCTTGAAATGTGATTGCCAGTTGCGCACAACAAGGTCCCACAAACAGCAAATGAAATGAATAGGTGGTTGACCTGTGTTTTATTGAAGCTGGTTGAGGTAGCAATGTTCACTGGAAGAAGTATCTGATCTATGAATAGTATCTTGGGATCTTTTATGTTCACCCGACAGCCAGACGGAGCCTCAGTTTAACATCTCATTTGAAAGATGGCGCCTCTGACAATGCAGCATCCCTCAATACTGTACTGGATTTTTAGTCTAGATTGTGTAGCCATGCCATGGAGTGGGCCTTGAACTCACAAGTTTCTGACTGAGTTGAGTGAGTCAGGCTTGACACACTTATTACTTTTGACTACTTTATTAACCAAAGCATGTGCCTTCCCTCCAAAGGGAACACATCGGTACAAGCTCTTACTTTGAATTTTAGGCAGTGTGCACTACAAAGATGCACAATGTATACTGTGAAAAGTTTCTGGGAGTACCCTTAACATAAATGCACAGGTATGGCATTGCATACATAAAAATGATCACTGCACTTGAAATCTAATTTGTTGTATATCGAGTGCTTTGAGACATTTCTCCAGAGATGTGATGAGGTTTTTCATTCGGTCTGAATAGCAGTTTGCGCACTTTAAGTTGGTAGATTGTATGTGTTTTGGTAAAAGTAATTAAGTATCTAAACTATGCTTATTAATAAAACATTTGACAGTTAATGCTGTGCAGTGGGATTTTATTAATCTCTTGTCACTTTGTTCTAAGTATGTTTCTTATGATCTGATCGGTTCAGTGCTCATTTGCAAATACAAATTTATTACTGAAAGTTTAGACTCTTCGAAAGTCAACAGATAAGAAGCAAATGTTGTTTGAAAGTACTACACAGTTGCTGTATTTTGCTTCCAAAGCCTCGATAGATTTTTTTTTCAGAAGTGTTTACCTACTCTTCTGTTTTGGGTATGGGTATGATACACTTGCTGTTAAGGATTTAAGATAATCCAGGCTTCAACAGGAAAATGATTCACAAATTCAGTTGCACATTGCAAAACTTATTTCTACTATTGTAACATACTAACTTTCAAGTATCTTTTTAAAAAGTGACCATGGTTTGATTTCTTCCAGCGCTCTCTGCTTCCACTCTCCATAAATGTCAGCTCACCCAGGCCACGTTCTCACCCATCTCCCTATGTTCCCCATCCTTGCCAAGCTCTACTGGCTCCCCATGCCCCAGAGATGAATTTAAGATTCTCATCCTCACTTTTAAAGCTTGCCCCTTCTTACCTGCGATCTCCCCCAGCAGTATGTCCTCATGTGTTCCCTCCACAGCTTTAGCGCTAGCTTACTTGTCATTCAGCACTCCTTCAGCTACTTTGCCACCACCCTCTGGAACTCCCTCCTTCAGCACCTTCACCTTGCCGTCGTCCTCCTTTCATAGGGTCCTAAAGACCCTTGCCTTCAACTGTGCTTTTGCCCCTTGTAGCCCTCCTTTTTTCCCTTTCTCCCTTCTGCTTGGGGTCCGCTAGCTGTCCTCCACCCTATAAAGCACTGAGACCTTTCTTTGAGAAATGCTATGGAAATGTAAGTCATGTGATGCATTAACTATTGAAAGATAAATTTCTTAAAGGAAAGTTATGTTAGTTTGATTTTTAATTCTGGGCTCAGAACTATTATTACTCGGCAAATATTAATTTTTAAATTGTAGTTAAACTGATGTAGCTATTGTATTAGTGATTTTCTGTCTGATTATATTACTGACATTATGGTTCTGAATTTGATAAGGTTGCTGTTTTCAAATCTAGCCTCTTGCATAGAATTCTGATTTAGTACTGTAGTTTTGGAGTCCCAATTATTTTCAGGGTTCCAATTGATTTTTAAAGTAGTTATTCTAACCAAAAAAAAACTTGTTTTAAGTTGCATAGATAACTTCATTCAAAAATTTGTGATTGATACTTCAATATTTTTGGAATTCACAGGGAGAAAGAAACTCATCGTCGCTTGCAAACTGAATTGTTTTCTTTTTCAGTTTATCACATTTAGTTGGTTTAAATGTTTCTAGCTATAGTCCACCATTTCCTTCACTGTTCTGCTTACATGTTACACACAGTTTAGATATTCTTGTATGGTAGTATTCAATATAAACTGTACTAACATTTTTTAAAATCCTAACTATAATTGACTGAGGACTTCATAGGTTATGACCTCATTTTACATACATTTAATATTACTAGCTAATCTCCCTTGGTGTTGCTTAAGGTGGATGGAGCACAGTTGTGATGTTTAGCTGCTATCCAGACTTGTCTCTTTAAAACCTCTGTCAGGTAAACCCTGTGGGGAAGTGGTCTAATAAGCATACCCTGAGGTCAGTTAGAGGCTAATTGATGGAGGAAGTTTCCATAAATTGGCAGGTGCTTGCCATCTCTTGGGAAGAGATTAGTTTATCCTCAAGGTCAGAATAATCAGCAGAAAATGGCTGTTTTTCTTTTTGTATACTTTAAAAAAAATTGCTCAGTTGTGATTTTTTTTTCTTTTCCATAAAATGAGTTCTATGCAAGATACATTTGAAAAAACCTTGAACAAGGGGCTCATAATTTGTTTTTTTCCATTTGTTCCTTAAACTGCATTCACATGCCATCTTCAGCATGACCGCTTTGCCTTGCAGCAATGTTAAAGATGGTGTGTAAAGAGGACCAGTGGCAGATCGAATTGATCCGCAGACCCAATTGTCTAAACAGCAGCTGGTGGTTTCAGACCCAAATCGCAGATCTTCAACCGCAGGGCGAGTGAGGAAACATTTTTACAAATCCCAGATATCATTGCTCTGTTGGTTCCCCCCCTTCCCCCCATTACGTTAAAAATAATTTTAATGCCTCCAAAATTTACCTAGCTGTTTGTGACATCACAGTGTACGCATAACCAAATCAGTCCCCATGAGCCCAGATCAGTTTTGCAGATGGCTGCGTAAATGAGGCCTCCAAATCCAAAGTGAACTTGAGAGTTTGCTCCAAATTCCATCAATGTAGCATGAATGTGCCCTAAAACTAACAAATATTCAAAAGCAGACTACTTATTTCCTACAACCTTCCCATAAGGTTTTCTAATGGGTTAATAAGTTGCTGAAAGATCCAATGTTTTTCTATCCTCACTCATGAATACATACTGGTTCTATAGGTGTCAGCAGCCCTCAGTATATTCCCACTTGACTGTTAACAGGTATTAAACTGGGGTGCGTGAGGGCTAGCAACTCAGCCAAGTATGATCCTATTCTTGCTTGATGTCCGCTTTTGAATGGGTAACTGGACAATGATCATGAATTGCAAAATTTGCTGTTTTTTTTTCTCTCTTGTTCCCCCTTGCTCTAGCCCAGTAATACTGACACCTCAGCTGAGATTAATAAACTCAGCACAGCTTATTGACTTGACTGGATATTTACCACCTGAACTATTGGGAGCCTAGAAGGACCACTTTAACTTTGTAGACTCATAGTTGGAATTACAAAGACAAGCCAGTAGAGAGGTGATGAGAATGTTAGGGAGAGTTACTTCATTAAAAGCTGGAACAAACCACTGTGAGCAAGGCCAGTGAACTTATTGAATCATAGAAAGGTTACAGCATGGAAGGAGGCCATTTGGCCCATCGAGTCCATGCTGGCTCTTTGCAAGAGCAATCCAGCCAGTCCCACTCCCTCACTGTAGCCCTGCAAATTTTTTCCTTTTAAGTACTTATCCAGTTCCCTGTTGAAAGCCACAATTGAATCTGCCTTCACCACCCCTCCTGGCAGTGCATTCCAGATCCTAATCACTCGCTGCGTAAAAAAGTTTTTCCTCATGTCACCTTTGGTTCTTTTGCCAATCACTTTAAATCTATGTCCTCTGGTTTTCAACCCTCCCGCCAATGGGAACAGTTTCTCTCTATTCTGCCTAGACCCTTCATGATTTTAAATACCTCTATCAAATCTTCTCTCAACCTTCTCTGCTGCAAGGAGAACAACCCCAGCTTCTCCAGTCTATCCATGTAACTGAAGTCCCTCATCCCTGGAATCATTCAAGGCCTTCACATCTTTCCTAAAGTGTGGTGCCCGGCACTGGATACAATACTCCAGTTGTGGTCGAACAGTGTGATTTTTATGGAAAAGTGGATGGAATTGTGGAATGCGATGCCCTTTACATGGTAAAAAAAAAATCTCAATCTAGTGTACTAAAATAAAATTTTGCTTACTCGGTTACTGTAAATTAGTGGCCTTGATTGAGTAATGTCTATTCTATACAGACTGATATGATTGGCATTGGTGGTTGTGGTAGAATTCTTACCTGCCATACTGGAGGGTCTTGGTTTAAATCCAGGCCAAAGCATAGAATGATATCAGTGTTACCTTGATTTCTGTATTTTTGAAGGTTTTTATTTGAATAGTGTATGCTGAAGACACCATTGGCGATACCAGTTAACAGGACCATTTGAGCCTAACCACGTGAGAGCTAGTTAAAAATACAAAGTTAAAACCACAGGATTGCTGAGGTATCCTGAGTTAGCCTTTTTTTGCCAATCTTTATCTCTCGTACTTCCGACTCAGTGACTCCTCCAGCCTTTTACCACTGATGGCATCCTCAATACTTTTCATTTAAACAAAAAATTGCAAAAGGATATTCATCCAAATTCATTTTAACTTTTTAAAGAGGCCTTGATGGTAAAACTTGCTCTTTTCTGAACATAGTTAAAATATCCCTAAAGTTAATTTAGTCAAGAGGCTTTTGACTTTATACCCTCTTTACTGTTTTTGTGTTGTAGTTAATCATTTGTTTGTAGCTCAGTTAAATGAAATCCAAATCTCTTCAGAACCTCTGGGCAGGATTAATACAAAAGCAATGCCACTTCTAAGTACTTTTTTAAAGTTATCTTTTACTGAGTAAAATTGCATTCTAAAAGAGTTACCCTCCTTAATGTTACCCACCATTAAGTCTGAGAAACTCCCTGTAGTACTATTCAGTTGATTGTAGATTCTGAAATCCTGTTGTATTTCATTCTTATTTCTGAATAGTTAGGTTAATTAGCATGGTCTGTCTGCAGCTAGCTTTCTCTGACCAATAGGATAAAAATGTGAATAGAGAAGAAGAAAAAAGCTCATGCTGTATAATTGTTACTCTAGCGTTTTGGAACCTAACTTATCCGGTGTTTTTTGCTTTTTTGTTTTGAAGACCAGCAAGAATCAAATAAAAGTAGAACTCGTAGATGAAAACTTTACAGAATTGAGGGGGGAGATTGCAGGGCCTCCTGACACACCATATGAAGGTAAGTGCCAGTGATATTCTGTGAAATTTTAGCTTTGAACACTAAATAAGAGTAATTTAAATTAACTAACGTATTAGTTGTACCCAATTCTATTTATAAGTAAAGGATACTAGTTTAAAATTCTTTTGCATATCCCTGAAGGTTAGAAACAAAAGATCACTCCTCAGTGACCAATTTTTATAGAGGAAGTGTTTGTTAAATTATCTGAAATTAATCTTAAGCTAGCTAATGTTGCAGCTTTTTGGGAAGACTTAGTAGTAGTTCACGTGTGTTTGAAAGACTGGGACTAAAATAGAAAAGTCATCAGGCCCAGATGGTATGTATCTTAAGATATTGGTGGAAAAATAGCAGAGGCACTAACCATTTTCCAGAAATCTTTGGAAATGTGAATTGTCCCAAAGGACTGGAGGATGGCAAATGTTATATTCCTATTTAGAAAGGGTAAAAGGATAACCCCGCAAACCATAGGCCAATTAGTCTCATTTCCGTTGTGGGTGAGCGTCTAGAGTCAATGACATTAGTGCGCAATTTGAAAGGCATGGGCTAACAGAAACAGCCAGCATGGATTTGTAAAGGGCAGTTTGTGCTTCCATTGAATTTTTTGAGGAAAACTCATTGCATAGATAAAGTGACTGTGATTTGTGTGTGTATATAATCAGCCTTGTTTCAGTGGTAGCAGCATACAATGTAGACTGACATTTCTGTGCAATCCTGAAGGAGTGTTGCACTGTCGGCAACACTGTCTTTCAGATGTGATGTTAAACCAAGGCACTGTCCGCCCTCAGGCGGAGATAAAAGATCCTATTGCACTATCTGAGGAAGAGCAAGGGGTTCTCCGTGTCCTAGCCAACATTTACCCCTCAAACAGCATCACCAAAAATAGATTATCTGGTCATTTATCTCAGTGCTGTTTGTGGCACCTTGCCCATCATAGGAAAGATATTAGAGCCATAAAAATGAAAATTTGCTAGAATGATAACAGAAATGTGAGGTTATAGTTGTGAAGAAAGGCTTGAAAAAATTGGGCTTTTTCACAGGAACAGAGAAGTTAAGGGGGAGTTTGATATAATTTTGAAAACCTCTGAAAGGTTTTGAGAAGGTTAAACTGAAAGTTTATTTCCACTGGTTGACAAATAATAATGGGAAATGGTGTCAAGATTGTCACTAGAGGAACGATGGGGGAAGCTAGAAATTTAAAAAAATAGATTATTGCAATATGGGTACTTCACTACAAGTAGCTAATGACACAAACTAGCATAATTTACAAGGGTTCTGGTTAAGCATTTGAGAAGGAAGACCATAAAAGTATGTGGAAAGGGAAAGGAAATGGGACTAGAGTAGGTAGCTCTGGTTGAAGAGGTGGCAGGGGCACAATGGGTCGAATGGCTACTCCCTGCATTGTAAATTCTATGATTGCAGTTGGTATTTGTCACTTTGGAGAGGTATTGGGTTAATGCCACCATTGGGTTTGGGGTTGACTTTTAAGATTAAATTCCAATGTCCCTCCTCTTCCTCGTCCCCACCCCAATTAAATGGGCAAGCAGAGTGAACATGTTGCTTATCTACTTTATAAACAGCCAAATACTTTTTGGACACTTATCATGGAGGGTTAAATTCATTTTTTTTCTAAATTGAAAAAACTAGGTCAAGGACCAAGACCCATAGCTCAAACCCATAATTGAAAGGAGCTTGAGATGATCAGGTAAAATGAGAAATGGTAGTCAGATACAGCAAACATGGATTTTTGAAGCCTGTAGATTATAGAGGGTTGTGAATCTTTGGAATTCTCTACCACAGAGGGAGTACATTCAAGAATGAGACTGATAGATATTTGGATTCTTAAGGAATCAAGGGATATGAGGATATGGTGGGAAGGAGGAGTTGAGGTAGAAGATCAGCCATGATCTTGGATGGCGGAGCAGGCTCGAGGGGCCATGTGGCTTGCTCCTGCTCCTATTTCTTATGTTCTTAGGGGATCACTGCAGTTAAAATGGAAGCTGTCTTTCCTTATCTACTTTCAAAATGGAGACCTCGAGATGTACTGTTTAAGATTTGGCTAGTTTGATTGATCTGGAAATTAGTCACTGTAGAGGAGGTTTGCTTTTAAGTGCAAATTGAATATTACATGGTCGTGAAACTTACATGATGTGAGAGCACCTGCTCATCCACCTCTGCAGTAGTCTGTCTCATTGTGTTAATCTTAGATGATAAATAACTTGGATTTAGTCTGGGGAATGGTCCCTTAGGCTTTAGTTTTGCCTGGAGATCAGAACTGTGTAGTTATACTGGAAATTTGTGTCATCCACGTACAGCATTGCATTATGAAGGTCTATTCAAAACTCTCTCATTCAAAGGTTCTGTTGTTTATCAAATTGTGTAAGAAATGCATAGCGTATTTTAACCCCATTATGGACTGATTTTTTAAAAAACTATTGTGCTTTTGAGTGTCTCACAGGAGCTTATTACAAAAATTCAGGCACATGGGTATAGAAAGTTGGTTGACAGACAGGTAATGTTGGGGTTAATGGATGTTGCTTGAATTGGAGAAAGATTGGAAGTGGTCCACACCAGAGGTCAGTGTTGGTTCATTCATATATTTGGACTTGTGCAATTGAAATTGCTGAAAGTAGGAGGTTGGGTAAATAGCGAGATGGATGGTAGAAGACTTCAGGAGGGCATAGAAAGATTAGCAGAAGGGTGGCAGATGCAGTTTAATGTGGAGAGGTGTGAGGTAATTCCTTCCAAAATGTAAGGAAAGAGTATACACTTTAGATAGACATTGAAGGGTGTGGATGAAAAAGGAGACATAGGTGTTCAAATATATAATACTTGAGTGCAAATAAATATAAAACCATGTCCAGGCCAATAGCATTTTAAGTTTTAAGAGGTGTAGAGAACAAGAGTAAAGGTAATAAATATAAGGCAATGGTTAGGCCTCAGTTAGAGTATGTTGTGCAATTTTGGTTGCCTCATTATAGAAAGGACATTAAAGCCGTAGCGATTTGTATAGTGATGTTTCACCAGAATGATGCTAGAGATGAGAAACTATAGTTGAGGAAAGACCAGAGAGACTGGGACTATTTCCATTAGAGCCGGGAAGGCTAAGAGGAGATTAATGAAGCGTTTAACATTCATGAAGGGTTTTGAAAGCGTGAATAGGGAAAGAGTGGTGGGTAAGAATCAATTTAAAATTGTCACAGTGAGGAGGGAGATTAGGATACATTTCTTTGCAGAGTTACTAGAGCAGGGTGTGCTTAGTCACATTGAATAGTTGAGATAGAGACCTTTGCATAGTTTAAGGAAAGTTTGGATAAATATTTGAAGCGATGGAAGATACTAGGTTATGTGAAGAGAACAAAGCAATATAATTAGTTTTGTATTATTCTAGGAAAGAGATGATATGGACACAATGGGCCAAATGTCCTCGTTCTGTGCTGTAAACTATAGTTTATTGGTTCAGTAACTTGGTGTGTCCCATTGTCTCTATAAATTCACCCTCCAAATAAAATCTTAGTTTTAGCCTGTATTGATTGTTCTGATGGCATGGTATTTTTCACCTTTTGAAAGAGCCAGGAGATTTTGGTGGAACCCCAGTGAATCTCCAGTTAGTTGTTAATTCAAAGCATGTTATTCCAATCATGGAATCTGTAAGAGTACTGAGGTGAGCAAGTCTGCATATGGAAACTACCTTCTTGCCATGATCACAAGACAGTAATATTGGAGGGGAAAATCCTGAACCGTAACTGGGAGTATGGTGGGGGTTAAAAAAAATTCCACCATTTTGTTAGCAAAAAATGTACGAAATGGTGTAATGAATCTTTAAGGTAAATTTTAAGTTGAATACAGTGCTCCCAGTGTCGAGCCATTCCTGAAGGGAGTACAAGTCACAGGGCTTATAACACTGTCTAACTCTGTGACGTCGCTGCCTTCGAGAGCTGCTCAGCTCTGGTTGAGCTGAATTTATCCTTTTATTTGAAGATCATGGCATTACATAGAATTTATAGCACAGAAACAGGCCATTCGGCCCAACAGGCTCACGCTTCACACGAGCCATCTCCCACTTTCATCTCACCCCATCAACATATCCTTCTATTTCTTGCTCCCTCATGTACTTATTTAGCTTCCCCTTAAATGCTTCTGTGCTTTTCGCCTCAACTGCTCCTTGTGGTAGCAAGTTCCTCCATGACATGGCATGGAGGGAGAAAGAAGAGTGTATAATTGGTTTTTGTTTTTGTTTACTTTAAGGGTATGAATTCTGTGTTTTCTCCCTTGACCAAGTATCAAGAGTGGTGGGTGATGTGCTTCTAAGCACTCTTCCAGTGTTTTTTTTAGGTAGCTGCTAGGAGGGCTCTAAAAAGCTTGGTAATGACTCTTTTCTCATTCCATAGATAGTTGCCTGGCATTTCCCCATATTAACGATTGAGGCTAGTAATGCAGTGGAGTGGGGCATCAAACTTGAGTTCCATCCCTTCATAGGGCTGTGGCACAATTCCGTACCATACTACTCTCCCATTTTATTCATTGCTTTTTACAAATACACTGCGACACAAATTTATAAATTCTCTTTTACCCCCCAACCACCAACCTGCAAAAGGTATATCTTACATAAGAAAAAGGAACAAGAGTAGGCCATACAGCGCCTCGAGCTTGCTCTGACACTCCACTTTCCTGCCCCATCCCCATATCCCTTGATTCCCTTAAGTGTCCAAATGTCCATCGATCTCAGTCTTGAATATAGTCAACGACTGAGCATCTGGGGTAGAGAATTACAAAGAACTCTCTGGAGTAGAGAATTCCAAAGATTCACAACATTCTGAGTGAAGAAATTTTCCTCATCTCAGTCTTAAATGGTTAACCTCTTATCTTGAGACCTCGACCTCTAGCTGTAGACTCTCCAGCAAGGGGAAACAGCCTCTCAGCATCTTCCCTGTCAAGCTCTCTAAGAATTATATACCTTTCAATGAGATCACCCCTCATTCTACTAAACTTGAGAATTTCAGCCCACCCTATTCAATCTCTTCATAGGACAACCCTCTCGTCCCAGGAATCAATCTATGAAAGTTTGTTGCACCCCCTCTAAGGCAAGTATATTCTTCCTTAGGTAAGGAGACCAAAGCTGTACACAGTACTTCAGATGTGTCTCACCAGAGCCTTGTATAATTGCAGCAAGATCTCCTTACTCTTATACTCCACCCCCTTGCAATAAAGGCTAACATACCATTTGCCTTCCTAATTGCTTGCTGTACCTGCATATTAACTTTCTGTGATTCGTGTACAAGGGCACCCAAATCCTTCTGAATACCATATTTTTTAGTCTCTCACCTTTTAAAAATATTCTGCTTTTCTATTCTTCCTACCAAAGTGGATAATTTCACATTTCCCCACATTATACTCCATCTGCCACCATCTCGCCCACTCACTGTCTATATCCCTTCGCATCCTCCTCACAGTTTAATTTCTCACCTAGCTTTGTATCGTCAGCACACTTGGATATATTACACTCGGTCACCCTCTTCTAAGTCACTGATATATATTGTAAACAGCTGTGGCCCAAGCACTGATCCTTGCGGCACCCCACTAGTTACAACCTGCCAAACCGAAAATGACCAGTTTATTCCTACTCTTTTCTGTCCGTTAACCAATCCTCAATCCATCCATATTACCCCCAATCCCATGAGCCCTAATCTTGTGTAACAACCTCTTGTGTGGCACCTTATGGAATGCCTTTTGAAAATCCAAATGTACTACATCCACTGGTTCCCCCTTATCTACCCTGCTAGTTACCCCCTCAAAAAAAACTTTAATGATTTGTCGATCACAATTTCCCTTTCATAAAACTGTGTTGACTCTGCCTAATCATATTATGATTTTCTAAGTGTCATGTTACTACATCTTTAATAGATTGTAGCATTTTCCCTACTACTGATGTCAGGCTATCTGGCCTATAGTTCCCTGTTTTCCCGCTCCCTCTCTCGAATAGCGGGGCTACATTTGCTACCTTCCAATCCACAGGGACTGTTCTAGAATCTAGGGAATTCTGGAAGATCAAAACCAATGCATCCAATATCTCTGCAGCCACCTCTTTTAAAACCCTAGGATGTAGGCCATCAGGTTCAGGGGATTTGTCAGCTTTTAGCCCCATTAATTTTTCCAGTAGTTTTTCATTACTAATCTTAATTGCTTTAAGTTCCTCACTCTCATTAGACCCTTGGTTCCCCACTATATTTTTTGTATCTTCTGTGACAAAATATTTGTTTAATGTCTCTACCATTTCCTTATTCCCCATTTATAATTTCTCCCCTCTCTGCCTCTAAGGGACCCACATTTACTTTTGCTAATCTCTTCCTTTTTACATTCTTGTAGAAGCTCTTTCAATCTGTTTTTATATTTCATGCTAGTTTACTCTCCTATTCAATTTTCTCCCTCTTAATATGAATTTCTTGGTCATCCTTTGCTGATTTTCTAAAACCCTCCCAATCCTCAAGGCTTACTGTTCCTTTTGGCAACATTGTAAGACTCATCTTTTAATCTAATACTATCTCCTCTAGTTAGCCACGGTTGGATCATTTTTCCCATGGAGTTTTTATTCAAAGGAATGTATAATCGTTGAGAATTATGAATTATTTCTTTAAATGTTCGCCATTGCTTATCTACCGTCATATCTTTTAATCTAATTTCCTAATCTACTATAGCCAACTCGCCCCTCATACCTATAACCGGCTTTGTTTAAATTTAAGACTCTAGTTTCGGACTTAACTACATCACTCTCAAACTCAATATGAAATTCTTCATATTATGATCACTTCCCCAGAGGATCCTTAACTATAAGATTACTAATTAACCCTGTCTCATTACACAATACTAGATCTAAAATAGCCTGTTCCCTAGTTGGTTCCTTGACATATTGTAGAAAACTGTCTCGAATGCATTCCATGAACTCATCCTCCAGACTACTTTTGCCAATTTGGTTTGCCCAGTCTATATGAAGATTGAAGTCTCCCATGATTATTGCACTACCCTTGTTACATACTCCTCTAATTTCCTGATTTTTTTTTTTACTCTGTATGACATTAACTACTGTTAGGGAGCCTATAAACTACTCCCACCAGTGTTTTCTGCCTCTTGTTATTTCTTGGCTCCACCCATACTGATTCTACATCCTGATTTTCTGAGGTAAAATCCTTTCTCGCTACTGTCTTTATCTCATCCTTTTATTATCAGGGTTACGCCCTCTCGCCACCACCCCCCCCCCTCCCCTTTTCCATTTTGTCTGTCTTTTCTAAAAGTCAAGTACCCTGGAATATTTAGTTCCCAACCTGTCACACTGCAACCATGCCTCAGTAATGGCTATTAGATCAAACCCATTTATCTCTATTTGTGCCATTAATTCATCTATGTTGTTACGAATGCTTCGTGCATTCAGATATAGTGTCTTTAACTTTAAATTTTTACTATGTTTCTTTGATGTGACCGTAGTCACGAATGTCCTATTTCCTTTGTTAAACTCTGTCCCTTCCTGACACTGCTTGTTTTTATCCAAATTGCTACTCTGCTCTACAGCCTTGACTTTTCTCTTTAGACCTACAAATTTACCCTTACCTGAACCCCCCCCACTTATTAGTTTAAAGCCCTATCTACTGTCCTAGTTATTTAATTTGCCAGGACAGTGTTCCCAGACTGTTTAAATGGAGCCCTTCCCAACGGATCAGCTCCCTCTTTCCTCAGCACTGGTGCCAGTGCCCCATGAATTGAAACCCCTGCTTCCCACACCACTCTTTCAGCCACACATTTAACCATCTAATCTGTTTGTCCCTATGTGAATTTACATGCGGCTCAGGTAGTAATCCAGAGATTATTATCCTTGAGGTTCTGCTTTTTAATTCTGACCCTAGCTCCTCAAACTCCCTCAGCAACACCTCATTGCTAGTTCCATCTATGTCGTTGGTTCCTACGTGGACCATGACAACTGGATCCTCCCCCTCCTGCTTCAAGTTCTTTTCCAGCCGTTAGATGTTCTTAACCCTGGCACTGGCAACACAGCCTTTGAGACTCCTGGTCGCGGCTGCAGAGAACAATATCTATCCCCCTGACTAATACTGTCTCCTAACACTACCACATTCCTTTTTGCTCCTCCCACTTGAATGGCCTCCTGTACCATGGTGCTGTGGTCAATTTGCCCATCCTCCCTGCAGTCTTTGTTCTCGTCCAAACAGGTAGCAAGTACCTCGTACCTGTTGAACTGTCCCTCTAGATTGGAAAATTGGACATGTCGCTCCGCTTTTTAAGAAAGGAGAGGGAGGGAAACCAGGGAATTATAGACCAGTTAGCCTAACATCTGTTGTGGGGACAATGCCGGAGTCTATAATTAAGGATAGGGTGAGTTAACACCTCGAGAATTTTCAGTTAATCAGAGAGAGCCAGCATGGATTTGTGAAAGGTAGGTCGTGCCTGACAAACTTGATTGAATTTTTTGAAGAGGTGACTAAAGTAGTGGATAGGGGAATGTCAATGGATGTTATCTATATGGACTTCCAGAAGGCATTTGATAAAGTCCCACATAAGAGACTCTTCACTAAGATAGAAGCCCATGGAATCAAGGGAAAAGTACGGACTTGGTTAGGAAGTTTGCTGAGCGAAAGGCGACAGAGAGTAGGGATAATGGATAGGTACTCACATTGGCAGGATGTGACTAGTGGAGTCCCGCAGGGATCAGTCTTGGGGCCTCAATTATTCGCAATATTTATTAACGACTTAGATGAAGGCATAGAAAGTCTCATATCTAAGTTTGCCAATGACGCAAAGATTGGAGGCATTGTAAGCAGTGTTGATGAAAACATAAAATTACAAAAGGATATTGATAGATTAGGTGAATGGGCAAAACTGTGGCAAATGGAATTCATTGTACGCAAATGTGAGGTCATCCACTTTGGACCAAAAAAGGATAGAACAGGGTACATTCTAAATGGTAAAAAGTTAAAAACAGTGGATGTCCAAAGGGACTTAGGGGTTCAGGTACATAGATCATTGAAGTGTCATGAACAGGTGCAGAAAATAATCAATAAGGCTAATGGAATGCTGGCCTTTATATCTAGAGTACAAGGGGGCAGAAGTTATGCTGCAGCTATACAAAACCCTGGTTAGACCGCACCTGGAGTACTGTAAGCAGTTCTGGGCACCGCACCTTCGGAAGGACATATTGGCCTTGGAGGGAGTGCAGCATAGGTTTATTAGAATGATAGCCAGACTTCAAGGGTTAAGTTACGAGGAGAGATTACACAAATTGGAGTTGTATTCTCTAGAGTTTAGAAGGTTAAGGGGTGATCTGATCGAAGTTTATAAGATATTATAGGAAACAGATAGGGTGGATAGAGAGAAACTATTTCCACTGGTTGGGGATTCTAGGACTAGATGGCACAGTCTAAAATTTAGAGCCAGACCTTTCAGGAGTGAGATTAAAAAACACTTGTACCACCTGTGTGTGTAGAAGTTTGGAACTCTCCTCTGCAAACAGCAATTGATGCTAGCTCAATTGCTAATTTTAAATCTGAGATAGATAGCTTTTTGGCAACCAAAGGTATTAAGGGATCTGGGCCAAAGGCAGGTATATGGAGTTAGATCACAGATCAGCCATGATCTTATCAAATGGCGTAGTGGGCTCGTGGGGCTGAGTGGCCTACTCCTGTTCCTATGGACAAGGGCAAAGGCTGAGGCTCCTCCACCACTGCATCTGGGGTCCCCTTATCTGCCTGACTCAGTCACATCCTCCCTTCCCTGACCACTAACCAAATCTAAACCACTACCTAACCTAAGGGGTGTGACTGCCTCCTGGCTCAAATGAAGTGAACATTCAAGATGCTGAACGGGCTTGATACTAAGCATAATGTACTTTCTTATCATACATGGGAATTATGGCTTTGGGTTGGGATGGGGGTGCAGGGGTAGAGAGAAACACTAGCCAGAGGGCAGAAAGAAGAGGGTATCCCTTAACTTTAAAAAAAAAAGCTTCATATTCCACTGTTCCTCTTTCAAATCTGCTGTTTAAACACAATCTGTTTGTTACAGGCTGGAACTTTCCACGGCCCTCTGGCACAGGACATTGCATGCAGTGGAAGGCTTACCAGAAAATTGTGGGTGCATTGCATACCATTTTCCTCCCATTAATATTAATAAATAGAAAATCGTGGGCAAAGCACCCGTGATTTTTCTGATAAGTTGTCCGCTGCATCCAAGGCTCCACTGGAAAGTTCAGTCTACAAAGTTTTCTATGCTGAAAGTGGAGCAGTGAAGCTGCTGAACTGTTGTTCGGTGCCACGAGGAAGTCGGGGTAAAGATCATTGTCATGTCAAATAGCTCTTTGTGAGGCTGATCATAAAACATTAGTAATTTTGGGTTATCTCATCAGCCTCACTTGGGAAAATACAGATGTAACTAGCCAAGAAATATTTAGATGTGTAGCTAGGCTCTGTCTAGTATTTTTGTAATCTCTTTACAGTCTACTCGTGTTAATTCAAAGTTACTTGATTTGAATTACACTTCCAGCTACATCATTACTATGCTTAGTGTTCCTGCTGTACAGCTTCCGGGGTAGCGTTGGGCGGGGGGGGAGGAGGTGCACGCAGGCAGCTATTGAATCAAGTCATTTTGCTGTTTGGAAAGTGCTGAAGCTTCTGTCTTGTATTTGTGCTGTAATCTGAACTATTCAATTGGATTGCTATCTTGCATCCATGAAGAGCAAGCTTTGGAAAGGCAAATAATATTTTCTCACTCTATGCAACACTTAACCAGTAGGAGCTATATTGTTTTTCAAGAATGTATTCACTGCTTGTTGCTTAATTACACATCCCAGTCAGGAAATTCTTCACACAGAAGAGGGAATGGACTTCCAGGTAGAGTAATAGAGGTGAGAACCCTGAAATCATTAAAGCATTTTTTTTTCTTCAATGAGAGGGAAGGGGCAAATGGCAATGAAAATAAATGAAATTAATCTATACACTCTAGTTACTGACTCACCAACCAATGGAAATATATTGTCCCTATGTAGCTTATATCCCCTCAATTTTGTACATCTCTATCAGGCTTCCTCTTAACTCCTTCTGTTCCATTGGAGAGAGAGCCTCAGTTTTACCTAGTTTCTCCAGAACTAAAGCCTCTGATCTCATCTTAATAAATCTCTTCTGTACCTTTCTCATGGCTGTGACATCCTTCCTAAGGTAGGGCACTCAAAACAGGACGCGATATTCTAATTGCGGCCTAACCAATCATTTGTATAGATTTAGCATTACCTCTTCACTTTTCTGCTCTACGCCCCTATTTTACAAAACCTAGAATCCCATATGAGTTTTTCTACATCTTTTCTCCCACTTTTAAAGATTTGTGTACATGATCCTCAAATTCTCTATGCTCTTCTACTCCTTTTTAAAATGTTACTAATTTAAAGTATATTTCCTCAAACTCTCAAGTTTGTCAGACATGACTTTCTTTTTACAAATCAGTGCTGGCCGTCCTGAATTAATCCATGCTTTTCAAAGTGAGTAATGGTCTCAAAGCTTACTTACTACCGATGTTAGGTTGACTGGGCTATAGTTACCTAATTTACTCCCTTCACCATTCTTGAACATTGGCAGCTCTCCACTCCAACTGGCACAACTTCCATATTCAAGGATTTTTTGGCAGATTATGGTCAGACACTCTACTATTTCCTTTGATTTCCCTGAATATTCTAGGATGCATGCCATTGGGGCCCAGTATATTTTTCATTTTGAGCACCACTGATTTTATTAGTACCACGTCCTTATCTATAGTTATCTTGTATAATTGCTCCACCTCCTACTCTTGGAGCCTTTCAATCTCAGAACCACACTCTTCTGTGAACTGTGGCAAAGTACTCTTTATTACCACTGCAATTACATTATGTAGTATTTACAGCACAAAAACAGGCCTTTTGGCCCAACAGGTGTATGCCGGTATTTATGCTTCACCTTAGAAACATATCCTTCTGTTCCTTTCCCGTCATGTACTTATTTAGCTTGTGCTTTTCCTGTTCAGGCAAATCTTTCAACCTCCATGAGAAGATTTCCTTTTCATTTCTAATCGGCTCTATCCTTTTACTTCTTGCATCTATAAAAATCCTTAATGTTCCTGCCTGTCTTTTTTTTCATATCTCCTAGCATTTTTAATATGTTTTGCTCCTCCTATTTTCTGTTGTCTGTTTGATTTTCTTTTGTATTGTAAGCCCTAGATTTTTCATATGCCTTTTTTCTAAGTCACGTTTTAATTTAATTTCTCTACTCATCCAAGGAGTTATGGCTGCCCCTTTACTGAGGAACTGTCTATTGTGTATCCTAATCATCTCCTGTTTGTAGTTTCCATTATTAGTCCACTGTCTTATCTGCCAGTTTATCTGGGTTAGTTCCCTTTTTACTATGCTGTCATTTGCTTTTTTTAGTCAAGTACTTTTATTTTGTTTCTTTTCAATTTTTAGATATCAAATCTAATTATGTTTTGGTTGCTGATTCCCAGATGTTTCCTTACCATTACGTTATCTACTTTCCTTACTTCTTCATTTCCTAGAGTTGGATTCAGCACTTGTTGAACTAAAATGCTGATCTAGAAGGCAATCCTGGCCCCATGATAGAAATCCCTTATTGTTTTTGTTAGGTGCCAGCCTTGGCTCAGAGGTAGCACGCTCACCTGAGTCAGGAGGTCGTGGATTTAGTCTGCACTCCAGAGACTTGAGCACATAATCTTATCTGATAATTCGGTGCAGTACTGAGGGAACGCTGCACTGTCTTTGGGTGAGGCGTTAAACTGAGACCTTGTGTGCCCTTTCAGATGGGTATAAAAGATCCCATGGTACTATTCAAAGAAGAGCAGGGACGTACGTTTTCCAGTGTCCTGGCCAACATTTAACCCTCAACCAATAGCACTAAAACAGATCATCTGGTCGTTATTTTATTACTGTTAACTGGTACCTTGCTGTGTGCAAATTGCTTGCCATGCTTCCCTACATTACAACAGTGAACAGCAAAAGATCTGTTGAGTGCAAAGGACCATTTGGTGTGATTCATCTACTCTGAAGTCCAGCCATGGAGGGATGTGCAGTTGGCCTAAAATTATTTTTGAGGCATTAAATCACTGAGCTGTTGTTTGATTTTATTAAACTTTTTAAAAATACTTCATTGGCTGAAGTATTTTGGGATATCCTGAAGTTGTGGAAGGCACTATATAAATGCAAGTTTGTTCTTTCTATTACTTTTATTCCAATTTATATTTGGATAAATAAAGTGATTTATTATGATCCTGATTCTACATTTTTCCCTAATTTGCTTTATACCTTTCTTTTCCAATCTCCTTTCTACTGTTTGGTCTTCAATAAACTCCCAATTGAGTAACAGTTCCCTTTTTTCCTCCTTACAACTCTAACCATGTAGATTCAGCTTTTTCACTGTTCCCTAAACCATCTTTACTGTCTAGTGTTATAATGGGATCTTTGATTAACACTGCCACCTTTTTTCTTAGTCGATCCCTCCTGAATATTTTGTAAGCAGAAATGTTTAGCTCCCAGTCCTGCTCTAGCCTAAGCTGCATCTCTCTTTATGCTACAACACTTTGCCATATCAATTTGTGCCTCTTGCTCACCAATTTATTCAGAATACTTTGTGCATTTACTTACATACAACTCAATTCTGCCTTTGCCTTTGTTTCTCTCATTTGACTATTCCAGTATGGTACTCCACTAGAGTATGGTACTGGAAATAATTCTGAGATTACTAGCTGCAAGGTCCTGTCCTTCAATCGGTTTCCCAATTCCTGAAACTCACTTTGCAAGGCCTCATTTGTATTCGTTCCTATGTCATTGGTTCTGACATGAACCACAGCTTCTGGCTATTCCCCCTGTCTCCAACATGTTTTGCTGGCACTCTGATTTATCCCTCACCTTGGTACCGGGGAAGTAATGCATCTTTTGGGACTCTTGACTGTAGCTACAAAAGGGCTTGTCTCTTCCTGAATATGAAGTGTTCTATTACTACAGTATTTCTGCACTTCCATCCCCACTCTTTTTTATTGGCTCCGAGATGCTGCTTGTGATTGCACTCCTTGGAGTCATTGTTGAATACCCGTTTTGTCAATTCACCACTATAAGGGGATCTTTGCACTGTTTACTGGCTCCTTTTTTCTTATCCCAATGGATGGTTACCCACTTCCATTCTTCACTAATTCGTTCTGCCTGCAGGATGGCTAAGTTTTGGAACCTGCATTTCCGGAGTACCCTGAAAGTGATGCGGTGTCCACAGCTTCCGCTGAAACTCAGAAGCTTAGAACTTGAGGGTAAGCAGTCTGAGGCACTTCACATATGTGTGGTCATTCTGTATCCACAAAACATCCAGAATCTTCTACATTGCACAAGTACTGCACATCTTGGGCTTGAGCTGTTACTGCCCCCTCCCCCCCAAAATACTAAACTATTTTCTCTAGTTTTAAAAAAAACTTTAGTAAAATCACACGCAACAGCTCAGTGATTTAATGCCTCAATAATAATTTTAAGCCAACTGCACATCCCTCTCTGACTGCACTTCAGCTGAGATTAAATATCACACCAACTGGTCCTAGATTGATTCCTGGTATGGAAGGGTTGTCTTATGAGGAAAGATTGAACAAGTTGGGTCTATACTCATTGGAGTTTAGAAGAATGAGAGGAGATCTTATTGAAACATACAAGATTCTGAGGGGACTCGATAGGGTAGATGCTGAGAGGATGTTACTCCTCATGGGGGAATCTAAAACTAGAAGGCATAGTCTCAGAATAAGGGGTCACCCATTTAAGACGGAAATGAGGAGGAATTTCTTCTCCCAGAGGATCATGAATCTTTGGAATTCTTTACCCCAAAAAGCTGTGGAGGCTGAGTCATTGAATACATTCAAGGCTGAGTTAGACAAATTTTTGATCAGCAAGGGAGTCAAAGCATATGGAGAAAAGGCGGGAAAGTGGAGTTGAGGTAAAAAATCAGATCAGCTATGATCTCATTAAATGATGGAGCAGGCTCTAGGGGCCGAATGGACTGCTCCTATCTCTTTGCATGCCACAGGTCTTGCTGCTCAAAATATCTTGAGAGGAAAGCATCTTGAACTATAAGTGGTGAACTCATGGTTACAGCAGTCAATTGCTAGTGGTGGTTACAATATAGGGGTGATGAATGAGAAATAGGACAGAAGAACTGTATTACATTTGTTTGTGACTTTTGAACAACAGCTTGTTCTGGCTTTGTAAACAATGATAATGAGTACTCATTTTTTATTCATCCATGGGATGTGGGCATCGCTGGCAAGGCCAGCATTTATTGCCCTTGAGAAGGTGGTGATGAGCCCCGCCTTGAACTGCTGTCCGTGTAGTGAAGGTAGTCCCACAGCGCTGTTACGTAGGGAGCTCCAGGATTTTGACCCAGTGACGATGAAGGAACGGCGATATATTTCCAAGTCAGGATGGTGTGAGACTTGGAGGGGAATGTGCAGGTGTTCTCCCCAAGCGCCTGCTGCCCTTGTCCTTCTAGGTGGTAGAGGTCATGGGTTTGGGAGGTGTTGTTGAAGAAGCCTTGGCAAGTTGCTGCAGTGCATCGTGAAGATGGTATACACTGCAACCACGGTGCGCCGGTGGTAGAGGGAGTGAATGTTTAGGGTGGTGGATGGGGTGCCAATCAAGTGGGCTGCTTTGTCCTGGATGGTGTCGAGCTTCTTGAGTGTTGTTGGAGCTGCACTCATCCAGGCAAGTGGAGAGTATTCCATCGCACTCCTGACTTGTGCCTTGTAGATGGTGGAAAGGTTTTGGGGAGTCAGGATTTATGTGGCTGGTCCAGTTAAATTTCTGGTGAATGGTGATCCCCAGGATGTTGATGGTGGGGGATTCAGCGATGGTAATGCAGTTGAATGTCAGGGGAGGTGGTTACATGCTCTCTTGTTGATGGTCATTGCCTGGCACTTTTGTGGTGTGAATGTTTGTTTCTTGCCACTGATCAGGCCAAGCCTGAATGTTGTCCAGGTCTTGCTGCATGTGGACACGGACTGCTTCGTTATCTGAGGGATTGCGAATGGAACTGAACACCGTGCAGTCATCAGCAAACATCCCCACTTCTGACCTTATGATGGAGGGACGGTCATTGATGTGCTGATATTGCTGAATCCATTCTGTAGCCTAAATTGAGTGACTTCAACACAACAAGAAATGTATTGCTTCGACTAGAAGTTATTTTCTATATAAAAGGAACATTCGATGGATGAGATTTCACCTTTCACCACATGCCATGTGAGGAATCTCCAATATGAACCAATATCTGAAAGCATCTATTAACTATTTAGGTTGACAGTAAAAAGAAGCTGAGAGGAGGTCCTGATACATTGACTTATTTTAACAGTTTAGGAAATGTACTTAATTTTAAAAGCGTGTTTGCATCATTTGAGCATGAAGAGAACAACGTTAAAATTCTGGGAGACAATGAATGGATAGGAAAACAGAAACACAGGAGAACAAAAGAAAAAGCAGACTGATGAAACAGGGAAAAGGATGGTGACAGAAAGCTGGGAAACGATTATTGAGAATTTTTGTTTTAAATCTTCGTTTCTAACCCTTTTCTAAAGTTACTTCCTCTCCTCCACTTTGAGTTTGATATACCATTTCCTGTTTGAAACTGAAAGCTGACCTATTCCCACACCGTGGACACTCTTCATTCACCACTAGACAGTGTACCTTTACGTGGTGCAAGTTGACACAGCTTTACTGAAATGAAGTACTAATATGTTTCCTCTCTCCCTGTGCTTCTTGTGCTTGCTGTTTCTCAAATAACCCAGTTGAACCAGGAACCAATTTGTAAGCAGTTGCAATGAGTTGGTTAAACCTATTTTTAAATGTATTCTTTGAAGCTTATAGCTTCATACCATATCAGGATGGTATGTTGCCTCCCTGGTGCTAGGGTCAAGGATGTCACGGAGCGGCTGCAGGGCATTCTGGAGGGGGAGGGTGAACAGCCAGTAGTCGTGGTCCATATTGGTACCAACGACGTAGGTAAAAAAAGGGATGAGGTCCTGCAAGGTGAATTTAAGGAGTTAGGAGATAAATTAAAAAGCAGGACTTCAAAGGTAGTGATCTCAGGATTACTACCGGTGCCACGTACTAGTGAGTATAGGAACAGGAGAATAGACAGGATGAATGCGTGGCTGCAGGGATGGTGTAGGAGGGAGGGATTTAGATTCCTGGGGCATTGGGACCGGTTCTGGGGAAGGTGGGACCTGTACAAGCGTGACTGGTTACACCCGAGCAGGACCGGGACCAATGTCCTCGCAGGGGTGTTTGCTAGTGCTGTTGGGGAAGGTTTAAACTAGAGTGGCAGGGGGATGGGAACCTGAGCGGGGAGTCAGAAGGGAATAAAGTTGAGAGCAGCAAGAGAGGGGAAGACCCAGGGGAAATCTACAATACAAATAGTACAAACAGTTGTTCAAGAACAAGTGAAAGGGAAAAGCATAGAGCAGCGGAAAGAAAGTGTACTTTAGGCACGAGAGATAAAATAAAAACTAGAAGGTGCAAGGCGATTAACCCAGCATCAAAGCTGTGGCAGGGGGTTGGGAACCTGAGCAGGGAGACAGAGGAAAGCGTGTCAGGAAGGGACAGAAGGTATGGAGAAAAAGGTAAAGTGTTAAAAAAGGAAAAAGCAGGAACTAAGTGTCACAAAACATATTTGAAAGTTCTTTATCTGAATGCACGTAGCATTCGTAACAAAATGGACGAGTTAACGGCACAAATAACGACGTATGGGTATGATCTTGTGGCCATTACAGGAACATGGCTGCAGGGTGACAACGACTGGGTGTTAAATACCCTGGCATATTTAATTATCAGGAAGGACAGGCAGGAAGGAAGGGGAGGTGGGGTGGCTATGTTAATAAGGGAAGGAATCACTGTAATGCAGAGAAAAGATATTGGGACAAAGGATCAGGATAATGAAACAGTTTGGGTAGAGATAAGGAATAATAAGGGGAAAAAAACACTCGTGGGCGTAGTATATAGGCCTCCTAATAGTTGCAACTCTGCTGGAAGAAGTATTAATCAGGAAATAGTCGGGGCATGTAATAAGGGAACCGCTATAATTATGGGGGATTTTAACTATCATATTAACTGGACAAATCAAATTGGGCAGGGCAGCCTTGAGGAAGAGTTTATTGAGTGTATTAGGGATGGATTTCTTGAGCAGTATGTAACTGATCCTACAACGGGGCAAGCAACCTTGGACCTGGTCCTGTGTAATGAGCCAGGATTAATTAATTAATGTCCTAGTTAAGGATCCCCTTGAAATGAGTGACCATAACATGGTTACATTCCATATCCAATTAGAGGGTGAGAAGGTTGGTTCTCAAACAAGCGTACTGAGCTTGAATAAACGAGACTATGATGGTATGAGAGCGGAATTGATTAAAGTGGACTGGGAAAATAGTTTAAAGGGTAAAGACGGTACATGAACAGTGGTGTTCATTTAAGGAGTTATTCTACAACTTTCAAAAAAAATATATTCCACTGAGGAAAAAAGGGTGTAAAAGAAATGACAGCCATCCGTGGCTAAGTAAAGAAATTAAGGATAGTATCCGACTAAAAACAAGGACATATAAGGTAGCCAAACTTAGTGGGAGGATAGAAGATTGGGAAGTCTTCAAAAGACAGCAAAAAGTAACGAAAGGATTGATTAAGAAAGGGAAGATAGATTATGAAAATAAATTAGCAAAAAATATAAAAACAGATAGCAAGAGTTTCTACAGTTATATAAAAAGAAAAAGGGTGGCTAAGGCAAACGTAGGTCCCTTAGAGGATGAGACCGGGAAATTAATGGTGGGAAACATGGAGATGGCAAAAATGCTGAACAAATATTTTGTTTCAGTCTTTACGGTAGAGGACACTAAGAATATCCCAACAGTGGACAAACGGGGGGCTCTAGGGGGGGGAGGAGCTAAATACGATTAAAATCACTAAGGAATTGGTACTCAGTAAATTAATAGGACTCAAGGCGGATAAATCCCCTGGACCTGATGGCTGACATCCCAGGGTCTTGAGGGAAGTGGCAGTAGGGATTGTGGATGCTTTGGTAATAATTTTCCAAAATTCTCTGGACTTGGCAAAGGTCCCGGCAGATTGGAAAACTGCTAATGTAACACCGTTATTTAAAAAGGGTATTAGGCAGAAGGCTGGAAATTATAGACCAGTTAGCCTAACATCTGTGGTGGGTAAAATTTTGGAGTCTATTATTAAGGAGACAGTAGCGGAACATTTGGATAAACATAATTTAATAGGACAAAGTCAGCATGGCTTTACGAAGGGGAAGTCATGTCTGACAAATTTGCTTGAGTTCTTTGAGGATATAACGTACAGAGTGGATAAAGGGGAACCAGTGGATGTAGTGTATTTAGACTTCCAGAAGGCATTCGACAAGGTGCCACATAAAAGATTATTGCTCAAGATAAAGAATCACTGGATTGGGGGTAATATTCTGGCATGGGTGGGGGATTGGTTATCTAACAGGAAGCAGAGAGTTGGGATAAATGGTACATTCTCGGACTGGCAACCAGTAACCAGTGGTGTTCCGCAGGGGTCGGTGCTGGGTCCCCAACTCTTTACAATCTATATTAACGATTTGGAGGAGGGGACCGAGTGTAATATATCAAAGTTTGCAGATGATACAAAGATGGGAGGGAAAGTAGAGAGTGAGGAGGACATAAAAAACCTACAGGAGGATATAGACAGGCTGGGTGAGTGGGCGGAGATTTGGCAGATGCAATACAATATTGGAAAATGTGAGGTTATGCACTTTGGCAGGAAAAATCGGAGAGCAAGTTATTATCTCAATGGTGAGAAACTGGAAAGTACTGCAGTACAAAGGGATCTGGGGGTCCTAGTGCAAGAAAATCAAAAGGTTAGTATGCAGGTGCAGCAGGTGATCAAGAAGGCCAACGGAATGTTGGCTTTTATTGCTAGGGGGATAGAATATAAAAACAGGGAGGTATTGCTGCAGTTATATAAGGTATTGGTGAGACCGCACCTGGAATACTGCATACAGTTTTGGTGTCCATACTTAAGAAAAGACATACTTGCTCTCGAGGCAGTACAAAGAAGGTTCACTCGGTTAATCCCGGGGATGAGGGGGCGGACATATGAGGAGAGGTTGAGTAGATTGGGACTCTACTCATTGGAGTTCAGAAGAATGAGAGGCGATCTTATTGAAACATATAAGATTGTGAAGGGGCTTGATCGGGTGGATGCGGTAAGGATGTTCCCAAGGATGGGTGAAACTAGAACGAGGGGGCATAATCTTAGAATAAGGGGCTGCTCTTTCAAAACTGAGATGAGGAGAAACTTCTTCACTCAGAGGGTGGTAGGTCTGTGGAATTTGCTGCCCCAGGAAGCTGTGGAAGCTACATCATTAAATAAATTTAAAACCGAAATAGACAGTTTCCTAGAAGTAAAGGGAATTAGGGGTTACGGGGAGCGGGCAGGAAATTGGACATGATTTTAGATTTGAGGTTAGGACCAGATCAGCCATGATCTTATTGAATGGCGGAGCAGGCTCGAGGGGCCGATTGGCCTACTCCTGCTATTTCTTATGTTCTATATTTTCAATTGGGGTCTCTAGGTATTTAGGAGGTCTACAAACAAATCAGATTTCTGTGTGTCTTGTCATCAGATCTCTGAATTTTTTTCTGTAATAGATTTTTGTAGCACATGTCTGTATACTAATACATTTTCTGCAGTGGCAGTGCCAACCTTAGAGTTGGCACTTTTCAGAAGTTAGGAGTCATTGTCCACGGCAATGTCAGTATTTGCGGTTGGATTCCTGAAAGTTTTAATATTTTCAGGGAGTCCTCCACCTAGAGAAGTTTGAAAATCGATGGCCTATAACACAAGGATGGAATAAACTGAAACTTCGACTTGTAGGCTACATTTATTTTTACAGTAGTAATTATCCTATGTAAAATTACATTCTTTCTTTATACTGCATTAATTGCCAAAATTAATACTGCCAAGTTACTGTCAGTAATTAAATTTCAGCACTAAAATTGTTCAGATTTAAGACTGCTTTATGTCTACTTCAGTGTTAGTTTGGTGAACAGCTGGGACGAGCATCCTTCTGCCTTATTTGGTAGCACTCTTTCCTGTGAGTCAGAAAGTTGTGGATTGAAGCCCCGCTCCAGTACTTGAGCATGTGTAGGCAGCCATTCCAGTGCAGTACAAAAGGAACTGCTACGTTGTTTGACGTGTCGTCCTTCAGATGCAATTCTATACTAACAGCAACAACTTGCATTTATAGAGTCTTCAATGTGCAGTTCCAAGCTGCTTTACAGAGGGGTGAAAAGATAGATTAAAATAATAAAGGAATAGACAGCAAGCCAGAGTGAAAGACCTAGGAGAGGTGACCCAAAGCTTGGCTGAAAATATAGAATCATAGAAAGGTTACAGCACGGAAGGAGGCCATTTGGCCCATCGAGTCCTTGCCAGCTCTATGCAAGAGCAATCCAGCTAGTCCCACTCCCCTGCCCTATCCCCGTAGCCCTGCAATTTTTTCCTTTCAAGTACTTATCCCGTTCCCTTTTGAAGGCTATCAGTGAATCTGCCTCCACCACCCCTTTGGGCAGTGTATTCCAGATCCTAACCACTCGTTTTTTTAAAAAAAAAGTTTTTCCTCATGTCACCTTTGGTCCTTTTGCCAATCACCTTTAAATCTATGTCCTCTGGTTCTTGACCCTTCCGCCAATGGTAACAGTTTCTCTCTACCTACTCTGTCTAGACCCTTCATGATTTTGAATACCTCTATCAAATCTCCTCGCAACCATCTCTGTTCCAAGGAGAACAGCCCCAGCTTTTCCAGTCTATCCACGTAACTAAAGTCCCTCATCCCTGGAATCATTCTAGTAAATCTCTTCTGCACCCTTTCTAAGGCCTTTACATCTTTCCTAAAGTGCGGTGCCCAGAACTGGAAACAGTAGTTTAGTTGTGGCCGAACCAGTGTTTTGTAAAGGTTCGTCATGATTTCCATACTTTTGTACTCTATGCCTCTATTTATGAATGTAAGGAATCTTACAACACCAGGTTATAGTCCAACAGTTTTATTTGAAAATCACAAGCTTTCGGAGCTTGCCTCCTTCGTCAGGTGAGTGAGTGAAGGGTTCACTCTTCACTCACTCACCTGACGAAGGAGGTAAGCTCCGAAAGCTTATGATTTTCAAATAAAACTGTTGGACTATAACCTGGTGCTGTAAGATTCCTTACATTTGTCCACCCCAGTCCATCACCGGCATCTCCACATCGTGTCTGTTTATGAAGCCCAGGATCCCGTATGCTTTTTTAAACCTGCCCTGCCACCTTCAACGATTTGTGCACATATACTCCCAGATCTCTCTGTTCCTGTGTCCCTTTGAGTTATGCCCTCTAGTTCATATTGCCTCTCCTCGTTCTTCCCACTGAAATGTATCACTTCGCATTTTTTTGCGTTAAATTTCACCTGCTACGTGTTGTCCATGCCTCCAGCCTGTCTATATCTGCTTGAAGTCTATCACTATCCTCTTCGCTGTTTACTACCCTTCCAAGTTTTGTCATCTGCAAATTTTGAAATTGTGCCCTGTACACCCAAGTCCAAGTCATTAATATATATCAAGAAAAGCAGTGGTCCCAGCACCGACCCCTGGGGAACACCACTGTACACCTCCCTCCAGTCCGAAAAATAATTGTTCACCACTACTGTTTCCTGTCACTTAGCCAATTCTGGCCAGTGCCCCCTTTATTCCATGGGCCGCAGTCTTGATGATGAGCCTACCATGTGGCACTTTATCAAACATATTTTGAAAGTCCATATACACCATCAACTACGTTGCCCTCATCTACCCTCTCTGTTACCTCATCAAAATACTCTTATCAAGTTAGTTAAACACTATTTGCCTTTAACACATCCTTGCTGGCTTTTTGTAATCAATCCACACTCGACCAAGTGACTGTTAATTCTGTCCCGGATTATCGTTTCCAGAAGTTTCCCCACCACTGAGGTTAAACTGACTAGCCTATAGTTGCTGGGTTTATCCTTACACCCTTTTTTTGAACAAGGGTGTAACATTTGCAATTCTCCAGTCCTCGGGCACCACCCCTGTATCTACGGATGTTTGGAAGATTATAGCCAGTGCCTCCACAATTTCCACCCTTACTTCCCTTAGCAAGCTAGGATGCATCCCATCCGGATCGGGTGACTGATCTACTTTAAGTACAGCTAGCCTTTCAAGTACCTCGTCTTTATCAAGTTTTAGCCCATCCAGTATCTCAACTATATCTTCCTTTACTGAGACTCTGGCAGCATCTTCTTCCTTGGTAAAGACAGATGCAAAGTACTCATTTAGTACCTCGGCCATCCCCTCTGCCTCCATGCGTATAGCTCCTTTATGGTCCCTAAATGGCCCCACCCCTCTTACTACCTGTTTATTGTTTACATGCTTTTTGGATTCCCTTTTATGTTGGCTGCCAGTCTGTTCTCATACTGTCTCTTTGTCCCTCTTATTTCCTTTTTCACTTCCCCTCTGAACTTTGTGTTCTGCCTGGTTCTCACTTGTGTTATCAACCTGACATCTGTCATACGCCTCTTTTTTTCCATTTCATCTTGCCCACTATCTCTTTTGCCATCCAATATGGGGTTCAATAAGGTTTCCAAAGGTAGAGAAAGAACTAACAAGATAATGTGGGGTGGAATTCGAGAGAATAGGGCTAAGGCGGCTGAAGACTGTGCCGCCAGTGGTTGGGCGAAGGGAGGGAAGGATACACACAAATCTAGAGTTGGAGGATCAAAGAGTGCAGACGGATGTCACACTGGAGAAATTGCAGAGTTGGAATGGGATGTGGCCATGGAGAGATTTGAAGTCCAGGACCGGGATCTTGCATTCAGTGCACTAGGGGACAGGGAGCTAATGTAGGTCAGTAAAGGATAGGATACAGGCAGCTGAGCTTGAAACAAGTTAGAGTTATGGAGGTTAGGAGCTCAGGAAGAGGGTCATTGGAAAAGTCTCTTCTGGAGCTGATAAAAGCATGGCGCTTGGCTTGAGGTGAAGGTGGGCAGTACTGTGGAGGCACAAATAAGCAGTCTTTGGTGATGGTTCGGATGTAGGGTTTGAAGCTCAGCTCTGCGATAACAGAATTTCAAGTTTTCAGTGATCTGGTTCAGACTGACTGGGTGGCTGGAGTCAGTGGCGAGGAAGTAGAGTTTATGGTTGGAGCTGATACCATTGGGTTTGGTCTTGCTGATTAAGGCAGTGTCTGCCTGTTCTGTAGTTCAGGTGGATGTTAAAGATCCTATCGCACTTTTGAAGAGAAGCAGTGAATTCTCACGATGTCCTAGCCAACATTCCTTTCTCAATTAATATTGCCAAAACTGGTTATTTGCACCATTGCTGTTTGTGGGATCTTGTTATGTTAAAAATGGTTGTATTGCTTACATAAATCACTGCTTTGAAATGTTTGACAGATGTGACTTGGCATTATATAAATGGAAATATTTATTTTCATTTCAGTCAATACCAAATTTATTCTACTTGTGAGGAAGACTTGGTACGATTACAAAAGTCTTTTGAGTAGTGGGATACCATGTTTTAACTGAACTGCTTCAGCTGCAATATACGGTCAAATTTCATACTGAAACAATTGATGTGCTCGACAAACCGAAATGGACATTTTATTAAAAATGAGTTTCAGATCAATGAAAAAGTGGTCTTATTAGACAAATAGCTCATCATTTAACTTGAGAATATTATTTTAAAAATTCACCACATTGTGCTGCTTCACCGCTGCTCATACACCATTGGGATTCGGTACAAGATGGCCGCATAGGGTCTAAGTCATTATGCAATGAGTGGAACTGACCAGACTCCATATACGCAATACTTGGCTTTTATATTGCCTGGTTGTTTCCATTTACATATTGGGACCTGTGATGTTGCTGATTAATTTTTGATTGTCAAGACAATTAAGAAATCTAGTTTCCTTGTGGAATAAACCTGGACATTTCATGAGTTTAATGATCTTATCTAATCTATCAAAACTAACAGCAAATGTTTTCAGTTTATTAAATTTAATAACTTGAACTAGTTTATTAGCTAGACAAATAAACAGGGGAAGGAGTGGATAGTTTTCTTTAAGGCTTAACTTATTTTTGTTAAGGTTAGTAAATAGTCTAATAAATCGAGGCATGGCAGGGCAGCTCACACCCGTTAAATGCACGGCCTGTGCCATGTGGGAAATCCAGGTCGCTTCCAGTGTCCTGGACAGCCGCAGGTGCAGGAAGTGTTGTCAGCTGGAGGAGCTCGAGCTCTGGATTTCGGAGCTTGAGCAGCAGCTGGCATCATTGCAATGCATCCGCGAGGTTGAGAGCTACGTGGATAGCACGTTTTAGGAGGTTGTCACCCCGCAGCTTGAGAGTGCAGGCAGAGAGGGGCTGGGTGACCGCCAGACAGACAAGGAGGACCAGGCAGGTAGTGCAGGAGTCCCCTGAGTGCATCTCGCTCTCTAACCAGTATTCTGAATACTGGTGATGGAGAGGTTTCCTCTGCGGAGTGCAGCCAGAGCCAAGTCCACAGCACCATGGATGGCTCAGCTGTACGTGGAGGGGAGGAGAGGAGAAAGGTCAGGAGAGCAAGAGTGATGGGGGATTCTATAGTTAGGAGAGCAGACAGGAGTTTCTGCAGCCGCAGACAAGATTCCAGGATGGTGTGTTGCCTCCATGGTGCCAGGGTCAAGGATGTCATTGAGCGGTTGCAGAACGTTCTAGGGGGGGAGATGAACAGTCAGAGGGCATGGTCCATATTGGTACCAGTGACATAGGCAAAAAGAGGGTTGAGGTCCTGCAGGCAGATTTTAAGGAGTTAGGAAAGAGATTAACAAGCAGGATCTCAAAGCTAGTAATCTCCGGATTACCCCGGTTGCCATGCGCTAGTGAGCATAGGAATAGGAGGATAGATCAGATGAATGTGTGGCTGCAGAGAGGTGCAGGAGGGAGGGCTTTAGATTCCTGGGGCATTGGGAGCAGTTCTGGGGAAGGTGGGACCTGTACAGGCTGGATGGATTGCACCTCAACGGAGCTGGGACTAATGTTCTGGCGGGGAGGTTCGCTAGTGCTGTTTGGTGGGGGGGGTGGTTTAAACTAATTTGGCAGGGGGGTGGGCACCAGGTTGTAGCAATGGAAAGGAGAAACAAGGGGCACAAAGGATCGGGGGAGAAAAATAGCACTAAAGCAAGTAATAGTACAGTATTAGGTGGAATCAGACTGAGAGTACAAGAAAGTCTAAGACTGGTTTGCTGTGCATGTGTGTAAATGCACAAAGCGTGGTAAACAAGGTTGGTGAGCTGCAGGTGCAAATAGCCACATGGGAATACGATGTCGGGGTGATAAGAGACCTGGCTCAAAAAAGGGCAGGATTGGGTACTAAATATTCCTGGATACAAGGTGTTCAGGAAAGATAGGGAAGGAAAGAAAGGAGAGGGGTGGCAGTATTGATTAAGGAGAATATTGCAGTACTGGAGAGAGAGGATGTCCTGAGGGGGTCAAGGACAGAATCTATTTGGTTAGAGTTAAGAAATAAGAGGTGCCATTGCACTAGGTGTATTCTATAGGCCATCAACTAGTGGGAAGGATATAAAGGAGCATAAGGGAAATTAGAGAGGTGCAAAATCTATAGAGTAGTGATAACTGGGAACTTCAACTATCCTAATATAGACTGGGATAATAATATAAAGGGCAAAGAGGGGGAGGAATTTTTGAAATGTGTTCAGGATAACTTAACCAGTTTGTTTCTGGCCCATTGAGGAAGAAGGCATTGCTGGACTTGATTCTAGGGAATGAGATGGAGCAAGTGTCAGTGGGGGTAGCATTTAGGGAGCAGTGATCATAGTAGTATAAGGTTTAGAATAGCTCTGAAAAAGGACACTGACCACTCTAAAATAAAAATACTCAATTGGAGGAAGGCCAAATTCAATGGGATGATAACAGATCTGGCCCGGGTAAATTGGAATCAAAGATTGGCAGGCAAAACTGTAGTTGAACAGTGGGCGGCCTTTAAAGAGATGGTTCAGGTACGGTCTAAGTACATTCCCACGAGGGGAGAAAGGTAGGACAACTAAATCTGGAGCTCCCTGAATGACAAAGGAGGTAGTGAGTAAGAAGAAATGGAAAAAGAGGCGTATGACAGATGTCTGGTTGATAACACAAGTGAGCACCCAGGCAGAATATAGAAAGTTCAGAGGGGAAGTGAAAAAGGAAATAAGAGGGGCAAAGAGAGTATGAGAATAGACTGGCGACTAACATAAAAGGGAAGACCAAAAGTCTTTTACAGGCATGTAAACAGGTAGTAGGAGGAGGGGTGGGGCTTATCAGGGACCATAAAGGAGATCTACTCATGGAGGCAGAGGGGATGGCCAAGGTACTAAATGAGTACTTTGCATCTGTCTTTACCAAGGAAGAAGATGCTGCCAGAGTCTCAGTAAAGGAAGATATAGTTGAGATACTGGATGGGCTAAAACTTGATAAAGATGAGGTACTTGAAAGGCTAGCTGAATTTAAAGTAGCTACGTCACCTGGTCCGGATGGGATGCATCCTAGGTTGCTGAGGGAAGTAAGGTGGAAATTGCAGGCGCGTTGGCCACAATCTTCCAAACGTCCAAAGCTATGGGGGGTGATGCTGGAGGACTGGAGAATTGCAGATGTTACACCCTTGTTCAAAAAGGGTGTAAGGATAAACCCAGCCAACCAGTTTAATCTCAGTGGTGGGAAAACTTCTGGAAACGATAATCCGGGACAGAATTAAGTCACTTGGACGAGGGTGGATTACATAAGAACATAAGAAATTGGAGCAGGAGTAGGCCAATCGGCCCCTCGAGCCTGCTCCGCCATTCAATAAGATCATGGCTGATCTGATCCCAACCACAAATCTAAAGAACACAAGAAGTCGGAGCAGGACCCGGCCACATAGCCCCTGGGCCCTCTCCGCCACCCACAGGGCATTGACCGATCCGAACTCAGCTTCATGTCCAATTTCCTGCCCGCTCCCCATAACCCCTAATTCCCTTTACTTCTAGGAAACTGTCTATTTCTGTTTTAAATTTATCTAATGATGTAGCTTCCACAGCTTCCTGGGGCAGCAAATTCCACAGACCTACCACCCTCTGAGTGAAGAAGTTTCTCCTCATCTCAGTTTTGAAAGAGCAGCCCCTTATTCTAAGATTATGCCCCCTAGTTCTAGTTTCACCCATCTTTGGGAACATCCTTACTGCATCCACCCGATCAAGACCCTTCACAATCTTATATGTTTCAATAAGATCGCCTCTCATTCTTCTGAACTCCAATGAGTAGAGTCCCAATCTACTCAACCTCTCCTCATATGTCCGCCCCCTCATCCCCGGGATTAACCGAGTGAACCTTCTTTGTACTGCCTCGAGAGCAAGTATGTCTTTTCTTAAGTATGGAGACCAAAACTGTATGCAGTATTCCAGGTGCGGTCTCACCAATACCTTATATAACTGCAGCAATACCTCCTTGTTTTTATATTCTATCCCCCTAGCAATAAAAGCCAACATTCCGTTGGCTTTCTTGATCACCTGCTGCACCTGCATACCAACTTTTTGATTTTCTTGCACTAGGACCCCCAGATCCCTTTGTACTGCAGTACTTTCCAGTCTCTCGCCATTAAGAAAATAACTTGCTCTCTGATTTTTCCTGCCAAAGTGCATAACCTCACATTTTCCAATATTATATTGCATCTGCCAAATCTCCGCCCACTCACCCAGCCTGTCTATATCCCCTTGCAGGTTTTTTATGTCCTCCTCACTCTCTACTTTCCCTCCCATCTTTGTATCATCTGCAAATTTTGATATGTTGCACTCGGATTTGTTAAAGGCAGATCATGTTTAACTAACCTGATAGAGTTTTTTGATGAGGTAACAGAGAGGGTAGATGAGGGCAATGCAGTTGATGTGGCATATGTGGACTTTCAAAATGCGTTTGATAAAGTGCCGCATAGTAGGCTTATCAAGATTGCGGCCTGTGGAATAAAGGGGGCAGTAGCAACATGGATACAGAATTGGCTAAGGGACAGGAAACAGTAGTGGTGAACAGTTGTTTTTCGGACTGGAGGGAGGTGTACAGTGGTGTTCCCCAGGGGTCGGTGCTGGGACCACTGCTTTTCTTGATATATATTAATGACTTGGACTTGGGTGTACAGGGCACAATTTCAAAATTTGCAGATGACACAAAACTTGGAAGTGTAGTGAACAGTGAGGAGGATAGTGATAGACTTCAAGAGGATATAGACAGGCTTGTGGCGTGGATGGACACGTGGCAGATGAAATTCAATGCAGAAAAATGCAAAGTGATACATTTTGGTAGGAAGAATAAGGAGAGGTAGTATAAACTAGAGGGCACAGCTCTAAAAGGGGTATAGGAACAGAGAGATCTGGGGGTATATGTGCACAAATCGTTGAAGGTGGCAGGGCAGGTTTAAAAAAGCATACGGGATCCTGGGCTTTATAAATAGAGGCATACAGTACAAAAGTATGGACGTCATGATGAACCTTTATAAAATACTGGTTCAGCCACAACTGGACTGTTGTGTCTAGTTTTGGGTACCGCACTTTAGGAAAGATGTAAAAGGTCTTAGAAAGGGTGCAGAAGAGGTTTACTAGAATGATTCCAGGGATGAGGGACTTCAGTTACATGGATATAGACTGGAGAAGCTGGGGTTGTTTTCCTTGGAACAGACGGTTGCGAGGAGATTTGATAGAGGTATTCAAAATCGTGAAGGGCCTAGACAGAGTAGATAGAGAGAAACTGTTCCCATCAGCAGAAGGGTCAAGGACCAGAGGACATGGTAATTGGCAGAAGAACCAAAGGTGACATGAGGAAAAACTTTTTTCACAGCGAGTGGTTAAGATCTGGAATGCACTGCCTGAGGGGATGGTGGAGGCAGATTCAGTCATGGCCTTCAAAAGAGAACTGGATAAGTACTTGAAAGGAAAAAAACTTACAGGGCTACGGGGAAAGGACGGGGGAGCGGGACTAGCTGGATTGCTCTTGCAGGGAGTTGGCGTGGACTCGATGGGCCGAATGGCCTCCTTCCGTGCTGTAACCTTTCTATGATCCTATATATTGAGTGTTAATGGGGAATGTGGTCCCTTTAAAAACAAATGCAGGCAAGACTATAATGGATAATAAGGACATTGCAGACTTGTTTAATGACTATTTTGTATTCGTTTCGCAGTGGGGGAAGAGGACAAAATATTAGCAGTACGAGGGTACCTAAAAATAAGTAAGAGGGAGGAACTTGGTGGATTTACCATTTTTAAAAAAATGTTAATGGAGAAAATAATGTGACATAAGACGGACAAATCTCCAGGATCTGATGGTTTGCATCCCGGGGTATTAAAAAAATAGGTGAGGACATTGCAGATGTGTTAGTCCTAATTTTTCAAAGCTCTCTAGGTTTAAGAATTGTGCCATTGGATTGGAAAATTGCAAATGTCACTCGACCAAGAAGGGAGGGAGAAACCAGGTAACCACAGACTTGTCAGTTTAACATTAATTGCGGTGAAGTTACTGGAATCTGTCATCGGGGCCGAGTGATTAAGCACTTGGACAAGTATGAGCTGATCAAAGGGAGTCAGCATGGATTTTGAAGGGCAGGTGATGTGTGATTAATCAAGTCGAATTCTTTGAGGAGATCATTAGCATGGTGGACAGGGGCATGTCTATATGGTTATTGTCTATATGGACTTCCAGAAGACATTTGATAAGGTTTTGCACGAGATTATTAGCAAAAATGAAAGTGCGTGGAATTAATGTGATGTTGGTCAGTAATTGGTTGAGAGATTGGAGATAGCGAGTAGGGATCAAGGGAACATTCTCTGATTGGCAGGTAGTGACAAGTGTTCTCCAGGGATCTGTACTGGGGCCTCAGCTTTTCACCATGTATATTAATGACTTGGATGAAGGAATAAAGTGGTGTCTATCCAAGTTTGCAGGTTATATTAAGTTAGGAGGCATAGTAAGTTGTGTAGATGGGAGTAAGAAGTTACAAGGGGATGTAAACAGATTAAGTGAGCAAAACTGTGGCAGATGGAGTTCAATGTGAGGAAGTGAGAGGTCATCCACTTTGGATCACAGACAAATTGGACTATTATCTTAATGGTGATTGACTAGGAGCCTGTGGAGGAGCTCAGGGATTTGGGTGTCCCATGTACACATCACTAAATGCTGGTGCACAGGTACAGGTTTTTTAAAAAAAAACAAAAAGGCTAATGGAATGTTGACCTTTATCTCAAGGGGGTTGGAAAACAAAAGTGAGGAAGTGATGCTTCAATTGTACAGAGCCCTGATCGGACCTCATCTGGAGTAGTGTTCAGTTTTGGGCACCAAAACTCAGGGAAGATATATTTGCCTTGGAAGGTTTCAGATGCAGCAGAATGATACTGGAGCTTAAAGGGTTAAATTATGAGGACAGATTGAATAATGTAACAAACATACGAATTAAGAGCCTGCTCTGTCATTTGATAAGATCATGGCTGATCTGATTGTGACCTCAATCCTACTTTCCCGTCTACCTACTATAACTTTTGACTCCCTTGTTAATCAGTTATCTATCTAACTCAGCCTTAAAAATATTCAATGTCCAATTCTCTCTCCATTTAAATAATATACTGCTTTTCTATTCCTCCTGCCAAAGTGGGCAAGTTCACATTTTCCCACATTATACTCCATCTGCCAATTTTTTGCCCACATCTTGGCTTGTATTCCCTTGAGTTTAGAAGGTTGAGAGGTGATCTAATTGAGGTGTTTAAAATGATAAAGGAATTTGATAGGTTAGATACTCCAGTATTTCCTCTGGTCGGGGAAATCCAGAAGTAGGGGACATAATCTTAAAATTAGAGCTAGGCCATTTAGGAGTGAAATCATGAAGTACTTTTTCACAAAAAGAGTAATGGAAATCTTTCTGCAAAAAGCTGTGGATGTGTGATCAATTGAAATTTTTGAGGCTGGAATGACATTTTTTTAGGGAAGGGTGTCAAAGGATATGGAGCGAAGGAGTTGAGGTAATTTAGCAATTGATACCAGCTCAATTGCTAAATTTAAATCTGAGATAGATAGCTTTTTGGCAATCAAAGGTATTAAGGGATATGGGCCAAAGGCGGGTATATGGAGTTAGATCACAGATCAGCCATGATCTTATCAAATGGCGGAGCAGGCACAAGGGGCTGAATGGCCTACTCCTGTTCCTATAGGACAAAGAGCTACTGCCATAATTGCAGATTATACAACTATCTGAAATTATATACGTAAGCATGTGTATATGTACAAATTATTACAAGGCAATAAAATATTGGGGCACTCAGATAAAGACTTGACATTTGTGAATTATCTCTCTGAATCCTAACATAGTAATTTTATGTTTCCTGTTCTATAATCTCCATATGTAATGTGGCTCCATAACTGAGAATGAGGTGGAGATCTTCCAGCCTCCACCCTTGCAACTCTTTAGCTGCAAGTATAATTGTGAGAGTGGGGGGAGTAGCCTGAAAAAAGTTAGAGATGTTTTCTTCTTGATGGTGAATTGCCTGGTTTACATTTGGATGTTTCCAGAAAGTACGCAGCTAAGATAGGGAAATTGGCCACCTGGGGAATCAGTAGATACAAATCTATAGAGGGATATGGGCCAAGTGCAGGCAATTGGGACTAGCTTAGTGGTATAAACTGGGCGACATGGACATGTTGGGCCGAAGGGCCTGTTTCCATGTTGTAACTTCTATGATTCTATGATCTGTGCCTTGGCGTGCTGCTGTTACACAGTATTGGGGCCACTGTAGTACCTAGTATATGTAAGTCTTGAAATAAATTCCTAAGCATTCTATCAACTATGTACCAAGTGGTGCATTTTAGCATGTATTTCCTGTTCATTATGCTCCAAGTGTCATATTCAAACTTCTGTATCATACTTGTATTTTTAAAAAGTTTCAAAGAATATAGGCCAGTAATTTGAATGTGTAAAGAGAGAGACCCCCAACAACTGAAAATACCTCCACTGACGAAGCAGCCAGAATATTTTTAACTTCAGATTGAGTTTACCAATTGCACTTCAAAAAAAGAGAAAAAGAAAGCTAGAGTTTTGACTTGCAATCTAACTCTGACCAGTGTTCATTTAAAAGCACAAACTTTGTAGCCTTAAAGAGACATGGCTTCACTTTAGCAGGAGAATAATAGATTCCACATTGCATAGTATGGTGCTCCTGTCCTTTCCGAAACAGCATATGATCTGATTTGCCATTGGCAATAAACAGGATACATGCTAGTGACATATTTAAAATACTGTACAAGAGTGTGCGCATTTTGTATCTGTCACGACAGGTTTTTTGTGTTGTACTGTGGCGTTACACTTTTTTTGATTGGCTCATTTAAAAAAAAATCAGAATTCTGAGTACTCAATTCTTCAAAATAAAAACTTGCTTCATTGTTCCTGGGTAGAAGACTTAAGGAGCATTCTAACTACAAGTGTTAAAAGCCAAAACTGCTTTGTGCTGATGCTGAACATAAGAGTATACATAAGGTATGAAGGTCTGAACTGACTCTAAAGCAGTGATACTGTCTCTTCCAAGGAGTCTCGCTCCACTTCATTTTGGTATCAGATCAGGCCCTGACACTTGTATCATAAACAAAGTTTATAAGCTTCACTTGTATTACAAACGAAGTGTCAATATAAAGAATTATTTCTCACTGATGCTGTAGTTGCAGTGTAAATGCACCCTAAAGTACTTCTTTCCAAGTTCTTTCACCAGAGTGGTGCACATCTTCACTTCCAAGCACTCACATGGAAATAGTATAAAGCATGAACTTTTGAATGTTTGAGGTAATTTTTTGATATGAAAACATTTTACTAGGTTTTTTAATATTTATATAATTTAATTTGTTAAAATAGCCATGTGTTTTGTTTACTGTTATGTCTGAAAGTGTTTATATTTCAAGAACCAATCAAAAAAGCATTTTGTTCACCACCTATGCAGAGATTTCTTAGACCTATTTCTAAATTCTTCCTTTTCCCCCAGTGCTGCCAGATCCCAGGATCCCCACTGCAGTGAACTAAACCTTGGAATCACTTCTGTAGTGCTTACAAATCACCGGGGGTGGGGGGGTGGGGGGGGTGGGGGGGGGGGGCGGTGCGCTTTTATGCTACTGACCTCTAGTGTAGTACTGCAAAATTTCAGGACCCTCACCACAGTGCTGCCAAACTCTAGGAATCCCACTCCAGGTATGTGAAAGCCCAGACCTCCCAAGTGCTGCTTAATGCCAAATAATTACCTCCAACCAAGTTTATCTTGCCTACCAATTTGCTGTTTATCCTCTGCCTTAAAAAAAGGTAAGAGGTAAAAAGTAAGCACATTGGTAAAGGAATATATTGATTTATAACTGTACAGGAAGGTGGACAGAATTGTGGAATTAAAAATCCCAGAATATTATATAATACCACGCAGGTCAATGGTCCTGATAATATGTATACATGGTATAAGACCGTTGTTCTAAATGTGTATTGCACCGTCCCGTTCTCCTACCGCACCTGTGTTTGCTGATCTACATTGGCTCCTGGTCCAGCAACGCCTCACATTTAAAATTCTTATCCTTGTGTTCAAATCCCTCCATGGCCTTGCCCTTCCCAATCACTGTAACCTCCTCCAGTCCTCCAAGAGCCCTGCATTCCTCCAATTTTGATCTGGTCATCCCCGATTTCCTTCGCCCCACCATAGGCAGCCATGCCTTCTGCTATCTAGGCCCCAAGCTCTGGAATTCCTTCCTAAACCCCTCCGCTTCTCTACCTCGCTCCTCCTTTAAGACTGTCCTTAAAACCTACCTCTTTGACCAAGCTTTTGGTCGCCTGTCCTAATAACGCTCCTGTGAAGCGACTTGGGACGTTTTACTACGTTAAAGGTGCAAGTTGTTGTTGTATTCCATGACTCGTAGTGTATTTCTTATGGCACATAGTGGACAAGGGAATGTCAATGGATGTTATTTATATGGACTTCCAGAAGGCATTTGATAAGGTCCCACGTAAGAGACTGTTAGCTAAGATAGAAGCCCATGGAATCGAGGGAAAAGTACAGACTTGGTTAGGAAGTTGCCTGAGCGAAAGGCGACAGAGTAGGGATAATGGGAAGGTACTCACATTGGCAGGATGTGACTAGTGGAATCCCGCAGGGATCTGTCTTGGGGCCTCAATTATTCACTATTAACGACTTAGATGAAGGCATAGAAAGTCTCATATCTAAGTTTGCCGATGACACAAAGATTGGTGGCATTGTGAGCAGTGTAGATGAAAACATAAAATTACAAAGCGCTATTGATAGATTAGGTGAATGGGCAAAACTGTGGCAAATGGAATTCAATGTCGATAAATGTGAGGTCATCCTCTTTGGATCAAAAAAGGATAGAACAGGGTACTTTTTAGTAAAAAGTTAAAAACAGTGGATGTTCAAAGGGACTTAGGGGTTCAGGTACATAGATCATTGAAGTGTCATGAACAGGTGCAGAAAATAATCAATAAGGGTAATGGAATGCTGGCCTTTATATCTAGAGTACAAGGGGGCAGAAGTTATGCTGCAGCTATACAAAACCCTGGTTAGACCGCACCTGGAGCACTGTAAGCAGTTCTGGGCACCGCACCTTCGGAAGGACGTATTGGCTTTGGAGGGAGTGCAGCGTAGGTTTACTAGAATGCTACCCGGACTTCAAGGGTTAAGTTACGAGGAGAGATTACACAAATTGGGGTTGTATTCTCTAGAATTTCGACGGTTAAGGGGTGATCTGATCGAAGTTTATAAGATATTATAGGGAACAGATAGGGTGGATAGAGAAACTATTTCCGCTGGTTGGGAATTCTAAGAGTAGGGGGCACAGTCTAAAAATTAGAGCCAGACCTTTCAGGAGTGAGATTAGAAAACATTTCTACACAAAGGGTGGTAGAAGTTTGGAACTCTCTTCCGCAAACGGCAATTGATATTAGCTCAATTGCTAAATTTAAATCTGAGATAGATAGCTTTTTGGCAACCAAAGGTATTAAGGGATATGGGCCAAAGGCAGGTATATGGAGTTAGATCACCGATCAGCCATGATCTTATCAAATGGCGGAGCAGGCACGAGGGGCTGAATGGCCTACTTCTGTTCCAATGTTCCATTCCTTATAAATATATAAAATAGGTGCTTACTGTTCCACAAAACTAGATAGAATTATGCTGAGTTTTTTGGTGACCGGTAACAGCAGTGGTATTGCCTGATTTCCTCAAGTTTGTGGATTTGCTACATTAATGTAACTATGTAAAAATTGATGTTTGCTGGGAGAATACCACTATGATTTCACAATAACTGGTGATGTCAGTCTTAACGTAATCTCCAACAAAGGTATGTTTAATGGCACTGGAAGCAATGTGTATAAGTAAAAACAATAACATTTTGACTTTTTTTTAACTCAAAACTGTTTTATTGACCAGATTACACTCTGAAAGTTAAGTTAATTTTGGAAATGCGACTAAAACAAGTTATTCCAGCATGCATTTAGTACAGCATCGCATTAGCCTTTCTATTTACATTTTATAAAATAACTACTGCTGAAGAATTGATTGAATGATTGCTCATAGTATTTTCCAAGTTAAATTGTGTCATGCAGTTTAAAAAAAGAGAATGAAGAAGTTAATGTTTTAAAAAATGTTTTGAAAAATCTTTTACTCCCTTATGATATTAATAGGCTATGTAGGAGATAAGTGTGGATTGCCATCATACTCACGAGACCATGCTGGCCTTTAGATGCAGTCCTCTCCATGAATATTAATTTCATGCTTGCTTGTTTCAAATACATATCCCAAGGATAAGTAATAAATGTGTGAAATCTGCAATATTAATTGTAATAAGACTGTAAAGAACTTCAAATCATGTTTATTGTTGAAAATCATTTGGCTGTAATGCAGGAAAGAAAATACTCAGTCTCAGAATTTAAGATTTTAAGTTGAAGCTGCGGTGTTTAGGATAAGCCTGGTAGTTATAGTGGTAGAGGCCTGGGTTCAAAATCAAGCTTTGAATTGATTCTTGAGTTTGGGTTACTCTAGCTTCAGCTTGGGTTTGCTGTTTTTAGCTATGCTGCCCCCTATTTCCCAAAGAGAATGTTTGGGTATTTGAGGGAAGGTATTTTGATGGCCGAATGGCTTTTTTTTAAGCCCTTTCCTTAGATTGCTGTGTTAACATGGTGATCCATTAAATTGTATTGTATAAAGTACATATAATTCATTGGTCATGGTGGGCCAGTTATATTTCAAATTTGGAAAAACTGAAGTTTAAATTTGAAAACATTGCAATGTAAAAACCTGTACAATTTGCAGTATTTATTTAATTGTAGTGTATGTTTTAAACACAAATTTAAAATGGCATTCTTGTTAAATGACTTTCTAATGTATCTGCTTTGTATTTATGCAGGAGGGCGGTATCAACTAGAAATTAAAATTCCAGAAACATATCCATTTAATCCTCCAAAGGTGAGACATGTCTGTACACATGTATTTCTGGATAAAGTAGTGGGCAATGATTGCTGAATTTACTAGCAGTATTAGAACTAGCAATGAGTGGGACACTGCTTGATGCTTATATTCGGCAGTTAAACGTAAATGAATAGTCTTTTCAACTGTTGTAGCCATCATTGTCAATGTTTGAAATTTTGTTGTACCTTCAAATAGATTTTGTAGCTTTTTTCCAATTTTTAATGGACTCTACAAAATAATTTTTGCATTTCCCCCCTTTTCTCCATTAAAAATGGCTATTACAAATTAGCATATGAGCCTCATTTGCTGTTTAGTTTTCTCCATGGTGTTAGCCTTAGCTCAGTGGTAGCATTCTCTCCTCTTGAGTCAGAAGGTCGTGGGACTTGAGCGTATAATGTAGGCTGACACTTTAGTGCAGTATTGAGGGGGTGCTGTCTTTCGGATGAGACGTTAAACCAGACGTTAACCCCGTCTGGCCCCTCAGGTGGATGTAAAAGCTCTCATGGCACTATTTGAAGACAAGCAGGGAAGTTCTCCCAGTGTCCTGGCCTGGGCAATATTTATCCCTGAATCAACATCGCTAAAACAAATTATCTGGTCATTTATTTCATTGCTTTTTGTGGGATCTTGCTGTGTGAAAATTGGCTGTCACGTTTCCTACATTATAATAGTGACTACACTTCAAAAGTACTTCATTGGTTGTAAAGGGCTTTGGAACGTCCTGAGGTCATGAGAATAGGTGCTAAATAAATGCAATTCCTTCTACTTTCCTTTTTCCTGACCATGCATTTCACCTTTTTTGTTATGGAGTTTTGTTTTATCAAGCTTTTAAGCATGCTCCTGTTTTGTTCTATATTCACTCTGTTATTGCCCTTTATCTCAAATGGCAAGGCATTCTTTGAACGTTGCAGCATACCATAAACATAAACCATATTGAGAGGAATTTGATCTGTTCCAATTATAGGGGTTTTGCGATGGATAACTGTACAAGTGCATAAAATAATAGATGTCATAGCCTTAGGGATGGAAGTTCAGTCTGCTTCCACTGCAGGGAAGTGCATCTGTGTGTTGCAAATAGTTAGAAACCTTGTTAGATGCCCTTTGCAAGTATTGTACCAAGTAGATATAGAACAAGTTCCCATTTTCTCTGCAGTTCCTGTAGTATAACATGGAAACTATTGGGCCGAGGAGTGGAAGTGTGCTGTATAATAATTGGATCTGAATAATTTACCTTTGGTTACTTATGCTAAACTTGTATTCTATAAGCCCAAGTACTATGATTCTCTACTGTTTGCCTCCAATATTCCTTTCCAAGGCATTGTGTATGGTTGGTGACTGCACAGGAATGACACATGATAGGTGGATGCAATATAAAATATAATTTTGAATTTGAGTGAGGAGTCATTTGCTGTCCTGTCATGCCTCATTGCCCCCTTTTTGGGAGTTTGTGTCAAAATAGGTATAACTGGTATACTTTCAAGATTCTCTCTTCTCTAGCTTGTTATATTCTACTATATTATTTCTCGTTGCTCTTTGCTCTGATGGCAAATCAACTTGTGATCCTGCAGGTTAGTAGTTTTTGGTTGGAAAATCTTGACATATTTTGAGGTTAGCCAGGATGGCATGCATTTGCAAATTCAGGATTCCCCACTTCCCTGTTAGCTGGTATTTTGTTTGGATTTGTTGAAATAGAGGTATGTAATTCCATTAGCTTTATGGTCAGATGTGAGGTGCGCATCAGGGTTTTCTCCTGGCAAGTATGCACATCATATTTTTAGCTGGTTTAGGGTCTGTCTCAAGTTCCAGGGAAAGCTGCTGTCGTGTTCCCGAATTGGTGAAATCTTTTAGTTTAATAAAATGCATTTAATGGCCTTAAAATATCCGGTTTGGTGTAAGCAAAGTAGGGTGGTGAATGGGTTTGAATAAGATTTTGTAATCTGTTGAGTTGACAAGTCAAGAAATTTATATTGTTGAAATAATTTGTAAACAGCAAAACTAATTTCTGCATTAACGAGCGAAGTACAGCTTTTTGATTGTAAGTTGTGAATTTTTTAATAATTGTTCTACAAGCACAATATCTTTTTTGGAAAATCATTCTTTCATCACCAGTGTGAAATTTAACACACCATGATAGAAATTTTATCTTTGCATTTACGATCTGAGTTTATCATTGCCACAAATGCCAATTACAATCAGGCTTTTTTAGTAATGTGACGGTCTAAGGACAGTTGGTATATCGCTGACTTTTGCCATGTTTACTTGAGTACCAAAGGCAAGTTGAGTCATTTGGTGTAGATTGTAGAAATTTCTGAAATATTCTGTGTTAGTCAACTATATGAAATAACCAATGGGTAACAAGAATTTTCACCCGCTTTTAACAAATATTTGGGATTCAAGGCCTTCGTAAACTTGTAAACTTTGGTAATCAGAAAACCTGACATGAAGTCTCTGTTTTGTAAGAATTACTTTATGCATTGTCACCATCATTTTGGCCAGTTGCAAACACTGTAGGTATTGACCTCTCCCCATAGCAGAAAGTAGATATTAACTAGAATCTTGCTAGGTTAATAATTTTCATTCATTTGTGTTTAGAAAAGTATTTTGCAGTATTCCATGACACTCAAACTTTGGGAATCGGCTTTTGTTTTACTGTTTTCTATTAAACATAAATGAAAATGATTGTATCTTTCAGGTTCGATTTATTACAAAAATTTGGCATCCAAATATTAGTTCTGTAACGGGAGCCATTTGTTTGGATATTCTGAAAGATCAGTGGTAAGTTTCCCTGCCTTTGTTCTGGTATGGCATACAATCTCTGACCTTTTTAATTCTTAGCTAGTAGTCTGTATTGTGTTTGTAACTTCTTTAATGCACGCATATTTTACGGTACTGTTTTTATTTTTGAAGTCTGATTCTGCTCAGTTTTTGCTATTCATTAGCGCAGTGAATTACATGATTTTTCTAAAATTGAATCGATCTTTTTGTATGATTTGACTACAGCAGATGATCAGTATGTAGGATTAAATTTTGTCACTGTATAAAATGCGCATATTCTGATACATTCATATTAAAATATAAAAGGAAATCCTCTGACTTTCACTATAGCTATTGAGGATGTCTTTATAGAATCATACAGCGCAGAAAGAGGCTGTTCGGCTCATCGTGTTTGTGCTGGATCTTTGAAAGAGCTGTCCAATTAGTCCCACTCCCCTGCTCTTTACCCATAGCCCTGAAAACTACTTCTTTTACAAGTATATATCCAATTCCCTTTTGAAAGTTACTACTGAATCTGCTTTAACTGCCTTTTCAGGTAGTGCATTCCAGGTCATCATAACTTGCTGCGTTTTAAAAAAAAAAAATTCTCCTCATTTCCCCCCCCTGGATTTTTTGCCAATTATCTTGTATCTGTGTCCTCTAGTTATCGACCCTCCTGCCAGTGGAAACAGTTTCTCCTTATCTACTCTATCAAAACCCCATGTAATTTTGAATGCCTCTATTAAATCTCCTCTTAACCTTCTCTGCTCTAAGGAGAACAATTCCAACTTCTCTAGTCTCTCATCCCACATCCCTGGTACCGTTCTGGTAAATCTCCACACCCTCTCCAAGGCCCTGACAACCTAATGTCTTTTTATTGCTTTTTTTTATTGTCTCCCTCTCTTTTGGCGATGACAAGTCTCGGGGCCAAGAATAACCACAGCCCTTTATGTAATGTTGCTGCAATAATGCAGTAACTTTCTATACTGCTGTTGCACTGTGGTCATTGCTGTAATACTGTAGAACAAAGTGCACAATATTTGTGTAGAATGTTCGCGGGGCCAATTTTGCTGTCCCTGGATTTTCTGTTCTATTGTGATGTTTGTGCTGATGTTTCAACCACTAGAAGTAGTTGGCTTACCTATTCTGACTGGTTAGGATTTGTTCTATGCTGCATTTGTATCCCAGCTACCTGTCTCAAACCAGTAGCTGCAGTATGTAGTATGGCCAGGCACAGTACCCAGCTCACATTGCCTGGGTTGGGACTCTGATGTCCAGAAGAGAGCTCTGCTGTTGTACTATTACACGCATGTGTAGAGTTCCTCTCCTGGTAATTACAAATTTTAAATGTTTCCGGGCACTAGTGTCTGCACTGTCTAAACTTTTAAATTAACTGCAGTTAAGTTTAGAAAGTGTCCAGGAGTTCCAAAGAGCGTACTGGGCACTTTTTAATTCTGGCTTGGCATTGCACTGAAGATGCACTCTATGTAGTATCAGATATAAGCAATGTGCAACTACCTCTTCACACCCCTTTCCACAGTTAGGTTGAGCTGCATCACAACTCCACATTTATATTACAATTTAGCATCGGTGCGAACCACTTTGGACCAACATCAAGCATGACTTGAGTTCCACACTTTTTTTCTTTTATGATGCTGATCACTTTTAATGTTACTGTACAGTATAGTTAAAAGTCTCAAAGCTTTTATGATTTGCTAGCCACATGATGTATATATTGGTACAAAAATTTGAAGTGTTTTAAATTAGAGACATAATACATTATGAAATGTATTGTTTTACAGAATTTGAGTAATTTTAGGGTTATAGTAGTAAGAAGTCAGCAATAGTGTATTTTTTATTTTCCTAAATATTTAAAAAGTCTCTGCATTTTTCAACATTTAGAAATGCATTATCTTTGTATATAAATTGCAAACCTGATTACCTCTAATGATGAAAGTAGCAATTATGCAGAAATCATGAAAAGGAGCATTGTGTGGTTCCTGCATGAGCCAGCCAGTATGAGCTATTTTTTTTTTTCCTGTGCACCCTTTTTTGTAGGTGGTTCCCTCGCATCTGCTGCCCCTGAGAATCCAAAATTATGTCTTTATATCCATCTGCAATTTTTTTGTCTTCCATCCTAACTGAAGAAGGGTTATGAAGGGCAGGAAGAAAGAGATAAATTGAGGCTTGGTAAAATCTATCCCTTCAGATATTTTCTTGTTGACAGTCAGCTGGCGTACTCCAGCCTCTGACACCAAGATCTCCAGCCAAATGCAGGTGCCTGGGTCCAGTGGATTTCGTTGATTAGACTTACGGAATAAATTTGTATAATTCTGCCTGCTTCAGTCAGGAAAAAGTTCTGTCTTTAATCCCTGTTCTTGATGTATTCCCTACAGTCAGTTGATCTCTTGTCTGATTTGCACTCATCAGCAAGAACTCTTATGAATCTAATTGTCTTCTGCCTGTCAGCCCACTTCCCCTTTCCTTAGTCAGATTTTCCCTACACTTCGCAATTATTCCCCTGCGCGCCCACCCCCCCAACCCCGACATTGCAATTTGGTGTCTTTGGTCTGTTGGATCTCGCTGCCTTGCATCCAAATGTTGGTCGTGTAAGTCCCCCTCCTCACCATCCATTCTGTAGCTTACTAGTTGGACACAGTTGTACTCCTGAATTTCGCATCGCTATTTTTTTTCTTTGAGTTTACACTTCAAAATATAGATATTTATTACCCACTTTGAACTATCTTTTGAATCTACAGTTATATCATATGCTTCATTTGCTACATTCTATCTTCCATTGACATGTTATTGAACTGACTGTCTAGGTCTCATCTCTCACCAGTTGTAAGGATACTACATGAAATTAATTGGGGCAGTCACGACTCTGTTCCTAGTGGGCATGGGTCCACAGCATAAAAATGCCCACAGTTTGCTACATATCAGCACTAAGATTGTAACCATGCGACAGCCACGACGCTGGGTGATGTAGGAAATGAAAATAATGTGTTGGTTTAATAGAATGTGCTCTATGGAAGTTGTGGTTGACGGACCTCTCAATTACTTTAAAAATCCCATACTACATATTTTTTGATCTGGATGCCCTAATTCATTATGAAGTTAAGATGAATTCTTCCATTTTAGACTGTTTCTAAAGATTTATAGGACAATTGTATACTTTACTAGTAAATGAATAAATGCACAGTCCAAAATCCAAAGAAAGGAGCAAGAATTTCAGTTTGCAGATGCAGAGAGGAGATACAGGCCTCTCATGACTTGAAAAACACTGACTGTCCACCAACAAGTGTGATATTTTCTTTTCAATTGCTCTGTTTTGTTTTCTCCTCTTGCCAACTTTCATCAGTCCCCGTTCCATCTGCAGGTATTGTGTGTTTTCTCTTTCCCCCTCGTGCTCTCATTCCTCCCTGCCCGTCCCCCTCGCACGAATAAGGGATGGATCCCTGGATAATTTTCTTTTCCCTAGCCCTGTGTGGTGCACCCACTGCAGCTAAAGTAGTACAGAGTGTGGATCGGACTTAGGATGATCTTAGTTTGTACTACTCAGATATTCACTGGATAAACTGTTAAGTTTATCCTTAACTAAGTGAAGCACAAAGCTTTTTCTTTAATCAGACATTTTCAGTCCTGATGCTATTCAGAATTAGAGCAATTTTTAATGTTTACGATTGATTGCTGCCACTTGACAGCCTTAAAATTACCTTGTTAAGGGTTTTGTGCTGATATGCTGACTGAACAAGTTGCTGTAAATCTCTCAGATGCACTTTATGATGGGGTTGGGAGGTGGGGGTGGAGGAGGAAGAGGACAGAGTGACATTTCTTCCAGGGATGTGGAGAACTTGGGATGTGTGGAATTGGGGCTGGGACACCTCGTTAGGGCAGTGTAGAATAAATTTCACTCTGTATTTGGCTGTGCTGCAACTGACCAGGGGTGTTAAAACTTGGCCTGTTAGATATTTCAGAGATGGTTTTGGATGGTATTTAATTCTAGGGGATTCCATTCTGTTCCTTTCTTCCCATTTCCTTTAGTTGTTGCTCGAGACCTAAATTTGTTTTTTTTTAAAAGAATTTTCCCCCTCATCTGAAGGTGCAGAGCAAAACTAAAACCATCCCATTAGTCTGTCTTCTGACCAGTACTATATGTACAAGTGAAGAAGAGCATGTTGAAGGAAAGAGAATTTTTTGCAGCATTTTCATTAGGCCCTTTATGGACTTTGCTTTGAACTAAGTCGTCATTAACGAAATGGTTACTAGATTGTATCAAAAATTTGTACAGAATTGCTAACTGACTTACAGGTTTTATGTATCCATCAGCCTTTTTAACCCACTGGTAGAAATAATTTAATACTAAGTTGAGAATTGTACACCATTTAATAATATAAAACATGGACAGTACTGCATATATTGGAAGCTGCTACAGTTTGGTCTGACTAGAATTCCCATTTTTTTTTGTGGATGCATTTTGTTTCCCATTCCTCCATGTTGTATAACATGCATAAACCAAGGTTTGGAGGTAACTGGGCATGCAGATATTCTCAATGATGAATGAGGCCTAGTATGAGAGTTTATAACCAGTTGTGCAAACAAAGTGTTTTTAATAATTTATATTTGTTTTTCCATGTCTCAGTAACAACCTTGAATCACTGTCTGAATAAGATTGTTTATTCTCCTTCACTTCTAGATCACATTAGAGTACCATTTCTTGACCAATGTTGGTAAGAGATCTGCTCCCGGGCCTCTGCCTTTGTTACTCTGTAGTCCTCCACTAGGAAAAGGCGTGAGAGCACTGTGATTTAATGCTGTCCTTCTTGCTTTTCATAATTTAAAAAAATTGAATTGTTTAGGAGTTGTCAAGAGTGAATTGTACAAGAACAGGGATCGGTTGAACATGAACTACTGGAGCTTTGTACTCTGTTTAGTGACTGACTTTATGGTGCTCAATTCTATTTTTAGGGCTGCTGCTATGACTCTAAGGACCGTTTTATTATCGTTACAAGCCTTACTGGCAGCAGCTGAACCAGATGACCCACAGGATGCAGTAGTGGCACAACAGGTTAGCAATGGCTTGGCAGCAGCCAGAACAATGCAGAAAGACTATATATTCTTCAGTTTAAAAAAAAATTGACAAGCCCCACAAAATTGGGAAGGATCAGTTGACCAAATTAACTGGGGAATCTTCCTGGCCTGCACTGCTCAGTGTCACATCACAGGGTGTTCTTTCCCAGGAATCATCAGGGAAGCTGCCACAGTAACACATTTTACAAAAAATTAGAGATAGTTGCAGTACATTGAATTATACAATATTTCATTGCTTTTGTAAAGAATCTCTACAAGACAAATCCTGAGAGCATTCAAACTGCCATTCAGCTCTACTGATGTACAGTTATTGAATTCATATGAGGTACTGGGTTGTATTTAGCTCATTTTAAATAGTTTTGATGGTTTAATGAACATTAGGATTTGAAGAATAAATGAAGTGTTTCATTTACCTCACCAAAATGCCCATATTTGTATAATTGCCTTGAATGAAGTTTAATAAAAACAAATTAGGCAATGTTTGGATGCAAAAAAGAAAAATTGCTATACCTAGCAATTTATTGTACATTGTTCTAGGTTTTTACTTAAATGGTGAATAAAATTGTGATGTAGGTTAAACATCTGTATTGATCCTTAAAGCTGTTGTTATATCTTGCATTGAGTCATGCAAGATATGTTTGCCATTGTAAAAGTTTAACCTATTTTTGAAATAAAATGGACACTGGTGATTGTTTATAAAAGGAACACAGAAATAAAATGCAGCATACAGAACCTATTTCCTTTGTTTTAAATAATTGTAATATTTGTTCATATTATTAGTTTCTCTGATTCCTGGTAAGTTCCCCCTGTAGTGTGACAATGAGCAGTACAGACTAGGAAAATCCCTGATGGATCCCAGATCTGACTGAAATAAGCTAACAGCACGGGCAGCAGTGGGGCTGTTGCAATGGCCTTATTGTTCAGATTAAGGAGGGGGATGAAATTGACCAGAATCCCTTCCTAATCTGAATCCAATAACTCTCATTCTGAAAATTGTGGATGAGAGAACAGGATCAAGCATAGTTTTGTTTATCGTTTTCCTGCTCGCTTCTCCCCCCCCCCCCCCCCCCCCCAAAATAAAAAGTGACTCATGACGAACGGCTAATTCAGATTATTAAAGGGCCAATGCCACATGTGGATACCCAACATGATTTGTTTTCGATAGAAGAGAGTAAGAGGAAAAATTGGTAGGGTGTAATTCCTTATGGGTCATTGTAACAATACAACATGTTAAAAGCAAGCAAATTGATTTGATAAACAGGAGAATGTGATGGCTAATCTGGCAGGTTCCTAGTATAATAACATTGAAGAATTATTACAGTATAGAGGTGAATGTCTGGTGGCAAATGATTAGAATGAATACTTAGGTTGTCAGATGTAGAGTCTGCAGTTGCTTGAATGTTATTTTGTAATTGAAGAAAATTGTGCAACTGTTTAACAACTTTTTGTTAATAAAAGTTTATCCTGATCTGATACGTTTTTGTTTTCTCCCCTGACCCTCTTTGTCTCAAAACCTGACAGCCACATTTTCTGGCCCCAGATCTCTGCCAAGACCACACTCTTGATCTTCAATTTTATTAATCTTTGTACATTTTAGAAACCTAAAATAGGAGCTAGGTTGAATGTTTTAATTCATTATATTGAAGTTCAAATTCCAAAATTTTCTTTTTTTTTAGAATGTTAAGCTGATGTAATTGCTTATAGCTTCTATTTGAGCTGTGTACTTATGGAGTATGTTCTTTCTGCAGTACAAGCAAAATCCAGAGATGTTTAAACAGACGGCCCGACTCTGGGCGCACGTGTATGCTGGAGCGCCAGTTCCTAGCCCCGAGTACACTAGAAAAGTAGACAAACTGTGTGCTATGGGCTTTGATAAAGTGAGTATTAAGAGTAATTTTACCTGAATCTATAGCATACAGCAAAAGTTGTTTATAAACAGTTTTGCACTTCCAATTTATATTTTAACAATCATCTTGTTCTAGTTGTTTCTGCATTTGTAGTATGCTTGCATTTATATGGCACCTCATTGTATTGAAATGCCTCAAAGTGCATGACATAATGAATTTGAAATGCAATAGCTGTTATAGGCAAAGCTGCAGCTATGCTGTATCACTGGTATCCCACAAACAGCGATGAGATAAATAATGAGTTAATCGGTGTTTTTGTTGAGGGAAGAATGTTGGGCAAGACACTGGGAGAACTCTTGACTTCTTTGAATAGAACTATAGAATCTTTAACATCCGTCTGAATAAATGGTACAGGCAGAAGCAAACTCTGTTTAACGTCTCATCCGAATATATGGGCAGGCTTAGAACATCTAGTTTTATATGAGCAAAGGCTATTTAATCTGTAGGGCAAATATATGGATTAAATGCTCCTGTCCTGGGAAGGGGACACATTGAAAACCAAATTTTTAAAAAGCTGCAGCCACCTGGTTCATTCATTAGAAATCCCTGTGAGTCCAAGGAAAGGCAGGTGTTCAGTAGGGAAAGAAGAATATGAATGTTTCTTCCTGTCTAGCAAAAGAGAGAAGAGTGATGACTTTCTCTGACCACTTTCTGAAATAAAATCTAGTTTAATGTCTTTTCCTGTTAGAGGGAGAGAAATTCACATGGTTTATCTACTGTTACTGATATCTTAAAGTTTTTATTTATATATATTTTAATAGTTCTCAGCACTAATATTTGTTAATATTGTGACTGTGATGCACTGTATTTGACATCTCTGCCATGTTCAATTATGGTCGACCATGCCATGCCCTTGGGTGTTCCATTTCTACCAATCCGAGTGTCACCACTGCAACTTCAGCAATGGCTATTCTTCCTTCACCCACACTATCAGCTCCAGGGTGCCCTGAGGATCTATCCTTGGCCTGTTCCCCTAATCTATATGCTGCCCCTTGGTGACACTATATAAGCAGGCATGAGGTCAGCTTTCACATGCATACTGATGATACCTATCTGTACCTCTTTGCCACTTCTCTCAACCCTTAACTATCTCCTTGCTGTCAGACTGCTTATCCAACAAAAAAGTCCTGAACGAATCACACATTATTCCAGCTCAACATTGGGAAGAACAAGAGCTATCTTCATTGGGCCTTGCCACCACCTCCCATCGGTTGTTCTGGTTGTCCTCCATCCATTGTTCCTGATTACACTCTCTGTTGAAACAAGCAATTCACAGTCTAGGTTTCCTGCTTGTCCTGAACTGAACTTCAAGCTCCACATCGTATCCATCACTAATTCTGCTCACTTCCACCTCTACAACATTGCTCACCTCTACCCTGGTGAAATCTTGATCCATGCCTTTGTCACCTTGGGATTCAACTACTCTTAACACTCTCCTTGTTGGCCTTCCATAACTTCAGATTGTTCAAAATCCTGCCACAGCTATCCTGTCCTTCATATCCATTGCTGTTGTCCCCTCTAACTAATACTTGTTTCCTGTCCTGCTCCGCGTTACATTCAAAATCCTTGTCTAAGTTCCTCCCTGGTCTTTCTCTGCTCTAACTCTGAAGTTTCCTCCCTCTGGAATATTCCATTCCTCTAACTGATCACCTGTGCAACTCTAACCTTGCCCCTCTGTTGGTGGCAGACCCTTTAGCTGTCTCGGTCTTATTTTTTTGAACTCCCTCCCTCTGCACCTTTCCCTCCACTTCAAATCTTATTTCTTCAACCTAGCCTACTATCATCCCTCCTAATCTCTTCCTGCCTCGGTGTCCATTTTCTTTGTGCCTACTTGTGAAATGCCTTCGGATGTTTCTTCTCCTCCTTGTTTTTAATGTAGTTTGTATGCTGCTGTACCCATCAAGAGCACTTTAGGGAATTCAATATAAAGCTTCAGTGTCGATACAGAAACAAAGATACATATGGAAAGGCTCAGGTTCAGACCTTGAGACCACTGAGAACAGAGACTGAAATTACAAGGATGGAAAGCCTAGAAATCTCTAACGCATAAAACTTGAATACTGCCTCCAGTGGATTAAAAACTGAAAGGACAGAAAGAAAGACAGCTCAAGAGTTGTTGAGCTGGAGTTTGAGGTGCAGACATTGCGATACATCAGGGAGGTGGAGAGTAACCTGGACACTTTGACCCAGGAGGCAGTCACACCCCTTAGGTCAGATAGTGGTTTAGATTTGGTTAGTGGTCAGGGATAGGAGGATGTGACTGGGGGTCAGGCAGGTAAGGGGACCCCAGATGCAGTGGTGGAGGAGCCTCGGCCTTTTCCTCGTCCAACAGGTACGAGGTACTTGCTACCAGTGTGGATGAGAACAAAGAATAGGGAGGGTGGCCAAATTGACCACGGCACGTGGTACAGGAAGCCATTCAAGTGGGGGGGAGTGAAAAGGAATGTGGTAGTGTTAGGGGATAGTATAGTCAGGAGGATAAATACTGTTCCCCGCAGCTGCGACAGAGAGCCAAAGGCTGCATTGCCTGCCCTGTGCTAGGATTAAGAACATCTCGCGCTGGCGAAGAACTTGGAGCAGGAGGGGGAGGATAAAGTTGTTGTGGTCCATGTAGGAACCAACGACATAGGTAGAACTAGGAATGAGGTTCTGCTGAGGGAGCTTGAGGAGCTAGGGTACAAATTAAAAAACACCACCTCAAAGGTGGTAATCTCTCGATTGCTACCTGAGCCATGTGCAAACTCATATAGGGACAAACAGATTAGGTGGTTGAAGCGTAGCTGAAAGAATAGTGTGGGAAGCAGGGGTTTCAATTCATGGGGCACTGGCACCAGTACCAAGGAAAGAGGGAGCTGTTCCACTTGGACGTGCTCCATTTAAACCGGGCTGGGACCAGTGTCCTGACAAATCGAATAACTAGGGCAATAGATAGGGCATTAAACTAATAAGATGGGGGAGGGTTTAGGTAAGCATAAATTTATAAGTCTAAAGAGAAAAGTCAAGGCTGTAGAACAGAGTAGTGATTTGAGTAAAAACAAGCAGTGCGTCAGGAAGGGACAGAGTGTTTAACAAAGGTAATAGGGCATGAGTGACTAAGCACATCGGGGAAAAAAAGTAAAATTTCAAATTAAAGGCGCTACATCTGAATGCACAAAGCATTCGTAACAAGATAAATGGTTTTGATCTAGGTAGCCATTACTGAGCCGTGATTGCAGGGTGACCATGGCTAGGAACTAAGTGTTCCAGGGTAGGCAAAATGGAAAAGTGGGGTGGGGGATAGCCCCGATAAAGGATGAGATAAAGGCAGTAGTGAGAAAGGATCTTAGCTCAGAAAATCAGGATGTAGAATTAGTATGGGTGGAGCTAAGAAATAACATGGGGCAGAAAACACTGGTGGGGGTAGTTTATAGGCCCCCTCACAGTAGTTAATGTTGGACAGAGTAAAAATCAGGAAATTAGAGGAGCATGTAACAAGGATAAAGCAATAATCGTGGGTGACTTTAACCTTCATATAGACTAGGCAAACCAAATTGGCAAAAGTAGTTTGGAGGACGAGTTCATGGAATGCATTCGAGACAGTTTTCTAGAACAATATGTTGAGGAACCAACAGGCTATTTTAGATCTAGTATTGTGTAATGAGACGGGGTTAATTAGTAATCTTATAGTTAAGGTTCCTCTGGGGAAGTGATCATAATATGATCGAATTTTATATTGAGTTTGAGTGATGTAGTTAAGTCCGAAACTAGGGTCTTAAATTTAAACAAAGCCAGTTACGTAAGTATGAGGGGCGAGTTGGCTAAGGTAGACTGGGAAATTAGATTAAAAGATATGATGGTAGATAAGACATGGCGAACATTTAAATAAATAATTCATAATCTCAACATTGGAATAAAAACTCCAGGGAAAAGTGATCCAACTGTGGCTAACTAGAGAAATTAAGGATAATAGATTAAAAGAAGATGCTCACTTTGTTGCCAAAAAGAGTAGTAAGCCTGAGGATTGGGAGGGTTTTAGAAATCATCAAAGGATCACCAAGAAATTGATAGAGGGAGAAAATAGAATGAGAGTAAACTAGCAAGAATTATAAAAACAGATTGTAAGAGCTTCTACAAGAATGTAAAAAGGAAGAGATTAGCAAAAATAAACGTGGGCCCCTTAGAGGCAGAGAGGGGCAAAATTATAATGGGGAATAAAGAAATGGCAGAGATGTTAAACAAATATTTTGCATCTGTCTTCACAGTAGAAGACACAAAAAAACATACTGGAAATAGTGAGGAACCAAAGTCTAATGAGATTGAGGAACTTAAAAGTAATTAAGATTAGCAAAGAAAAAGTACTGGAGAAACTAATGGGACTAAAAGCCGACAAATCCCCTGGGCTTGATGGCCAACATCCTAGGGTTTTAAAAAAAGTGGCTGCAGATTTAGTGAATGCGTTGGTTTTGATCATCCAGAATTCCCTAGATTCTGGAACGATCCCCGTGGAATGGAAGGTAGCAAATGTAACCCCGCTATTCAAGAAAGGAGGGAGAGAGAAAACGGGGAACTATAAGCAAGTTAGTCATTGAGAAAGTGTTAGAATCTATTATTAAGGACGTAGTAACAGGGCACTTAACAAAAAATCATATGATTAGGCAGAGTCAACACGATTTTATGAAAGGGAAATTGTGTTTGACCAATCTACTAGAATTTTTTGAGGGGGTAACTAGCAGGGTAGATAAGGGGGAACTAGTCTCAGGAGTCAGCCATTTTAGGACTGAGATGTGGAGAAATTTCTTCACACAGGGTTGTGAATCTTTGGAATTCTCGACCTCAGAGGGCTGTGGATGCTCAGTCATTGAGTATATTCAAGGCTGAGATCGATAGATATTTGAAGTCTGAGAATCAAGGGCTATGGGGATCCGGTGGGAATGTGGAGATGAAGTCAAAGATCAGCCATGATCTTATTGAATGGCTGAGCAAGCTTGAGGGGCCGTATGTTCTTATGTTCCTTTCCTTCATCTGTTTCAAGTTGTAGTGTAAGCTTTGTCTATCTTCCCCAGGTTGCTTTCATGCATTTGTATTGCTGTGGCATTGGGAGAGGTTGTAGGCTGGGGTGTAGAGTGTGGGGAGACAGGAGAAGAAAGGAGGAAATTAATTTTTAAAATAAATTTTGTCTACAACCCTTAAGCATCTAAATATGAAAGATGTGATGTGCTCTGGCAAATCTGGTGAGAGTGTTCTGACCTAATCAGATACTTATAGAGCAACATTATGTAAAATTACTCTTTCTAATTTAGCCAGGGATGAGTGTTATTCACAAGTCCCAAATAAATTCTTTCTTCCTTGATGTATAGGCTTAATGGTTGGAGGAGTGATTTTATAGGAATGTAAATGAGATTGTGTTTAGTAATATATTTTGGACATGAACTTTTGTCAAACCTTGCTTTACATTGCAACGAAGTGCTGAAAATTATGATGGCCTGCTGATCGAAGTTTAGTTTGACTAATTGACTAACCAAAAGCATAAGAACATAAGAAATAGGAGCTGGAGTAGGCCATGCGGCCCCTCGAGCCTGCTCCGCAATGCAATCAGATCATGGCTGATCTTTGACCTCAACTCCACTTTCCCGCCCGATTCCCATATCCCTGGATTCCCCTAGAGTCCAAAAATCTATCCATCTCAGCCTTGAATATATTCGTAATATATTGCTGGACTATAACTTGGTGTTGTAAAATTGTTTACAATTGTCAACCCCAGTCCATCACCGGCATCTCCACATCTTGAATATATTCAATGACTCAGCATCCACAGCCCTCTGGAGTAGAGAATTCCAAAGATTCACAACCTTCTGCTTGAAGAAATTCCTCCTCATCTCAGTCTTCAGTGGACGACCCCTTATCCTGCGACTATGCCCCCTAGTTCTGGACTCTCTAGCCAGGGGAAACAACGTTTCAGCATCTTATCCTATCAAGCCACCTCAGAATTGTATATGTTTCAATGAGATCACCTCTCATTCTTCTAAACTCCAGAGAGTATAGGCCCATTCTACTCAATCTCTCCTCATTCGACAACCCTCTCATCCCAGGATTAATCTAGTGAACCTTTGTTGCACTGCCTCCAAGGCAAGTATATCCTACCTTAGAGAAGGAGACCAAAACTGTACGCAGTACTCCAGGTGAGGTCTCACTAAAGCCATGTACAACTGTAGTAAGACTTCCTTACTCTTGTACTCCAACCCCCTTGCAATAAAGGCCAATTGCTTTCCTAATTTGCTTTCCTAATTGCCTGCTGTACCTGCATATTAACTTTTTGTGTTTCTTGTACGAGGACACCAGAGTCTTTCTGACCATCAACATTTAATAGCTTCTCGCCATTTTAAAAAAATTCTGTTTTTCTATCCTTCCTACCAAGGTAAATAACCTCACATTTCCCCACATTATATTCCCCTGGCCATCTTCTTGCCCACTCACTTAACCTGTCTATATCCCTTTGCAGACGCTTTGTGTCCTCCTCACAGGTTACTTTCCCACCTAGCTTTGTATTGTCAGCAAACTTGGATACATTACACTCGGTCCCTTCATCTAAGTCATTAATATAATTTGTAAATAACTGGGGCCCAAACCCTGATCCTTGGGGCACCCCACTAGTTACAGCCTGCCAACCTGAGAATGACCCGTTTATCCCTACTCTCTTTTCTGTTCTTTAACCAACCCTCTATCCATGCTAATGTATTACCCCCAACCCCACGAGCCCTTACCTTGTGTAATAACCTTTAATGTGGCACCTTATCAGATGTCTTTTGAAAATCCAAATATACTATATCCACTGGTTCTCCTTTATCTATCCTGCTAGTTACATCCTCAAAAAAATTCTAATAAATTTGTCAAACACTATTTCCCTTTCATAAAATCGTGTTGACTCTGCCTAATCATATTACGATTTTCTCAGTGCACTTTTCCAATTCCTTAATAATGGATTCCAGCATTTTCCTGACAACTGATGTTGCGCTAACTGGCCTGTAGTTCTCTGTTTTCTCTCCCTCCTTCTTGAATAGCGGGGTAACATTTGCTACCTTCCAGTCCACTGGGATCGTTCTAGAATAGAAAGAATTTTGGAAGATCATAACCAATGCATCTGCTATCTCTGCAGCCACCTCTTTTTTAGAACCCTAGGATGTACGCCATCAAGTCTAGGGGATTTGTTGGTTTTTAGTCGCATTGGTTTGTCCAGTACTTTTTCTCTAGTGATATTAATTGTTTTAAGTTCCTCACTCTCCTATACCCCTTGGTTCCCCACTATTTTTGGTTTGCTTTTTGTGTCTTCTACTGTGATGACAGATACAAAATATTTGTTTAACGCATCTGCCATTTCCTGATTAGAATCATGGAAAATTTACGGCACAGAAGGAGGCCATTCGGCCCATCTTGTCCGCGCCGGCTGAGAAACGAGCCACCCAGCCTAATCCCACATTTGGTCCGTAGCCCTGCAGGTCACGGCTCTTCAGGTGCACATCCAGGTATTTTTTAAATGAGTTGAGGGTTTCTGCCTCTATCACCCTCTCAGGCAGTGAGTTCCAGACCCCCACCACTCTCTGGGTGAAAAATTTTTTCCTAATTTCTGCTCTCATCCTTCTACCAATCACTTTAAATCTATGCCCTCTGGTTATTGATCCCTCCGCTAAGGGAAATAGGTCCTTCCTATCCACTCTATCTAGGCCCCTCATAATATTGTACACCTCAATCAAATCACCCCTCAGCCTCCTCTGTTCCAAGGAAAACAACCCCAGGCTATCCAATCTATCATCATAGCTAAAATTCTCCAGTCCTGGTAACATCCTTGTCAATCTCCCCTGCACCTTCTCTAGTCCAATTACATCCTTCCTGTAATGTGGTGACCAGGAATGGCAATAAATGCATGGCCTCGCCAGCGACGCCCATGTCCCGTGAATGAATTTTAAAAAAAAACTCTGCGTAGTACTCAAGCTGTGGGCTAACTAGTGTTTTATACAGTTCCAGCATAACATCCCTGCTTTGTATTCTATGCCTCGGCTAATAAAGGAACGCATTCCTTATGCCTTCTTAACCACCTTATCTACCTGTCCTGCCACCTTCAGGGATCTGTGGACATGCACTCCAAGGTCCCTCACTTCCTCCACACCTCTCAGTATCCTCCCATTTATTGTGTATTCCCTTGCCTTGTTTGCTCTCCCCAAATTCATTACCTCACACTTCTCCGGATTGAACTCCATTTGCCACTTTTCTGACCATCTGACCAGTCCATTGATATCTTCCTGCAGTCTACAGCTTTCCTCCTCACTATCAACCACACGGCCTATCTTTGTGTTATCCGCAAATTTCTTAATCATGCCCCCCTACGTTTAAGTCCAAATCGTTAATGTATACCACAAAAAGCAAGGACCTAGTACCGAGCCCTGCGGCACCTCACTGGAATTAGCCTTCCAGTCGCAAAAACACCCGTCGACCATTACCCTCTGCTTCCTGCCACTGAGCCAATTTTGGATCCAATTTGCCACATTCCCTTGGATCCCATGGGCCTTTACTTTTTTGACCAATCTGCCATGTGGGACCTTGTCAAAAGTCTTGCTAAAATCCATGCAGACTACAATTGTGCTACCCTCATCGATCCTCCTAGTCACTGCCTCAAAAAATTCAATCAAGTTGGTTAGACACGACCTCCCCTTAACAAATCCGTGCTGACTGTCCTTGATTAGTCTGTGCCTTTCTAAGTGACCGTTTATCCTGTCCCTCAGAATTGATTCCAATAATTTGCCCACCACTGAGGTTAGGCTGATTGGCCTGTAATTACTCGGTCCATCCTTCGCTCCCTTTTTAAACGGTACAACGTTAGCAGTCCTCCAATCCTCCGGCACTACGCCTGTATCCAGTGAAGTTTGGAAAATGATTGTTAAAGCCTGTATTTCCTCCCTGGCTTCGTCTGGTGATTTATCCACTTTCAAAGATGCTAATCCCCTTAATACTTCCTCTCTTACTGTTTATCCCATCCAATATTTCACACTCTTCCTCAACTTCAATCCCTGCATCATCCCTCTCTGTGAAGACAGATGCAAAGTTTTCAATAAAAACCATACCCACATCTTCCGCCTCCATGCATAGTTACTTTTTTGGACTCTAATAGGCCCTACTCTTTCCTTGGTTATCCTCTTGCTCTTAATGCATTTATAAAACATCTTCGGGTTTTCTTTGATTTTACCTAAAAAAATTTTCATGCCCTCTCTTCGCTTTCCTAATTTCTTTTTTAACTTCACCCCTGCGCTTTGTCAACTCCTCTAAGCTTTCCGTAGTATTGAGTTCCCAGTGTCTATCATAGGCTTTCTTTTTCTGCCTTATCTTACCCTGAATGCTTCTTGACATCCAGGGGGCTCTAGATTTGGCAGCCTGTTCCATTTTCTTTGTGGGAACATGTTTACCCTGAGCCCCTTGAATCACCCCTTTGAATGTCTCCCACTGCTCTGACACTGATTTACCTTCAAGTAGCTGTTTCCAGTTTACTTCTGCTAAATCACTTCTCAGTACAGTAAAATTGGCCTTTTCCCCAATTGAAAACTTTAACTCCTGCTCTGTCTTTGTCCTTTTCCATAACTATGCTGAAACTAACTCTTATGATCACTACCACCAAAATACTCTTCTGCTGCTTCTTCCACCTGCCCCTCTTCATTTCCTAGAACTAAATCCAGAACTGCCCCCCCGCCCTCTCATTGGGCTTGCTATATACTGGTTTAAAAAAAATTTTCCTGTATGCAATTTAAGAATTCTGTGCCCTTTATACCATTCACACTGTTTGTATTCCAGTTAATATTAGGGTAGTTAAAATCCCCTACTATTACTGTCCTATTGTTTTTGCACGTCTCAGAAATTGGCCTACATATTTGTTCCTCTGACTGGGGGTCTATAGCACACTCCCAGCAGTGTGACTGCCTCTTTTTTGTTCAGCTCAACCCATAAGGCCTCAGTTGATGCTCCTTCTAAAATATCATCCCTCCTCACAACTGTAATTGTTTCCTTAACCAAAGTTGCCACCCCCCCTTTTTTTTATCCCCCTCTCTATCACGTCTGAAAACCCTGTAACCAGGGATGTTGAGCTGCCAGTCCTGCCCCTCTAAGTCATGTTTCTGTAATAGTTAAGATATCATGCTGCCACGTGTCTATCTGTGCCCTCAGCTCATCCGCCTTATTTCCTATACTCCTTGCATTGAGGTAAATATATTTAAGGACTGCCAAACTCCCCTGTTGTTTATTTCCTAACCTTCGTTCCCTCTGCCTTCCAGACCCACTCACTAATTTTCTGACTTTATCCTGTCTGAATCCACACTCAGGTTCCCATCCCCCTGCCAAGCTAGTTTAAACTCTCCCTGACAGCACTAGCAAACCTCCCCAGATGGATATTGGTCCCGGCCCTGTTGAGGTGCAACCCGTACGGCTTGTACAGGTCCAACCTTCCCCAGAACTGGTCTCGATGCCCCAGGAATCTAAAGCCCTCCCCCTTGCACCACCTTTGCAGCCACGCATTCATCTGCTCTATCCTCCTATTTCTATTCTCACCAGTGCGTGGCACTGGGGGTAATCTGGGAGATTACTACCTTTTGAGGTCCTGCTTTTTAATCTTTTTTTCCCTAACTCGTTAAATTCTGCCTGCAGGTCCTCATACCTCTGTTGGTCCCGATATGGACCACAACCTCTGGCTGTTCACCCTTCCCCACCACCCCCCCAAGAATGTTCTGCAGCCGCTCAGTGACATCCATGACCCTGTTCCCCATTATAATTTCTCCTGTCTCAGCCTCTAAGGGACCAACGTTTACTTTTGCTATTCTCTTCCTTTTTACATACTTGTAGAAGCTCTTAAATCCATTTTTATATTTCTTGCCAGTTTACTTTCATATTCTATTTTCACCCTTTATTAATTTTTTTGGTCATCCTCCTTTGTTGGTTTCTAAAACTCTGCCAATCCCCAGGCTTATTACTCTTCTTGACAATGTTATAGGCCTCTTCTTTCAATCTAATAGTCTCCTTAACTTCTTTAGTTAGCCACGGGTGGATCACTTTTCCCGTGGAGTTTTTATTTCTCAATGGAATGCATGCTTGTTGAGAATATTGAAATATTTCTTTAAATGTTTCCCATTGCTTTTCAGCTGTCAAACCCTTTAATTTAATTTCCCAATCTACCTTTGACAACTCGCCCCTCACCTATGTAACTGGCTTTATTTAAGTTTACGACTCTAGATTCTGACTTAAGTACGTTACTTTCAAACTCAATGTGAAATTCATCATATTATGATCACTCTTCCCCAGAGGTTCTTTTATTGAGATTACTAATTAACCCTATCTCATTACATAATACAGGATCTAAAATAGGTTGTTCCCTGTTTGGCTCCGTGACGTATTGCTCTAGGAAACAGTCTAGAATACATTCCACAAACTCGTCTTCCAAACTACCTTTGCCAATTTAATTTGCTCAGTCTATATGCAAATTAAGGTTACCCCCTGCTGACTGCATTACCTTTGTTACAAGCTCCCATTATTTCGTGATTAATACTCTGTCCAACGGTATTGCTATTATTCGGGGGCCGATAAATTACTCCCACCAGTGTTTTCTGCCGCTTGTTATTTCTACTTCCCACCCATATTGATTCTACTCACTGATCTTCTGAGCCAACATCCTTTCTCACCACTGTCCTTATGTCATCCTTATTATTAGGGCTACACCCCCTCCTTTTCCATTCTGCCTATCTTTCCTAAATGTCATGTACCCTGTAATACTCAGTTTCGAACCTTGGTCATTTTGCAACCATGTCTCTGTAATGGCTATCAGGTGAAATCCATTTATCTCTTTGTGCAATTAATTCATCTATGTTGTTACAAATGCTCTGTGCATTCAGATAGAGCCTTTAATTTTGACTTTTTACCATTTTTTTTCCTGCTTTGACCTTACTTGTTGCAATGTTATTGGTAAACTCTGTCCCTTCCTGCCGCACTCTGCTTATCTTTACCCAAGTCACTACGCTGTTCTATTGTCTTAACTTTTTCTCATTAGATTTCTAAATTTCCCCTCACCTGATCTCCTCTTCCTCCCTCTCCCCCCCACCCCTTTTTAGTTTAAAGCCCAACCTACTGCCCTAGTTATTCGAATCGTCAGGACGCAAGTCCCAGCCAGGTTTAAGTGGAGCCTGTCGCATTGGAACAGCTCCCTCTTTCCTTACTACTGGTGTCAGTGCCCCATGAATCGAAACCCCTTCCTTCCACACCACTCTTTGAGCCATGCATTTAACTCTCTGATCTGTTTGTCCCTATGCCAATTTGCACATGGCTCAGGTAGTAATCCAGAGATTACCTTTTGAGGTTCTGCTTATTAATTTAGACCCTGCTCCTCAAACCATCTCAGCAGAACCTCATTCTTAGTTCAACCTATATCGTTGGTTTCTATGTGGACTGCGACAACTGGATCTTCCTGCTTATGCTCCTTCCCGCTCTTTTCATTAAAGCAGAAGGTGGAAATGGTGGTGTTTGAGGCCCTTGGGTTATAAGGTAATACAGGCAAGATGTGTTCCCATGTGTTCACTGGGCTTTAGTTCTGCAGTGATGTGCTAACTTTCAAATGTAATATGTGTTCAGCACCTCTTTGTAAATGACTAAAGTTCCCACAAGTGGGAATAAGGAATGATATAGCATGAACAGCACTTTGTTACAAAGTCTAGATGACATATTTTCATCTGAGGATTAAAATGCCTTTCCCTATAACTCCCCCACCAAGTTTTGTGGAGGCATTACAGTGTAAATCCATGGATGAATTCAAGCTAGTATTTTGAACTAAAATTAGACATTGAGATCAATTGCATATGTTTATTCAGCTGGAAATATCAGGCACCCTTTGATCGCGATGGTATAAATGAGAACGATTTGTCATGGTTTGGGCAGTGGATCTGGCTTTTGGTATTGGAATTGTGCCAAGACTTGATGTGAAGAAAGTAGTAGGCCTACAATTGCAATGGGTTTTTAACCAATGCTGTAGCTGGATTTGTGCTTTAGCTGTATGGGTGTACAGTCACGGGTATACAAGGTGACTACCTTTTTGTTTTGTTCTGTGAAGTGTCTTGTATTTCCTAAGTAAACCTCCGATAACGGTTGCTACAATTACGTACTGTGCTACTAATCTGTCATTATGTAAAATTCTTATTCATTGGTGAATGAATATAGATTGCTTCTTTTTTCTCAGGCAGAAGTTTGAAAGCTGCTGGAGGGTTTCCACTTGTGAAAATCAGTTTTACCAGCATTTAATTGTTCAAGGAGCCTCTCTGAGGCTTTTTTAGGCAGCAAAGTTACAACATGCCAAATTAGCTACAATTTAGTAAGAATTTGGATACCACTTATAGTTTGTGTTCTGAAGTGAAATACTTCAGAAATTTAGTAGTGGTAATCGAGTTAAGTGCAGCTAGCAAGAATATTGAAAATTGTTGGCCTCAAAGTATAGCCAAGCAGAGTAGAGCCAAGAACTGCAACTAGCATTACATGTTTGGTGAGGATACATTTATAGAGAATTGGCGGAGTTACATTGTGAGGAATGATATAGCAGTTATAGAAAGGATGAGTAATATGGGTAGAACTGAGTAATAAAAAGGTGGGAAATTACTAATCGGTAGGAGTACGGTAGCATAGTGGTTATGCTACTGGACTAGTAATCCAGTGGACTAGTAATCCAGAGGCCTGGACTAATAATCCGGAGTCATGAGTTCAAACCCTGCCACGGCAGCTGGGGAATTTAAATTCAATTAATTAAATTTTAAAAAAAATCTGGAATTAAAATACTAGTATCGGTAATGGTGGCCATGAAACTACCGGATTGTCGTAAAAACCCATCTGGTTCACTAATGCCCTTTAGGGAAGGAAACCTGCCGTCCTAACCCAGTCTGGCCTATATGTGACTCCAGACCCACAGCAATGTGGTTGATTCTTAATTGCCCTCTGAAATGGCCTAGCAAGCCACTCAGTTGTAAAATCTCGCTTAAAAAAAGTCACAAAGAATAAAACCGGACGGACCACTAGGCACTGGACACGACAAAGGCGAACCAAGCCCTGCAAAGTCCTCCTCACTGACATCTGGGGACTTGTGCTAAAATTGGGAGAGCTGTCCCACAGACTAGTCAAGCAACAGCCTGACCCAGCCATACTCACAGAATCATACCTTTCAGCCAACGTCCCAGACTCTTCCATCACCATCCCTAAGTATGTCCTGTCCCACCGGCAGGACAGACCGACCAGAGGTGGCGGTACAGTGATATACAGTCAGGAGGGAGTGGCCCTGGGAGTCCTCAACATTTGACCCTGGACCCCATGAAATCTCATGACATCAGGTCAAACATGGGCAAGGAAACCTCCTGCTGATTACCACCTACCGCCCTCCCTCAGCTGATGAATCAGTCCTCCTCCATGTTGACCACCACTTGGAGGAATCACTAAGGGTAGCAAGGGCACAGAATGTACTCCGGATGGGGGACTTCAATGTCCATCACCAAGAGTGGCTCGGTAGCACCACCACTGACTGAGCTGGCCGAGTCCTGAAGGGCATAGCTGCCAGACTGGGCCTGCGGCAGGTGGTGAGCGAACCAACACGAGGGAAAAACTTACTTGACCTCGTCCTCACCAATCTACCTGTCGCAAATGCATGTGTCCATGACAGTATTGGTAGGAGTGACCACCGCACAGTCCTCGTGGAGATGAAGTCCCGTCTTCGCACTGAGGACACCATCCAACGTGTTGTGTGGCACTACCACCGTGCTAAATGGGATAGATTCAGAACAGATTTAGCAGCTCAAAACTGGGCATCCATGAGGCGCTGTGGGCCATCAGCAGCAGCAGAGTTGTATTCCACCACAATCTGTAACCTCATGGCCTGGCATATTCCTCACTCTACCATTACCAACAAGCCAGGGGATCAACCCTGATTCAATGAGGAGTGTAGAAGAGCATGCCAGGAGCAGCACCAGGCGTACCTAAAAATGAGGTGCCAACCTGGTGAAGCTGCAACTCAGGACTTACATGCATGCTGAACAGCAGAAGCAACATGCTATAGATAGGGCTAAGCAATTCCACAACCAACGGATCGGATCAGATCAAAGCTCTGCAGTCCTGCCGCATCCAGTCGTGAATGGTAGTGGACAATTAAACAACTAATGGGAGGAGGAGGCTCTGCAAACATCCCCATCCTCAATGATGGCGGAGGCCAGCACGTGAGTGCAAAAGACAAGGATGAAGCGTTTGCGACCATCTTCAGCCAGAAGTGCCGAGTGGATGATCCATCTCGGCCTCCTCCCGATATCCCCACCATCACAGAAGCCAGTCTTCAGCCAATTCAATTCACTCCACGTGATATCAAGAAATGGCTGAGTGCACTGGATACAGCAAAGGCTATGGGCCTTGACAACATCCCGGCTGTAGTGCTGAAGACTTGTGCTCCAGAACTAGCTGCACCTCTAGCCAAGCTGTTCCAGTACAGCTACAACACTGGCATCTACCAGACAATGTGGAAAATTGCCCAGATATATCCCGTCCACAAAAAGCAGGACAAATCCAATCTGGCCAATTACCGCCCCATCAGTCTACTCTCAATCATCAGCAAAGTGATTGAAGGTGTCATCGACATGCTATGAAGTGGCACTTACTCACCAATAACCTGCTCACTGATGCTCAGTTTGGGTTCCGCCAGGACCACTCGGCTCCGGACCTCATTACAGCCTTGATCCAAACGTGGACAAAAGAGTTGAATTCCAGAGGTGAGGTGAGAGTGACTGCCCTTGGCAGCATTTGACCGAGTGTGGCACCAAGGAGACCTAGTAAAATTGAAGTCAATGGGAATCAGGGGGAAAACTCTCCAGTGGCTGGAGTCATACCTAGCACAAAGGAAGATGGTAGTGGTTGTTGGAGGCCAATCATCTCAGCCCCAGGGCATTGCTGCAGGAGTTCCTCAAGGCAGTGTCCTAGGCCCAACCATCTTCAGCTGCTTCATCAATGACCTTTCCTCCGTCATAAGGTCAGAAGTGGGTTTTTTCCTTAATGATTGTACAGTGTTCAGTTCCATTCAGAACCCCTCAAATAATGAAGCAGTCCGAGCCCGCATGCAGCAAGACCTGGACAATATCCAGGCTTGGGCTCCTGAGTGGCTAGTAACATTTGCGCCAGACAAGTGCCAGGCAATGACGATCGCCAACAAGAGAGAATCTATCCACCTCTCCTTGACATTCAATGGCATTACCATCCTGGGGGTCACCATTGACCAGAAACTTAACTGGACCAGCCATATAAATACTGTGACTACAAGAGCAGGTCAGAGGCTGGGTATTCTGCAGCGAGTGACTCACCTCCTGACTCCCCAAAGCCTTTCCACCATCTACAAGGCACAAGTCAGGAGTGTGATGGAATACTCTCCACTTGCTTGGATGAGTGCAGCTCCAACAACACTCAAGAAGCTCAACATCATCCAGGACAAAGCAGCCCGCTTGATTGGCACCCCATCCACCACCCTAAACATTCACTCCCTTCACCACTGGCGCACAGTGGCTGCAGTGTGTACCATCCACAGGATGCACTGCAGCAACTTGTCAAGGCTTCTTCGACAGCTACTCCCAAACCCGCGACCTCTACCACCTAGAAGGACAAGGGCAGCAGGGACATGGGAACAACACCGCCTGCAAGTTCCCCTCCAAGTCACACACCATCCCGACTTGGAAATATATTGCCGTTCCTTCATCATCACTGGGTCGAAATCCTTGAACTCCCTTCCTAACAGCACTGTGGGAGAACCTTCACCACACAGACTGCAGCAGTTCAAGAAAGCGGCTCACCACCACCTTCTCAAGGGCAATTAGGGATGGGCAATAAGTGCCGGCCTCGCCAGCGACGCCCACATCCCATGAACGAATAAAAAAAAAAACGGGGTGAGCGGCTGTACTTGGGTTGTTAGGCAGATAAGAGGACTAGAAAATTCAATTGTACTTATCATGGATGATTTCAATATCCCGGAGGTTGAATGGATGCATGAGGTAGAACAAGAGAGAGGATTGCAAGTACAAGAAAACTTACTGAAAGTCAGGAATTGTTTCTTTACTCAACATATGAGTTGCTGGAGCAGTGGCTTATTGAATTTGATGCTTAGCAATCCAACAGAGCTGGTGGTTGGTGAGTACCTGGGATTTGGTGATCGTTGTATTGTTGGATTTGATGTTGCTAAATCCAAAAAAAGCTGTGTGATGGTACAAGAGTTTGTAAGAGCAGATTTCGGAGCTATGGCAGGAGTCTTGGCGAAAATTAATTGGGAAACCATGCTTTTATTTTTTAAAAAAACAGAAGATGGAATGTATTTAAGGTTATTATACAGGACAAGGAAATGAAGTAGATTCTGTTTTATATAAAAAAAAAAGGGGAACTATATCAAGCCCCAGACTAGAGAGGTTTAATGACGAGGTTAGAAGAAATCTTCAAAAAAAAAAATGCAAAGAAACAAAAAATAGGGAGGGTTGGGCAACTGAGGATAGCTTAAACGAAAGAGAAATAAACAAGTTGCTGAGGACAGCGAGAGATGCAAAAGTTTTAAAACTGTTGATAGTAGAAGGAAGGTCAAGGAACAGGTCTGTTAAAGGATAAGTAGGATAAAATTACTATTGATTGATCAGGCTGTTGGGCCAATGGGATCCATCCTAGAATCCTCAAGGATTTAATGGAGGAAATTGATATTTTGGTTGATTTTTATTTTTCAGAATTCCACAAATACTGAAGTGATACTAGAGAACTGGAGCATCACAAAATGTAGTTCCAGTATTCACAAAGAGAGTAAGGCCTGAACCTGGTAATGGCAGGTGGTTGGCATGGTGGCAAAATATGTGAGGGATTCTATGGTATTCTGTAAATGAATATCTAAAGAGTGAGGAGCAGTCAACATAGTATTAGAAGTAACAGGTCATGTGTTACAAACTACTCTAGATCTTTATGGAGGTAACTAAGCTAATGATGAGGATAATCCAGTAGTTTACTTGAATTTTCAAAAGACACTGAATAGAGTTCCTTGAATGGAATTAGTATAGAAGAGGAGGCCTCATGAAATTATCTGGATGGACTGAGGGGGTTGGGGGGAAGAGAAACACACACACCTCTGTCTCCATGGTTAGGCTTTCCACCGATATCTATTACTCACCCACTGATTCCCACAATTACCTAGATTATGCTACTTCCAACCCTGCTTCCTGTAGGGTTTCATTCCTTTCTCCCAGTTTCTTCATCTTTGTCATATCTGCTCCAGTGCCACCTTCCACATCAAAACTTCTGAAATGGCCTTTTTTTATCAGCTGATGATCCCTGTTCGCCGTGATAAACGAGGTGTATCCCCCCCCCCCCCTCCCCCAGCAACCAGGTCAGTCCCAATTTCTTCTCTTGCCCTTCTCTTTTCTTACCACCGCCCCCCCAGCATAATCACGATGGGGTCCCCTTTTCCTAACCATCCACCCCTTCAGGTTCACCAAGTGATCTTCCGCCATCTCCAAAGTGATCCCACCTCCAAACTTATCTTCCCTTCCCCTCCCCTCTCTGCTTTTTGAAGGCACTGTTTCCTCTGAGACACTCTTCCACCACTCTTAGCAGCTGCTGTGCTTCTCCTAGCCCTTTCCCATACAACTGCAGGAGATGCAACACCTTCCATTCACCACTATTCAGGGCCCCAAACACTCCTCCTATGTGAGACAATTTGTGTACGTCCTACAACCTGGTATACTGTATCTGCTGCTGATAGGATTTCCTCTACATAGAGATCAAATGCAGATTAAGTGACCGCTTTGCCACCAAATTGACTCGGCCTGTACCCCATCCTTGTCTAAGTCAAGCCTCTCTACAGCATGTATTCCCTGTTTAACCAATTGCCACTCCGTTTCCTTTCTGATATTTTCCATCCCTCGTAGATACATTAGAGGGGTTCAGAAGTGTAGTGGTAATATTTCCGGACTGGTATTCCAGGGGCGCTCCGGACTGGTATTCCAGGGTGGCATTTTGGGAATTTGAATTCAGTTTTTAAAAATCTGATTTAAAAAGTTGGTATCAGTTTAAAAAAAGAAGTGACCATGAAGCTGTCAAATTGTTGTAAACACCCTTTATTTTTTGTCCCAGCTCCCATTCACTTGCCACTTCAATTCCTCATCCCAACCCCATTCTACCTCTGTTGTGTGCCTTCTACACTATTCCAGTGAAGCTCAACACAAGCTTGAGGAACAGCACAATATCTTTCTATTAGGCACAGGACTTAATATTTACTTTAATAACTTCAGACCTTAACTTTAGCTCCCACTTTCTCGCTGGTTGGAGATGCTGGTGATATGGGATGGGTATGTCAGGATTTTGGGAAGGGGGTGAGGACAGCTGAGTTGATGCTTGGAGTGGGGACCTCCTGTTGGAACATCATGCTAGTGGGGCAGTCTGCACGCTTGGTGTGAGCCTGCTTTCTTCCTCTCCTGGGCTGCTGGAACATGTTCCACATTGACAGCTTTTCTTTCCATTTCTAACTGCTGTAGCCAGCCAACCCCTCCGCCCAAATCTCTTCAGCTATTCACACGTTTTCTGTGTTTCTTAAATCTCTTTAATTTCTATTGTTATGCCTCCAGTTGCCTCATTCATGTCATTTCAGCCATTTAACCATCTTCCTTTGCTGTAAAATTCTTGGATTCTAAGTCACTCCTTTTAAACATAGGAACAGGAGTAGGCCATTCAGCCCCTCATGCCTGCTCTGCCATTTGATAAGATCCTGGCTGATCTGTGATCTAACTCCATATACCTGCCTTTGTCCCATATCCCTTGATACCTTTGGTTGCCAAAAAGCTATCTATCTCAGATTTAAATTTAGCAATTGAGCTGATATCAATTGCCATTTGCGGAAGAGAGTTCCAAACTTCTACAACCCTTTGTGTGTAGAAATGTTTTCTAATCTCACTCCTGAAAGGTCTGGCTCTAATTTTTAGACTCTGCCCCCTACTCCTAAAATCCCCAACCAGCGGAAATAGTTTCTCTCTATCCACCCTATCTGTTCCCCTTAATATCTTATAAACTTCGATCAGATCACCCCATAACCTTCGAAACTCTAGAGAACACAACCCCAATTTGTGTAATCTCTCCTCGTAGTCGGGGTATCATTCTGGTAAACCTATGCTGCACTCCCTCCAAGGCCAATATGTCCTTCCGAAGGTGCGGTGCTCAGAACTGCTCACAGTACGCCAGGTGCGGTCTAACCGGGGTTTTGTATAGCTGCAGCATAACTTCTGCCCCCTTGTACTCTAGTCCTCTTGATATAAAGGCCAGCATTCCATTAGCCTTACTGATTATTTTCTGCACCTGTTCATGACACTTCAATGATCTATGTACCTGAACCCTTAAGTCCCTTAGGACATCCACGGTTTTTAACTTTTTACCATTTAGAAAGTACCCTGTTCTATCCTTTTTTGATCCAAAGTGGATGACCTCACATTTGTCTACATTGAATTCCATTTGCCACAGTTTTGCCCATTCACCTAATCTATCAATATCGCTTTGTAATTTTATGTTTTCATCCACACTGCTTACAATGCCACCAATCTTTGTGTCATCGGCAAACTTAGATATGAGACTTTCTATGCCTTCATCTAAGTCGTTATAAATATTGTGAATAATTGAGGCCCCAAGACAGATCCCTGCGGGACTCCACTGGTCACATCCTGCCAATGTGAGTACCTACCCATTATCCCTACTCTCTGACGCCTTTCGCTCAGCCAACTTCCTAACCAAGTCCGTACTTTTCCCTCGATTCCATGGGCTTCTATCTTAGCTAACCGTCTCTTATGTGGGACCTTATCAGATGCCTTCTTGAAGTCCATATAAATAACATCCATTGCCATTCCCCTGACCACTACTTTAGTCACCTCTTCAAAAAATTCAATCAGGTTTGTCAGGCACGACCTACCTTTCACAAATCCATGCTGGCTCTCTCTGATTAACTGAAAATTCTCGAGGTGTTCAGTCACCCTATCCTTAATTATAGACTCCAGCATTTTCCCCACAACAGATGTTAGGCTAACTGGTCTATAATTCCCCGGTTTCCCCCTCTCCTTTCTTAAAAAGCAGAGTGACGTGCAATTTTCCAATCTGGAGGGACAGTTCCTGAATCTAGAGAACTTTGAAAGATTATAGTTAGGGCATCCGCAATGTGCTCACCTACTTTCTTTAAAACCCTGGGATGGAAACCATCTGGTCCTGGGGATTTGTCACTCTTTAGTGCTATTATTTTCTTCATTACTGTTGCTTTACTTATATTAATTTTATCGAGACCCTGTCCCCGATTCAATATAAGTTTTCTTGGGATTGCCGGCATGCTATCCTCTTTTTCGACTGTAAATACTGACGCAAAGTAATTGTTCAATGTGTCCGCTATTTCCCCATTGTCAATGACAATAATCCCCACTTTCAGTTTTTAAGGGGCCAACACTGCTCCTGACCACACTCTTTTTCCTAATATAACTATAAAAGTTCTTCGTATTGGTTTTGATATCCCTTGCGAGTTTCTTTTCATACTCTCTTTTTGTAGCTCTTACTATCTGTTTTGTGACCCTTTGTTGATCTTTGTATCTTTCCCATTCGCCAGGATCTGTGCCATTTTTTGCCTTTTTGTATGCCCTTTCCTTATGTCTTATACTGTCCCTTACCTCTTCAGTTGTCCATGGCAGTTCTTTAAAGATGAGGCACCACTAAAATTTTGACGTAGGGTTGACCCATTCAAACTGATTTTTAAATCAAAAACAAAATTAACTGCAGTAATATTAAATCAGTGGTCAAATTGGGTGGAATTGAAACAAAGATTACATGGGGTGCCCACCAGTTAGTGAACCTGCAAACATGTAGATGAGCATTGTTTTCTGCGTGAATATTATGTAGCAAGAAGAAGGAGTAAAATCAAATGGACTGGATATAAACAGAAAAGACTAAAGACAAAAGAAGTCATGGGAAAATAATTTTTGGACGTGGGCTTCGATGGCAAGGCTGGCATTTATTGCCCATCCCTAGTTGCCCTGAAAAGGCCTCCTTGAACCGCTGCAGTCTATTATAGCAGTTTGATACAACTGAGTGACTTGCTGGGCAACTTCAGAGGCAGGTAAAAGTCAGCCACGTTGGTGTGGGCCTGGAGTCACACATAGGCCAGACTGGGTAAGGTTTAAAAAAAGTACTCATTGGCTGTAAAGCGCTTTTGGATGTCCTGAGGTCATGAAAGGCACTATAGAAAAGCAAATTTTCTTTTTCTTTAGGGCCGCAAGCTGTTGCTAGATCTGGTTATGAGTAATGAAATAGATCAGGCATATGAGCTAAATGTGGGTGAGCAACTTGGGAATAGTGACCACAATATAAGATTTAAGATCCAACTAGAAAGGCAGAAAGGCAAAAAGTCAGAACTGAAACTAGAATACCAGATTGGATTAGGGCAGGTTTTAGAAAGATGAAGACTGAGCTAGATAAGGTAATGTGGAAGGAGAAATTGGCACACAGGACTTTAGAGCAACAGTGGAATGTTTTTTATAAAAAAGATTGCAAAGTATATTCTATTAAAAAAGGGAAACTAGTAGTTTTAGGCTCCTGTGGATAAGTAGAGGTTAAAAGCCAATTAAATTGAAGAGGACTTAAGGCTATAAGAATAATGACAGTAACTAAAGGACAATAACAAGAAGTTAAGAATGGGATAAGGAAAGCTAAGAGATGGTATGGGGAAATAATTTCAAAAAACATAAAAAAAACAGTAAGATATTTTACAACTATATCTGTGAAAAGAGAATTGTTAAAAGTGAGGGGGGACCCAGAGAGGAGAAATTGTCAATTTGTAAAGGATGATCAAAAAATGGCAGAGATACTTAACGAGTACTTTGCATCGGTCTTTACTAAAGAGAAGAATGTTGGTGAGTGAATCCTGAAGTGGTTGAGAGCGAGATGAGCAATATTGTGATGGATAAAAGAAAAATTTTAGGTAAGTTTAATTAAGCTAAGGGAAGACATGCCATCAGGGCCCGATGGGATACATCCTAAGATCCTGAAGGAGTTGAGGGAAATTATATTTCAGGGCTGTAGAGTGTCGATGTGTGATGGAGGACTGGAGACTGGCAAATGTAGTACCCATTTTAAAAAAGGGAGACAGAACTAATTCAGCAAATTACAGAGGCGAGTTAGCTTAACATCTGTGGTAGGAAAAATTGGTTAGAAAAGAGAAAATGGAGTGTAGGAGTTAAGGGAAGTTTTTCAGAATGGTTGGAAGTGGGTAGTGGTGTTTCTCAGGGTTCAGTTCGGGGGCCACTTCTGTTCCATCAGTGATTTGGATATAGGCTTAGAGGGAGTGGTGGTGAAATTTGCAGATAATGCTAAAATAGGAATTATAGTTAATTCTTTTTATATAAAAAAACAAAGGAAACAGTAATGGGATATTGATAAATGGGGGAATGGACTAAAAAGTGGCAGATGGAATTAAATGTCAGTAAGTGTGAGGTGATGCATTTTGATTGTACTCTGAATGGAGGTAGGCTTGGTGCTGTAGAAAAGTAGAGGGACTTTGGGGTACAGGTTAACAGACCGTTAGAGGCAACACCTCCAGGTTTTTAAAAAAATATTCGTTCATGGGATGTGGGCGTCGCTGGCAAGGCCGGCATTTATTGCCCATCCTTAATTGCCCTTGAGAAGTTGGTGGTGAGCCGCCGCCTTGAACGGCTGCAGTCCGTGTGGTGAAGGTTCTCCCACAGTGCAGTTAGGAAGGGAGTTCCAGGATCTTGACCCGCAACGATGAAGGAACGGCGATATATTTCCAAGTCGGGATGTTGTGTGACTTGGAGGGGAGCGTACAGGTGGTGTTGTTCCCATATGCCTGCTGCCCTTGACCTTCTAGGTGGTAGAGGTCACGGGTTTGGGAGGTGCTGTTGAAGAAGCCATGGCGAGTTGCTGCAGTGCATCCTGTGGATGATGCACACTGCAGCCACGGTGCGCCAGTGGTGAAGGGAGTGAATGTTTAGGGTGGTGGATGGGGTGCCAATCAAGCGGGCTGCTTTGTCCTGGATGATGTCGAGCTTCTTGAGTGTTGTTGGAGCTGCACTCATCCAGGCAAGTAGAGAATATTCCATCACACTCCTGACTTGTGCCTTGTAGATGGTGGAAAGGCTTTGGGGAGTCAGGTGGTGAGTCACTCACCGCAGACTACCCAGCCTCTGACCTGCTCTTGTAGCCACAGTATTTATATGGCTGGTCCAGTTAAGTTTCTGGTCGATGGTGACCCCCAGGATGTTGATGGTGGGGGATTCGGTGATGGTAATGCCATTGAATGTCAAGGGGAGGTGGTTAGACTCTCTCTTGTTGGAGATGGTCATTGCCTGGCACTTGTCTGGCGCGAATGTTACTTGCCACTTATCAGCCCAAGCCTAGATGTTGTCCAGGTCTTGCTGCATGTGGCAAACCCACGATCACTACCGCCTAGAAGGACAAGGGCAGCAGGCACATGGGAACAACACCAACTGCATGTTCCCCTCCAAGTCACACACCATCCCGACTTGGAAATATATCGTTGTTCCCTCATCGTCGCTGGGTCAAAATCCTGGAACTCCCTTCCTAACAGCACTGTGGGAGAACCTTCACCACACGGACTGCAGCGGTTCAAGAAGGTGGCTCACCACCACCTTCTCGAGGACAATTAAGGATGCGCAATAACAGTGACGCCCACATCCCATGAACGAATTAAAAAAATACCCAGTCTAGTCTTTGATCTTGCTGTACTAGCACAAACTGAAGTAGAGTTGACCTCAATGTAATATCTTTACAAGGAAAAATGGAAAGGCATGATGGGGAAGATAGCATGGAGTTATGCCACTGTAGTACATCTGATTTCTAACTGTTTTGAAATCTCCCTACAGTATACGTTTTCATGCTGGTTTAAGAATTTGCATTGCTCTGTTTATGTCAGATCATTAACGGGCTAAATTTAACTAGGCTGTATAGACAAATTGCTTAGTTATGGACTTTGTCGTTCTTATTTGTAATTGTCTGCAATATTGTCTAACTTTGTATATCTACTATTCTTCCATGGTCTGCGTTTGGCCTATCAACCATTTGTGGTAGACCTATTACAGATGAAATTATAGCTAATTTAGAATTAGAAAATGTAATATTGATGCTGGCTGCTGCAGGTTTTGATTCTTGTATTTCTTCCACAGAATGCAGTAATAGTGGCCTTGTCTTCACAATCCTGGGACGTGGAGTGTGCAACAGAACGACTGCTCAGTAACTGAGGAATTTGGGATTGCTTCTGTAGCCCAGATGCCCTTTCATTGACAAACACCTCTGCCCTTTGTTCTTTCTGGGTTCTGCATAGATTCCATTTTAAACATCACTGTAATATGTGATAATCGCTATAAACGAGACTGGATTCGATGCTCTGTAAATAAAGCTCTCAAAGATCTGTGTAAATTAAAACAAAGGGGAAAAGTGAAATACTTTAAATTTTTTTTTTCCTACTCTGCATTGTAAGGATCCTGAGTTTGAGTTGCATTCATACCTGAAGATGACACAAATACATCTGCTTTAGTGCAGTTTAACAAAGTGACCAAGGCTTTCAATTGCATCAATTTGTTTTTGATAATAAAAACATGTAATGTGGCCTGCATCTTAGAAAATGGTTGTTTTCTATTTTTTTGAATGTGTCATGGCTGTTATGTAGCCATTACTTGTAATACTTCTGATCAGAGTTTGCTATTTGGTGAGAGGCTGCTTCACTCTTTAATCGTGGCATTAATGCACGAGTTGCTGTGATGACATTTTTGAATGTTAAGTTTTCTTGGGTATCAAATCAAAGATTGAAGCGTGTGCCTGATCATGAGTAGATTACTTGATTATCCTCCCATGGTTACATTGTTCTCTAAAAGTCTTTGCTATGACACAATCAAAAAGAGTTTGACAGGCTAGGTTTTCTTAAATGGTTGTAGCTGTTAAGTAATGCAATAACTACTTTGAATTACTTAACAGCTGCTTAAATATTCACTCCCTGCTTGTGGTTCACATTTTCTATAACATACTTTGGAGGCTGTGGTGGCTGTTCTCTTGCTGTACATAATTTAAAGTTCACGTAGAAATAGCAGTGTGTTATTGATCAGATTGTCTGCACTCTGTCCAGTATCTCTGAACATTCAATAATGGGATATTTCCTGTATATACAGCCAAGCTTTCTATTCGTATTAAAATGGTATTTCCTCCTAAAAGTTTCCACTAACTTTGGGGTCATTTAATACAATGGTAGATTTCTCAAATTTTGAGATGCTGTGATTTTGCCTTTGCTGAATTGAACGAAAGTGATTTTTATTTGTGTTGACAAACCAATGGACAGTTATTGGCAGATAAAACATGCCCTTTTTGACCAGTATAATATATGCATATTTGTTAGCAACCATGATTTCTGAAATTTCATATGTGAAATTTTTAAAGGTATACTTGTATATCTTCAAAAGGGATTGCTTTTTTGCTGACTAGTGCTTGTTGGAAAATAGAACAGGGATCAATGTAGCTTTATATGTTAATAAAATGCCTATATTTTTGTTTATTTAAGTGAGATACAATTCACCTTTTTAAAGCTCTGTCACCATGGAACTGTGATTTAAGAGCGCAGGGCGCTTTCAGATTGCAGTCCTTACACCATAGAAGAATTTCGGATGAGGAAAGACTTTTTGGCCCATCAGTCTTGTTCATTGTAATAAGTTGGTGTATTAGGTGACTATTTAAATTTACTCTCTAGAATTGCAACTCCATCTGTGAAAATCTTGTATTAGATTTTAAACTGCTACCCCTCTACTGTCTTGCAAATCATTGTCCTTGCCCAAGGTCCCACATGCAGTTCTTAAGCTGTAATTGGCTGCTAAAAGATGCATGAAAGCAGCCTGTGGTAATTCACATTTTTTTTCTCCCTTCTCCTTGAAGAGCAGGGCCTCTGCAAACTCAACTCTTACTCAGCTTTGTTCATAAACATGCACCGTGGGGAAAATGACCTATGGAAGCATTGTCCCTGATGGGGAATTAGTTGGTTTTCCTCTGACTTTAGTTCCATACCACATCCTCACCAACATGCTAATTGGTGCTGGTGCATAGTTCTGTGCGTGGTGGTTGCCCTCTGATACTTCTAATTGGCTGTTTTTCATGCAAGACCATGTAGAATGACTGTGGGTAGGCTTTTTGACCATGGGGGATGGGGGGGGGGGTGCATTATAATTAAGATGATGCTGCAAATGCACTAGGTGAAGAGAATTGCAAGGGCGGTTAGGTAGTGAATGGACATTGTTGGTTGTCCCCTCCTCTCAGACTGGGAAGCTGAGGCCAAATCTAGTGTCTCCGTGCAATCATCTGACTCATCACAGACCACACATCAAGTATGCCAAGCTGAGTACCAAAGCAGACGTCTCACTTACCCGCTGAGCTATTGAGAGGGTGATGAAAGTTAACGAAAATGTTGTGTGTGTCATTCTCTATAGAGAAATGAGAACTTCCATTAACCTGGGCAAATTAGAGTCCCATCTCCTCCCTAGTTTTCCTTCCATAAATATGGTTGCTATTAAACTTTTTTTTTAAAAAATGCTTTTCAGCCCCTTTTCTTGAAATTTGCAAGATGATCTGGACATCGGCTTGTAAAAATGTATTTTTTTTTACCTGTACCACATTCTCACCTTTTAAAAAAAATATATTGTAGTATAAAATATAGAATAGTCCACCTTGTTTCTGTTCAGTCATTTTAATGGACTTGGAAGCAACAACCTCCTGCAAGTCCTTGCCCCTGCTCCAGTTTATAACTATTGTGAGCAGTGTTTTAAAACATTGGTTTGACCTGCAAACACACTCCTGGGGACCCCTACAAATACTGACTCACATCCCAGGACCCCTGTGCTATCATGGCAGAAAATGTGCATTAGTGTACATACGAACAGGAGTAGGCCATGCAGCCCCTTGAGCCTGTACTGCCATTTGGCTGATCTGTATCAACTTCATTTACCTGCCTTGGTTTCATATCCTAACAAAAACTATTGCCTAACAAAAATCTATCACTCAGTTTTGACATTTTCGATTGACTTTCTCCTCCAAAAAGTTGTTGAGGCTGAGTTCCAGATTTCCACTACGATGTATGAAGTGCTTCCTGATATCACCCCTGAACAGCCTAGCTCTAATTTTAAGGTTATGCCTCTCTGTTCTGGACTCTCCCACCAGCGGAAATAGTAAATTAAATCCTTTAATCATAAACTCCTCAATTATATCAACCCTCAATCTTCTATACTTGAGGGAATACAAGCCTAGTGTATGCAACCTGTCCTCATAATTTAACCCTTTTAGCTCAGGTATCATTCTGATGAATCTGCACTGCACTTCTGAGGTGCCTAGAACTCAACGCAGTACTCCAGATGCGGTCTAACCAGAACTTCCCCACATTAAACTCCATCTGCCACAGTTTTGCCCACTCACTTAATCTGTCAATGTTCCTTTGCAACTTTCTGCTCCCATCTACACTACTGTGCCACCTAATTTAGTGTCCTCAGCAAACTTGGATATAGGGCTCTATTCCTTCATCTAAATGTAGTGAAAATCTGAGGCCCCAGTACAGATCCCTGGGGGACACCACTAGTCACATCCTGCCAATTGGAGTACATACCCATTATCCCTATTTTCTGTTTCCTACCTCCCAACCAATTCCCTACCCGAGTCAAAAGGTTGTCTCCAATTCCATGTGCTTCCATTTTTCTTAACAGCCTCTTGTGTGGAATCTTATCCCATGCCTTCTGGAAGTCCATATAAATAACACCCATAGACATTCCTCTATCTACAATCTTAGTGACCTTTAAAAAAATTCAACTAGCTTAATTAGGTATGGCTTACCCTTTACAAATGCACGCTGGCTCTCTAATACAGCACCAGAAGTAACATACTAGTAAAAGTCAACAAATATTTTTTAAAAATTGAAAGCTGATAATCTTGGCGGTCCTACTTTGAATGCTTTAAAAATAGAATTTTGGAACACTAAGTTTGAAATGCATCTTTGCATAAATAATTGCTAAGATTTATTATGGGTTACTAACCAGCTGTTGCTAAATCACCAAGTTTCCTATTTATGAAAGCCGTAGAAAATCTCAGCATAGGGACAATGAACTGCACGATTGTGTATACAATGGGAGTGCCTATACTAGTACTGACCAAGTCAGAACGATTAGTTTAGTTTTAAAAACAGGTTTATATAAATCTTCGTCTGTATAGTTAAATGTGTATTCATATGTTAGGTGGGCCACCCTGAAAAAGTAAACTAAAAAGTAGTGATGTAAAGAAAAAAAACTCGAATTGCAACCTCAAGATGAATAGTAATAAAAGGAGTGTTAAATCTCCCCTCCCATTTGTCAAAAATATTATGCAGTGTCCATTGGGTACCATGAACTGTTCTTTGCTCGAATTATGTCTCTCAAAACACCTGGATGATGCGCAATTGCTTCTCCTAATCTGAGGTGTGTGAAGTGCGGTAGGTTATCGAGTGTCCATTTGTGAGGGTAGAAATCCACGGGGGGCACTTTAAATTCATTTGCTCCCCAAACTGGCGCTGTAATAAAAGGACATACACCCTTTTAAAAAAAACTCTTCCATGTTTGCAGGTTCTTCAAACAATGCTTCTCTGCAGTTTACAGTATTAAGCTAGCAGTCTGATCCCAGGCCACCACTGTTGTTCAGTACCAGTTCGATTGATGCATCCATTTGACTTTTCCCTCGTTTCACGGTGCTGCTGGGCTTAGAAGTAGAGCAGGCGTTTTAACCTATGTCCCTCTATGTACATTGTTGGTGCTCCAAAGAACAGTAAATCTAAAGTACAGCCTGGAGAAATCCTTTACACTGCAGATAAAATCGTGCCTGAAAGAATGTCCCCTTTTTTGGTCGCTGCATTACATAAGCAATGCCTAAATTGGAGGTTTGTGTCATCACTAAATATTGCATCTCATATATTGTGTCCATGCACTGTTTTTGCAAAATGTTTCAAGGATTGTTAATGAAATTGGAATTTTCTACTTAAAAGAAAACGATGTATGTGAAATATTTCAAAGATAGATCTTTAACTATTGCAATTATTTTATTGTAGTTATGTTCATTTGAAGACAATGCTTGAAGTATAAACACAACTCAGTAATCAGCAGTTACACTCCTTCCAACTGCACTGGAGCCAAATCACTAAGAAATATCATGAGCCATTCAGCCATTTAAAAAAAAACTAGCTTTACTGAATTTAGCAGAATACACTGAAAACTTCTGGCATACGATTTGTATTTCACTAAAGCGTTTGGTCAGCTTTTATGGGATACAATAAATGAGATGGCATATCGTCATAGAATGCCAACTAATTCCCCCTTTGCCATCAGAGGTACAGTACTGCTGATTTAACGGCTGCCATTAGTGGGACTGTATTGACCACCGCAAACTGCCATATTTTCTGCTTTAAGGTGGCCAGCCCACTCAAGCAGTTCAGCAAAGAGGGTTTTGGATGTTAGTCTACAAAGATCTTCCCAGGCAGATGAGAAGCTCCGCAGCGAGAAAATTAAAGTTGTTTTTGTCACTTAATGGGTGTGTGTGTATATATGTAATTGGTTTGAGTTGCCAACCAGGCTCTGAAATTCGTAAATGTGACAAGTTCCAGCAACCTCATCACAATCTAAATCCTATCACATGGGTCTTCGTAATGTATCCTGTATCTTCATTAGTTCCTCGTGTGCAACAGTTTTCATACTTTAAATTTCATTTAAAATTAGAAGATTCCTCTCGAAAACTTTTAGAAGATAAACATACAGAATTATTTTTACGAGATAAAATTTACTTAAGAATTCTTATGCCAACCTATTTGGTCATTTAAGGTCGCTAGTTAACTTCTGACAAAAAACAATTAAAGTACGTCTTGTTGCAATTTTACCATAACATTTAGAATTGATCCCTGGATTGAAGAAAACGTGTTTACATTAGTAGACGTTATATGAGGATATTTGTCTCATTTACAGAATGAAAGGAAATGGTCTTTAACTGCCGCCGGGTATGCTTGGCGCACTTTGAAATTGCTGTAGATCTAGTTATTATATTTCGTGATATAAAACGGGTTCTGACCATTTTTTCAGGTTGTCATTATCGTGAAACGCGATAAAATTAACCCGCGGTAAATAAGAATTGATCTTACGAAGGCATCTTGCTGTCATCTATATTTAATATAGTATTACACAAATATTTGATGTTGAGGGATTCTAGTATTGAATTGTTGAGCCATGGGTTGCTGAATTGTCTATTAGAATGCGACAGGATGGCTTATTTCATACGCAGTAATACTTTGCGATCCAAGATACTATGAATTATTTGTCCGAAACTGCAAATAATATTTTTTATTATTGGTGTTAAATTTATTTTTCAGAATCATGGGATAGTGAGAGATTCTTAGTTTGGTATGCAAACTGGGTCAACCCAGAAAGAAAAATCGATCTTAGTGACTTTATCGTAACCTTTACTTTCTTCAAAATCTGACTTGTGCTTTTTTTCTTCCTTTCCCCCGTATTAACATTTCACTTTTTCTGCTTTTCAACAATTAAATTGTTTCCACATCACTGTTTCCAATTCGTTTTTATTTGGTTTCCCAATTTTTCGTGTAAGTCTTTTTGACACAACTCTACTCAGTTGATCTAAAATAACATTAAATTGTGTAGCAGTTAGCATATCTCTTGATTACTTTCCCCAACATAATAGATTAAAAAATATTGAAAATTGTTTAACAAACAAATACGGCCTGGAGATAAGAAAGCATAAGGATCTGCACATGTGGGCTTTTCGGGAGCATCACAGGTTCTTGCTCAGTTCGCTGGGTGTCGTGTTAACGAAACCTCCGTGCAGGGTCCAGCCTACTTTTTGTGTATCAAACTGGTCACTTTTCTTTCCATGAGCTACCATTACGATGTGACAGCGAAGGCTTTTCTGATACGTAACAGCCCTTCAGACAACCGTGCTTTATGGCATTAAGGGCGATAGTCAATCAACTGCTAGTTTATTAAGTCATTTTCGTCTATTCATTAATAAGTGCCATTTTTTCAAACTTTTCACAGCTTTTTATGCAAAGACCATTGAAATGGTACATTTTAGCCGTTGATTGATGCTGTTTTTCTTTGGCTGCAATTGGAAATTGGTACTAAATGCAAGACTTCCTGTGCGTAATAATGTGGAGGTTGTGTAAAAATATCTTTTCGATCAGACCTTCCACTGACAGTTGATGCTGTAGTACTTTGACCCAAGGGGCGGGATTATACGTACAGTTCTCGATTTTGCACTAAACAGTAAGGGGCTGGTTGATTTACTTTTGGCAGTGATGTATACCATCTACATTTCAAGCAAATTGCTACTTGGCAATGAAAACCACCTTTTAGCTTTTATCATAGGCTTTCTTTAACTCCGCTAAATTACACGCCTTCTCTGCACAAAAGCAGTTTCGCCCTCCGATTTGTAATATGTACAGCATGCTGGAACTATCAAAATACTTGCTATGGATCGTAGAGTCTTGTCAAACATTTTGATGAGTAATTTTCGATTTCTATGTGTAAAGTGGAGTACGATACTTTGCGCGGTGCATATGTAAGTATTAATGGCAGAATACTGATTTAACTTCATTTAGAGCTCAGAAGGTAAGAAATCTATCAACTATTACTGTCGTTATGTGTGTAACTAAGCACAGGTTGTCAGATTTAAGCCTTGTATGTGCAATAACGGTATATAATTTTCCCACATTGTCCGAGGTCAAGGCTGCACATTTGTAATAATTTCAAAAAACATTTTGAGGCTGCAGTATCAGAAACGAAACCATTATTCTGCCAACATTCTTGACTGTGGGGCTAGATTCATTATACATCATATGTGAACACGAATGAAGAGAGGTGGTGGTGTAATTTGAAAAAATAAATTTTCTGTTGCTACCATTACCTGGCTACACACCATTCCTCGGGCACACCTATGGCGTGTGAAGAAATGTGAGCGACTTTCCTTCTCTGAGCCTGACTTCTTAGCGCCACCTCTCAGCTGGGACTTGCTAAGGTGGGGTATGCGCACTAACATGTGTCCTACAGATCCATTGCACGTACCATTGGTGCACAACTCTACCACCCAGGGCTGAGGCGGTGAAGTTGGATGATTTGCTGGATTTATTTGCAGATGAAACAGCATCGCTTGCTCCTTCCCCATGAATGTCAACATACCGTCTTGGATTATGGAGACTTTTGTCTCAGGATCGGCTGTCCTTGTTTTCTTAATCTGAGTTTGAGCGGACCTCCTTCAACATAACGGAGACTCCAACCCATTAAAGTCTAACCCCGCTCCCGTACAGGAGGAGGCCTGGAGCGGCCAACCTGGGGAACCGCTCTTGGAATTTAGACAATCTGCCAAAGAAACCAAGAGCTTTAATGAAGAACTCAAAAGCTTTAAATACAGAGTCTGCATTTCTGCTTCATTGTATATGCTGTGTATGTTGGTATCAGCAACACAGAAGATAACAATCTTTGGGAACATTTGTTCAGGCATAAATTGTCCATGTTTTTAATCTGATGTTTTTTATATTGTACCAGAAATTGTGTATCCTTAACAAGGTATGTGCAAGTCAAAACAAACCCAGTAAAATGCTGCTACCTGCTACCCTGCCCCCCACCCCCGCCAATGTGAGATAAGGGGATGTAATATAATAAATTAGGGTTTGTTTATTCCAAATACATTAAGGAAACTATTGACTCAGTATTTGACCGCCTATCCTGACATACATTCTGTATATAGTAACTGGAATGAAGACCGTTACTTTTGACCACTTAAATAGTTGCAATTATGTAGTGATATGTTTAAAATATTTCACAGTTCTACTTCCTTTTATCGGATATTATTGAGTGATCTGATCGGGTCTTGGACCGTTCTAGCCGAGTACTGTCTGACATCAAATACCCTTAGGAGTGGCATTTAGTGGGTGCCATTCAACAATTGAGTAGACAGAAGAACAGTGCCCGGTATAAACATTTTGTGAGTCTCAAAGCACTATGGTCAGAACTGAAAAATTATTTTATTAAAAAAATATACTCCCCCACCCCCCCCCTCCCCTCAATCTGACTTGTGGGTCTGCACTGACCATTGGAAGAACAGGATAATCTGGGCTGTGATCCTTGTTACTGTTGCTGCACAATGGGGCATCTTCTCTCTGAGAGGGCATGCTATAAGGCTCAGACTGACCACGTGAGTGCAGGCAAGTCTGGGTATCAGACAAGGCTGGGATTCATATGGCAGGATCTTGTAAACTGGATTGGCTGAAAGATTCAAGAGTTTACTGTGCGATAGGAGGGATCTCCCTCGTTTGATTATTACATACAATTTACAGCACAGAAACAGGCCATTCGGCCCAGCTCATCTATGCCGGTGTTGAAGTTCCATAAAAGCCTTCTCCCACTCTACTTCATCCAACCCCATCAGCTTAATCCTTCTATTCCTTTCTGCTCATGTACTTATTTAGCTTTCCCTTAAATGCATTTATGCTATTCGCCTCAACTACACTTTGTGGTAGCACGTTTTACATTCTTACCACTCTTTGGATAAAGAAATTTCTTCTGAATTCCCTATTTGATTTATTAGTGACTATCTTATATTTATGACCGCTAGTTTTGGACTCCCCCATAAGTGGAAACATCTTCAATACATCTACCTTATCAACCCCATTCATAATTTTAAAGACCTCTATTAGATCATTCCTCAGACCCCTTTTTATCTGGAGAATACAGCCCCCACCTGTTCAGTCTTTGCTGATTGTCATAACCTCTGAGTTTTGGTTTCAGCATTGTGAATCTTTTTTGCACCGTTTCCAGTGCCTCTATATCCTTTTTGTAATATGGATACCAGCACTGTGCACAGTACTCTAAGTGTGGTCTAACCATGGTTCTATATAAGTTTAACATAACTTTTATTTTTTAATTCTGTTCCTCTAGAAATGAACCCCAGTGCTTTGTTTGCGTTTTTAATGGTCCTGTTAACCTGCATTGCCACTTTTAATAATGTGTATCTGTACCCCGACATCCCTTTACTCCTCTACCCCAATTAGACTCTCATTTTGCAAGTAGTAGGTGGCCTCCTTATTCCTCCAAGCAAAATGCACCACGTCCCCACTTCTCCATATTGAAATTCATTTGCTATTTACACTCCCATTCTGCAAGTTTATTAACATCTTGTATTTTGTTAGTCTTCCTCAGTATTAACTATAACCCCCCAATTTGGTGTCAGAAAGTAGAATGATGATGATTTAATTTTTGATTGTTAAACAACCTAAAATTGTAGTTAAATAACAGGTACTTGAATAGTTTTGTCAAATGCTGAAATGATCTTCATTTTTAAAATTTTATTGGATGGCTAAAATCAGTCCACAAGTGTGGAAATGATAAAAGCAAAGTACTGTACAGAGCCACCTACGGTAAAGATGCTTTTTGAAACCAGAGTTTCCACCCTAAATATCCGTGGTCAATGTTTTAAAATCAGCGATTATCATAAAATAAATTACAATCTTTTATTGTGACTTTTATCTGCTCTTCAATGCTACCCAATTTATCTAAATATATGTACAAGGTGGGCAGATTACATGCGGTAAACTTGAACATTTCATGAAAAATTAAAACAGTCCCAATACTTCTGTTCACTTCCGTTCAAACCTTTTCTTTAGTAACTGTTCAGTGGCTGCAGCAGTAAAACTCAATAGGCAACAGACTGACATTACAGTCACCTGGGTTGGAGGCCTTCATCATGCCAAGTCTGAGGCATCAGGTTTTTGTTATATCAATGATACTGTTCTCGCCATCCTTGAATTACTGAAGTAAGTCAGTTAGTGTCTTTTTAAGGGCAATAACTGACTTTGTTTGGCTTATTCTGTGGAACTATAGTGCAGTCCCACTGTACAAATAATCAGTAGAATTTTCTATGCAGTGAAATTGCTTAAGGGAGAATTATGTCTAAATTGACACATAATCCTAAATTTTCCAAAGAAGGTTCCTGTACAATAGTGGTCCTGCAGTAATTCCCCACCCCCCTGTATATTATGCTTTTAAAATAGCTAGGTAGAGGCATAAAATTACATAGAAATTACAACATGAAATAGGCCATTTGATCCACCCAGTCTGTGTTGGTGTTTATCCTCCATGCAAGGAGAGTTGTCCTCATCCCATGGGACCACTCTGTTCCCTTATCCCTACTGTCCCTTTATTCCCCTTTCTTGGTCTCTGCTTCTATCACTAACACCTGTAGTATATTCCACAGGCTTGCAACCCAGTGTGAAAAAGTTTTATCTGCTCTCTACCCTAAATCTTTTACATTTAATCTTATACCTATGTCCCCTCATTCTAGACCCAATCACTGCAACATTCAGTTTCTATCTACCCTGTCCCACCTCTTCATAATTTTAACTCCTCCATCAAATCACCTCGTAATTTTCTCTGTTCTAATGAAGTCAACTTTCTTTGCATTTGTATTTCCTCCTGTCAGGCAGCATCAAGTGAATCTCTGCTTTACCTTTATCATTGCCTCATCAATATTCTTCCTGTAGTGTGGAACCCAAAATTGCAGTATTCCAATTATGGTCTTACTAAGGTGTTACATGGAGTCACCATTACATCTCCACTTTTATATTCTATACCTCTTAACATAAAACCCAGTATTTCATTAGCTTTTTATGGTTTTATCCACTTGAGGTGCTGCTTTTAATGTCTTGTGTACCTGATCCTCCAAATCCCTCTGCTCTTCCACATTACACAGCCTTATCTCATTCGAAGTACAGTGAAACCTGTACAAACAGACACCTGCAAAAAACGGACACTTATTGATAGTCCCAAATAACTTACATTGTAATAGATACAAGATGTACCTTGAAAAAAAAGATTCACAAGGATGATACCAGAACTGAGAGGATATACTTGTCAGGAAAGGTTGAGCAGGCAGGGGCTCTTTCCTCTGGAAAAGAGAAGGCTGAGGGGTGACCTGGTGGAGGTCTTTAAGATTATGAAAGGGTTTGATAGGGTAGATGTAGAGAAAATGTTTCCACTTGTGGGGGGAGTCCAAAACTAGAGGTCATAAATATAAAATAGTCGCTAATAAATCCAATAGGGAATTCAGAAGAAACTTCTTTAGCCAAAGAATGGTAAGAATGTGGAAAGCGCTACCACAAGAAGTAGTTGAGGCAAATAGCATAGATGCATTTAAGCACATAAGGGAGAAAGGAATAGAAGGGCATGCTGATAGGGTGAGATGAAGTAGGGAGGGAGGAGGTTCGAGTGGAGCATAAACACTGGCATAGAGCAGTTGGGCCAAAAGGCCTGTTTCTGTGCTGTAGTTTCGATGTAACTCGATGTAACATAAACATTAAGTAAATGGTTGCTTTACTGAAAGTAGTATGAACTTTTATCTGCACTTTATTTTGGAAGTTGTGTATCTGTTTGACACCCCTGTAGTGCCTGGTGCCACAGTTAATCCTGGAGTATTAAAATATGATGTACATTTGAGTCCTACTTTTCTTTCTTGCTTTTTGTGACTTTTTAAAAGGTACACGCACAATATAAAGAACACTCTTGCACCAAAAAAATAATACTTATTTATTATTCACCTGTATATTTACATTTTCTGTAGGTGCACATGGAATGTCACTGTGCTAAATGGGATAGATTCAGAACAGATCTAGCAACTCAAAACTGGGCAACCATGAGGCGCAGTGGGCCATCAGCAGCAGCAGAATTGTATTCCAGCACAATCTGTAACCTCATGGCCCAGCATATCCCTCACTCTACCATTACCAACAAGCCAGGGGATCAACCCTGGTTCAATGAGGAGTGTAGAAGAGCATGCCAGGAGCATCACCAGGCATACCTAAAAATGAGGTGCCAACCCGTGAAGCTACAACTCAGGACTACATGCATGCTAAACAGCGGAAGCAACATGCTATAGACAGTTAAGCGATTCCACAATCAACGGATCAGATCAAAGTTCTGCAGTCCTGCCACATCCAGTCGTGAATGGTGGTGGACAATTAAACAACTAACAGGAGGAGGAGGCTCTGCAAACATCCCCATCCTCAATGATGGCAGAGCCCAGCATGTGAGTGCAAAAAACAAGGCTGAAGCGTTTGCAACCATCTTCAGCCAAAAGTGTCGAGTGGATGATCCATCTCGGCCTCCTCCCGATATCCCCACCATCACAGAAGCCAGTCTTCAGTCAATTCGATTCACTCCACTGATATCAAGAAACGGCTGAGTGCACTGGACACAGCAAAGGCTATGGGCCCTGACAACATCCCGGCTGTAGCGCTGAAGACTTGCGCTCCAGAACTAGCCGCGCCTCTAGCCAAGCTGTTCCAGTACAGTTAAAACACTGGCATCTACCCGACAATGTGGAAAATTGCCCAGGTATGTCCTGTCCACAAAAAGCAGGACAAATCAAATCCAGCCAATTATCACCCCATCAGCCTACTCTCAATCATCAGCAAAGTGATGGAAGGTGATGTCGACAGTGCTATCAAGCGGCACTTACTCACCAATAACCTGCTCACCGATGCTCAGTTTGGGTTCCGCCAGGACTGCTCGGCTCCAGACCTCATTACAGCCTTGGTCCAAACATGGACAAGAGCTGAATTCCACAGGTGAGGTGAGATTGACTGCCCTTGACATCAAGGCAGCATTTGACCGATTGTGGCACCAAGGAGTCCTAGTAAAATTGAAGTCAATGGGAATCAGGGGGAAAACTCTCCAGTAGCTGGAGTCATACCCAGCACAAAGGAAGATGGTAGTGGTTGTTGGAGGCCAATCATCTCAGCCCCAGGACATTGCTGCAGGAGTTACTCAGGACAGTGTCTTAGGCCCAACCATCTTCAGCTGCTTCATCAATGACCTTCCCTCCATCATAAGGTCAGAAATGGGGATGTTCACTGATGATTGCACAGTGTTCAGTTCCATTCGCAACCCCTCAGATAATAAAGCAGTCCGAGCCCGCATGCAGCATGACCTGAACAACATCCAGGCTTGGGCTGATATGTGGCAAGTAACATTTGCGCCAGGCAATGACCATCTCCAACAAGAGAGAGTCTAACCACCTCCCATTGACATTCAACTGCCTGGGGGTCACCATTGACCAGAAGCTTAACTGGACCAGCCATATAAATACTGTGGCTACAAGAGCAGGTCAGAGGCTGGGTATTCTGCAGCGAGTGACTCACCTCCTGATTCCCCAAAGCCTTTCCACCATTTACAAGGCACAAGTCGGGAGTGTGATGGAATACTCTCCACTTGCCTGGATAAGTGCAGCTCCAACAACAATCAAGAAGCTCGACATCATCCAGGACAAAGCAGCCCACTTGATTGGCACCCCATCCACCACCCTAAACATTCACTCCCTTCACCACCGGTGCACTGTGGCTGCAGTGTGTACCATCCACAGGATGCACTGCAGCAACTCGCCAAGGCTTCTTCGACAGCACCTCCAAAACCTGCGACCTCTACCACCTAGAGGGATAAGAGCATCAGGTACATGGGAACAACACCACCTGCACGTTCCCCTCCAAGTCACACACCATCCTGACTTGAAAATATATCGCCGTTCCTTCATCGTCGCTGGGTCAAAATCCTGGAACTCCCTTCCTAACAGCACTGTGGGAGAACCTTCACCACACGGACTGCAGTGGTTCAAGAAGACGGCTCACCACCACCTTCTCAAGGGTAATTAGGGATGGGCAATAAATGCCGGCCTCGCGAGTGACGCCCACATCCCATGAACGAATAAAAAAAAGTAAAGGTTTGCAACTGGCCCTTCTAATAGTTAATGGCTGAGCCCTAGTATGTAAAAGTTTTAAATTTGAAACCTGTTTTCAAAAACATAAATGTAACAAATTAAATAAATGCTGGGTTTTAAACAGCACAGGGGTAATCAACAGTTTTTAAAAATTCGTTCATGGGATGTGGGCATCGCTGGCAAGGCCAGCATTTATTGCCCATCCCTAATTGCCCTTGGGAAGGTGATGGTGAGCCGCCTTCTTGAACCGCTGTGGTGAAGGTTCTCCCACAATGCTGTTAGGTAGGGAGTTCGAGGATTTTGACCCAGCGACGATGAAGGAACGGCGATATATTTCCAAGTCGGGATGGTGTGTGACTTAGACGGGAACATGCAGGTGGTGTTGCTTCCATGTGCCTGCTGCCCTTGTCCTTCTAGGTGGTAGAGGTCATGGGTTTGGGAGTTGCTGCAGTGCATCCTGTAGCTGGTACACACTGCAGCCATGGTGCACCGGTGGTGGAGGGAGTGAATGTTTAGGGTGCCAATCAAGTGGGCTGCTTTGTCCTGGATGGTGTCGAGCTTCTTGAGTGTTGTTGGAGCTGCACTCATCCAGGCAAGTGGAGAGTATTCCATCACACTCCTGACTTGTGCCTTGTAGATGGTGGAAAGGCTTTAGGGAGTCAGGAGGTGAGTCACTCGCTGCAGAATACCCAGCCTCTGACCTGCTCTTGTAGTCACAGTAGTTATGTGGCTGGTCCAGTTAAGTTTCTGGTCAATGGTGACCCCTAGGATGTTGATGGTGGGGGATTCGGCAATGGTAATGCCATTGAATGTCAAGCGGAGGTGGTTAGACTCTCTCTTGTTGGAGATGGTCATTGCCTGGCACTTGTCTGGCACGAATGTTACTTGCCACTTATCAGCCCAAGCCTGGATGTTGTCCAGGTCTTGCTGCATGCAGGCACGGACTGCTTCATTCACATGTGGAATAAATACCACTATAGTCCCTTTAAGTAAACAAATCTAGTTATTGACATTTTGACTAACCCTGCTTTAGCTCAAAAACTTTGATATGTCAACAGTTTTACATTTTTGTCATTTCCTATGTAAATATTACAATGTGTAAACAAAAATATACAGAGTAGGAATGAGGAACAAAAGCATGCCTGGTCAAAAATGTTGTGATGAAAGACTAAGACAAATGAGTGCATAGACAGAACAGCACCAGTATTGTTACTGGCTTTGTTACATACAGTACTGCAATGAAACTGCTCCGATCAGATTGTGAATTGTACTCCAACAAAGACAAATGAAAGATTCAATGGACTAGCTAAATACAGTACTACAAAATAATTTACTGATACCAGGAAGCTTTGAGCTACTGGATACTTCCCTTTCTCCCCTCCCCCATTCCTGAAGATGTCAAGAGCTTGATAGGATACGGTTACTTGAGCATAAATTGACTTCCAATACCTCATCCATGTGGCCATTCTTCATGTCTAAGCCTAGACATTGAGTATCAGCAGGTAATTTATCTCGGGGTGCTTCATAGCCTGACCTGATCCTGTCCTCACCCAACCACACAAACATGCACTTCCAGAAGGAGTCATGGATTGGGCCCAGGAGCAGGAACCACAGCAAATTCTCCCCCACCCCCACCTAACCCTGCACTGCTAAATGTGATCAAATAATTTTGCACAGTCCCAGGATGAAGCTGGGATTTTCCTAGTTTGTATGGCTCAGGTACTCATTGCTTTAGACAACGAGGTCATAGCACCTGAATCACAAGTTTAATTATTTAGCAGTTACCCATTGTTTCTAATCTGTTTTTAAAGAGTGTTGACACTAATAACCTGCAAATGACTAGTGCCATTTCTGAGAAACTGCACAATTGTGAATTTTTAGTTTAACTGTAAAGAAAGTGGAAATGATCAGCTTTGCTTTTCTTTGGATTGTCACACTTAATTGATCAGTTTAGAGGACAATCTGGACTACAGACTCCGCTCTGACCACTGTCTATCTCAAAAATAGCACCATTTCAAATTTGCTCGCACTGTAGAATCACAGAATCGTTACCGCGCAGGAGGCGGCCATTCAGGCCATTGAGCCTGTGCTGGCTCTTTGTAAGAGCAATCCAGTTCGTCCCATTCTCCTGCTCTTTCCCCATAGCCCTCCAAATATTTTTCCTTCAAATATTTATCCAATTACTTTTTGAAAGCCACAAATGAATCTGCATCCACTACCCTTTCAGGCAGCGCATTCCAGATCATAACTACTTGCTGCATAAAAAAGTTTTTCCTCACGTTTCCTTTGGCTCTTTTGCTAATTACCTCAAATCTGTGCCCTCTGGTTCTCAACTCTTCGGCCAATGGGAATAGTTTCTCTTTATTTACTTTATCTAAACCCATTGTGTATAAAGTTAATTCTACTACTAACAATTCTGCTCTACAATCTTCAAGAAATAAATGTCCCTGTGACCAGTAAAATTGTGACAAACTGAAAGAACATGTTGGTTAGCATGTGCTGCACTTTTTACTAAAATTATGGGATGACATTAGCAGTTTAAAAGTGATTGACAGGCCAACATAACAAAGAGTTCCAAAAATACAGGGCAAAATATTGTAGAGTGTAACAATAATACCCACATGGCAACCAGCTCACTGTCACAAATCAGAAAGACAGCTTTAATACAGATTGACTCCCTCTCTCCTATAGGCAGTCACCTTTAATCGAGTTACTGGTCCTAAGCACCAGCCCTTCGATACCGTGACCACATGCAAACCTTGACTTTTTTGGCAGGGTATTTAAGCAGAGGTCACCACAAGCCCAATCGTATCTTCGCCTGACAATGAAACACACATCAGTAGAAATTGGTATGCCTTGTGTCCATTTTTGGGTGTTAAACAGGAACAAAGCATACCAATTTAAAAGTGGGATGATCCGTGCAGGTGCTGATCTCAGCAAAACCCGGACACCGAAAACAGGCATTAGACACCTTTAATATGTAAATTAGGAGTCTAACGTCCGGTAAAGGACCCCGTTTCAAAATTCATCAGCTGCTCAGGATCCTTCAGCGGACCCCATGGCTGCCAACAAAAGGCAAATGATCATAAAACCCTTCATGTGGAGCCAGGAGTACTCCCAGACTCTTCAGGGATAGCAATCGCCCCCCTCCCCTTGCAGCCTGCTCCAATTCCCCTACCTGGCACTTACCTGAGAGCCGCTGCAGAAGAGGCAATGGAGGTGCGACCAGCGCCGGCAGATTACAACGCAATCCACTGCAATTTCTGGTGTGGGCTCTGAAATGTCATTGTCCAGGGAGGTTTTGAAGCTTTGTTGGTACTTTTTAAAGCTGTCAAGGGTTAGGGTTGATGTGGAGATGCCGGTGATGGACTGGGGTTGCTGACGAAGGAGGAAGCCTCCGAAAGCTTGTAGATGTCAAATAAAAATTGTTGGACTATAACTTGGTGTTGTAAAATTGTTTACAAGGGTTAGGGTTGTTCAACTTGTTCAAAAAGTGCATTCTCCAGAAAAGTAACTCCAAGAGATTTTCTTTGGAGATCTTCAGCCATCTATACAATGTCTTGTGTTCTAGCTATTGTATTAGGGCCATTCATAGTTAATTACTAAAGCAATGATCCACCTAATAAGGTTATCCATATTTTCCTGCATTTCACTGATAACTGCAGAGGAGCTTTGGGGAGTAGTAATAATAATCTAGAGTCTGTATATAAACTTCATCTGGTACAGGTAGGATGCAAAGCACATCTTCAGTGTCACTGCTGAATACAATTTACTTCTCAAGCAATGAATTCCCTTGGGAATAGCAGCTGTGTCTTACACAGGACACTTTCTATTTTCTGGCAATATATAGAACACAACTGTAGAATCTGCAATAGGCCCTGTTAACAAAAGCTTTACAGTAACAACTCTAGAGCCAAAAAGCGACAGGCGATATCCACCTTTGTTTCTCCTATACAATCGTTGAGGCTGACTTCTTAAGAGAGTTGAAACCCAAAGAAGACATTGCCTATTGATTTTTTCCACCAGATCTAAAATTGAGTTCCCGGCAGCACTAAGGTTCTCTTCGACCTATATTTATCTATCTTCTGGCTACAGAACTGAGAGTTTGAAAAGTCCTGTGCCAAAGGCCGTGTGAGCCCAGAAGACCCAAACACCTTTGTCCTGACCCTACGAATTGACAAAAAAAACTTTCCTCAGCTGTTTTTTTTCCTGCAATACTCACAGAGCACCTCTTGCTAAAACTCAGTTGTGAAACACTCTGACTTGGAGCAATTGAGATAGGATATGCTTATCAGGCTAGTCTTCTAGCAAATAAAACAACTGCATTGAATTCTTTTGTTGAGTTTGAAGCAAGTCTCATACTGCTTAAAGTCATGCAACATTTGAAGGAGGTGCCAGAAATGTCATGAGTACATAATTGATTGCAAACTTTGAAATTCAGAGCTGGCATTGCCTGGAGATAAAGAACGTCAACTGAAGGCAAATGAAGCAAGTTAGGCTCCAGCACTGTCGTTGAATGGTTGTATGCGTGGAGAGGGTATTAGCGGAGAGTTGCTTCTTTCTGGTCACACTGTTAACCACTTAGTCTGTTTTTTGTGCAAGTCTCGGGCCTTATGGCCTACTCACATTCCTATTTCTTATGTGTGAACTGCCTAAGTCTGTGCGATCTCTTAAATTACGCCCGGAATTGTCTTTAGACTTTATTGGTGTTTCTCAAGACTTTCAATTTATTCTGCATCTGTTCTCCAAGATCCATTCCTGCGATGAGTCCGGGGGTTCCAACAAATTGACTGACAGCTTTGATTGACCATTTGAAATTCTATGCCAGGTGTGCTTGTTAAACTAATTCCTAATTGTATCAGGGATTGAAGTGATTGCTGTGATTACTTAACAGATGTGCTAAGGCACAATTCACATTTGGCAGAAAGCCAGCTGCTGAATTTGTTTTACGGAGATATCAGCACCTGCTTTGTCCCGGTGACTTGTGTTTTGTTTGTAGCTGCAAAATCCAAACAGGTGGGTTGTTATTGTGAGTCTGTATAACTTGTCACATCTGGCAATATAGATGAATAGCTTCAATTCTGCTGTGCATTTCAAGTAATTGCCTGATTTAATAATGAAAGAAGAATACCTGCAAAAATTAAGAGTTACAGGAGTCATATGCAGGAGTCCTTTATAGACATAGGATTCAGGGAACAAAGGCTGAATTTAGAGGTGATGTTGGCTCTACAGTCATCAATTGAAATGACATCAGGACCAAAGGTATAATGAAAGCACACATGGGGTCTTCAGCTGCTAGAAATTCAAGTTTGACTACCTTCGGATTTGTATAATCCACTAGCCATGGCCGATGCATACTGCATTGATGAGATTCAACGTTGATGTCGGTGAATTCACACAGATGCTACTGCTATGGCTTGGGACTGTTACATAGAAACATAGAAAATAGGCGCAAGAGTAGGCCATTCGGGCCTGCTCCGCCTTCAAAATGGTCATGGCTGATCATCTAACTCAGTACCCTGTTCCCGCTTTTTCCCCATATCCCTTGATCCCTTTAGCATTAAGAAATATATCTATCTCCTTCTTGAATACATCTAATGACTTGGCCTCCACTGCTTTCTGTGGTAGAGAATTCCACAGGTTCACCACCCTCTGAGTGAAGAGATTTCTCCTCATCTCTGTTCTAAATGGCATACCCCATATCCTAAGACTGTGACCCCTGGTTCTGGATTCCCCAGCCATCAGGAACATCCTCCCTGCATCTAGTCTGTCTAGTCCTGTTAGAATTTTATATGTTTTGATGAGATCACCTCTCATTCTTCCAAACTCTAGAGAATATAGGCCTAGTCGACCCAATCTCTCCTCATATGTCAGTCCTGCCATCCCAGGAATCAATCCCTTTTGACTGACATGGAATTAAAGACAGCTCTTTGGTCAACAAATTGTCTCTGAACTAACATTGTTGAAAGAAACAGTCATAGGCAGAGGCCAATGACTTAGGCAGAAAAGTAAGCACCAGCCCTAAAATTCCCAATCTAATTTGGCAGGGGGGGGGGGGGGGGGGGGGGCGATGGAGGAAAAAGTGAGAGGGTTCAGTTCATAAAGTGTGGTGGAGATAGATTAAGTTTCCCAGTAGTCTAGGAAGGCTCATCTTCTCTGGACAGTTTCTCCTTCCCCCCTCCTGACTCCAGACCATTTAAAATTTAACGTAGGCTGAATTGTTTTAAATGTCCATTTCTCGCTGTTAATCTATCCTGTTTTGGTTATTCAGGAGTACAGGTTTTGAGAGAGAGAAACAGAAACCAGGAGACACCTAGAAGCATTTATTTCTTTATGCAACAAAAATTTAAATATGATCATGTGTACATCAAAATGTACACTAACTACAATGAACAATGTCTGGAATCATAACATTGATGCAACAGTAAAGAATTTCACTAAAATAAACAAACGAAGATGAGCGTGAACTGGGAGACAAACTGGTGAAAAATAGGTTTTAAAAAAAATTCAACATACCAATAAAAACACTCAGTTAAATGCATTAACAATTCGAACTGTTTGAACTGTCTTCACAAGCTGCCAAAATCCAATTTTTTTTCTAAAACACTTCATTTTTTACATCATTGGTTACAGAGCCTGGTAACTTGAACATCTCATCATAAAACTGGTCTTTCAAAAGTACCTCATTTACTTCAAGATCTGATACAAAAATCTGAAACTCAAACGTTTCCATTTACCTTTCAGAGCAATATAGTTTTATAAGAAAGTAGAACATAAAAGGCCTCTGATAAAATTTCATAAATTAAAAGTACTAAAAGCAGGTTTTTAAAAGTAATGTTAGGATAGAGGAAATGCTTTTTTAACATTCTGTTCTAATTTTTACTCTTTCCAATATTCAACATTAAAAAGTGGAATTCAAGAACAACCCATTAAGTAGAGTACTGAACTCCCACATCAGGGTCCCTTGAAACCCCAAATTCAAACACCAGCTTAAACAAACATTTGAACTTAGCTAGCTGTAAAGGTTGAGCTTGACCAGTTCTCAGCCAGGTTGCCAGATGGGAAAGTTTTGCAGTAACAGAGTGCTCAACCATGTAGGGAAGGGGTACACAGAAAGACAAGCAGTCCTATCCCACCCTAGAAAGTGTGTTGCCTATTGGCCAACAAAGAGCAGTATACTGGCAACCATGGAGAAATTCATAGCTCAGATCAGCTCCCACTTTCCCGGGTAAAGGAAGGTAAGCAGAAAAAAAAACAAATGAGGATAAATTGTGGGAAAAAATCATTTTAAAGGCAGCAATTCCAACACCATTGCCATCACTGGACTTCAGTCTGTATTCACAAAAGGCTCAAATTTCCCTGTGCAAGTTCCATTAACTGTCAATATAAATTACACAAAAAACATGATGTTTTTGTAAACACAGACTCTGGACAGTCTACAGATACACACACCTTGCTGAGATTTCTTTTTAAAAAGGATAAACAATGTGGATTCAGTGCAAAATTTTAGAGAACAGTGTCAAAAATATCCCCAACTTTTAACGGCAGACTTTAGTATTACACCTTTTAAATCTTTACCACAATATTTATGGCAGTAGCTTCAAATATTATATGCACATATTCAACTGCTCTTTTAGCCACAGTTTTATTCTTTAACTCTCACCAAAATCAAATTCTATTCAAATTGGGACTATTTTAAATAACACAAATGCTTCTGCCTGCAAAAATTAATAGTAACATGTGACTCTATGATGCACCATTGCCGACTTCACAAATCAGTGTAATAACTTACTTTGGAAGGTAAAACTGTTGTAGCAAATTACTAATGCATAATTAAAATAGTTACATAAGACATCTTGTAACAAAATCCCAATCTAGCGATTATTTTTATGAGAGTCAATAGCGGTTAAGTAATCTTAACATATAAAGATGCTGCATAAAAATAATCCCGGGGAATTACAATGCTGCCCTCCAACATTGCAAAAATTAAATTTTCAGTTAAAATTTAAATAAAGGAGTTCAATAATATCTTAACCCAAACTCTGATGCAGTGTTGTCCTGATGTTTTGAGGGTGAGAAGTTGTGTAAACTAATTTAAGTTTTTGTATAGTATCTCAATCCTTTTATGTGGTACATCTCCCTCAGTGGCAAGGAATACTTCTTTTCTACAGCCTTTGTCTCCTTCCCTTTGGCATGGACTTTCTTCTTACCTACACAAAAAAAATTATGAAAAGTTGAAGAAAGCAAAAAAGATTTCTTACTGAACAGGCACATATACAGATTGATTTGTGAATCAAAGTATCCTTACAAGATCAAAAATAAATATATCAAGACACAAGGGTGAGGAGAGCTTAAAAATATTTGTGGGAATAACAACTTGCATTTATATTTGTTAGTGTAGAAAAAAGGCCCACAGTGCTTCACAGAGGAGAAAAGTGAATGGTTTGCAACAGGACTAGGAGAGGTGACTGAAAGTTTGATTTTTGATTTAAGGGATGGGTTTGGAGAAGTATTTTAAAGATGAGTAGAGAGCAAGAGGGGTTTAGGGAGGGAGTTTCGGAGAGTAGGACTGAGATAGCGGAAGGCACTAAAGGTAGAGAGATGGAGACACACAGGTCAGAGACAGAGTAGCAGAGGGCATGGGAAGGAATGTAAGGCTGGAGAAGGTTGCAGAAATAGGGTAGAGTGAGGGTATGGAGAGATTTATAGATGAGGATGAGGAATTTAAATCTGATCCTTTGGAGGATGGAGAGCCAATGTAGATTAGTGGGTATCAGTATTTAGACAGAATTTTGGATGATTTGGAGTTTGCGGAGAGTGGGAGGCTGGCAAAGAGCGTAGGAGGAGTCAAGTTAATAGGTATTTAGTTTCAGCGGTGACAGAGGTAAGATGGGTTGAAGGCAGACAATGTTGTGGATGTGGAGGCAGTTCTGGTGATGGATATATGAGTTTGAAGCTCAACTTTGTTTTCATGGCAGATGAGTAGGTTGATCAACAAGAATAAGATCTATTTTTTGGACTCAAACTATAAAAGAGTCTCAGAATTGTAGTTGTATTTTCCTTAACAGGACCATGTCGGTTGAAATTTCACAAGTTTTATCCTCTTGGCAGTTATTCCCTCCCTCAAAAGGCTAAATAAGCTGAAGAGAGCAGGACAAAGGATAAGCTTGATGGTCTATGTGAATTTTTGTTTTTTCATACTTGGCTAACCACAATATACATGTTCTTGCTGAGATCAAGATGGCAGTTTCTCAAACTAGATATAGGTGCAGAGTTCAGGAGGGGTGGCAATAGCCCTGTCCTCATGCATTCTTTTAGAAATGACGGTAGAGTGTCTTTTTTTTAAATTTAGAAAAAAGATTCAGCGTTGTATCTTGTGGGGAGGTTCATCAAAGGTGCCATTTCATATCACTTCTATGGATGGGTACCGCAACATGGTGGGTAATTTTAACCCCCCATATGGCTCCATTCTTTTATCTGTTTATTATACACAGAAATATTTTGAAGCAATCCCCAAGTTGAAATTTCGAACAGTTAACCATGGATTTTCTGCAGCAGTTCAAAATATTAGATATACAGGCACATAAAAACTGCTCTTCAATAAGCAACTCAATGTGAAATACTAAGCAGTGCTAAGAATCTTGAAATACTAAGCAGTGCTAAAATCTTGAAATCACAGAACCATAGAAAGTTACAGCACAGAAGGAGGCCATTCGGTCCATCGTGTCCGTGCCAGTCGAAAAAGAGCCATCCACTTTCCAGCACTTGGTCCATACCCTGTAGGTTATGGCACTTCAAGTGCTCATCCAAGTACTTTTTAAAATGAATTGAGGGTTTCTGCCTCTACCATTCTTTCAGGCAGTGAGTTCTAGACCCCCACCACCCTCTGGGTGAAAAAATTTCTCCTCAGCTCCCTTCTAATCCTTCTACCAATTTCTCTTTAAGTGCTTTAAATCTAAGTACCCAGGTCACTGACCCCTCTGCTAAAGGAAATAGGTCTTCTCTATCTAGTCCCGTCATAATTTTATATACCTCAATTAAATCTCCCCTCAGCCTTCTTTGTTCCAAAGAAAACAACCCCAGCCCATCCAATCTTTTCTCATAGCTAAAATTCTCCAGCCCTGGCAACATCCTTGTAAATCTCCTCTGTACCCTTTCTAGTGCAATCACGTCTGTCTTGTAATGTGGTGACCAGAACTGTACCAGAACTACCTTCAGGGATCTGTGGACATGCACTCCAAGGTCCTTTTGTTCCTCTACACCTCTCAGCATCCTCCCATTTATTGTGTATTCCCTTGCCTTGTTTGCCCTCCCCAAATGTATTACATCACGCTTCTCTGGATTGAATTCCATTTGTCACTTCTCTGCCCACCTGACCAGTCCATTGATATCTTCCTGCAGTCCACAGCTTTCCTCCTCACTATCAACCACATGGCCAATTTTTGTATCATCTGTAAACTTCTTGATCAAGCCCCCCACATTCAAGTGCAAATCATTTATACCACAAAAAGCAAGGGACCTAATACTGAGCCTTGCGGGACCCCACTGGAAACAATCTTCCAGTTGCAAAAGCACCCGTCAACCATCACCCTTTGCTTCCTGCCACAGAGCCAATTTTGGATCCAGCTTGCCACTTTCCCTTGTATCCCATGGGCTTTTACTTTTTTAACCAGTCTGCCATGTGGGACCTTGTCAAAAGCCTTGCTAAAATCCATGTACACTACACCAAACGCGTTACCCTCATCGACCTTCCTTGTTACCTGCTCAAAAAATTCAATCAAGTTAGTCAGACACGACCTTCCCATAACAAATCCATGCTGACTGTCCTTGATTAACCCGTGCCTTTCTAAATGACGATTTATGCTGTTCCTCAGAATTGATTCCAATAATTTGCCCACCACCGAGGTTAGACTGACTGGCCTGCAATTACTCAGTCTATCCTTTTCTCCCTTTTTAAACAACGGTACAACATCAGCAGTCTTCCAATCCTCCAGCACCATGCCTGTAGCCAGGGAGGATTGGAAAATGATGGTCAGAGCCTCTGCTATTTCCTCCCTTGCTTCTTTTAGCAGCTGGGGATACATTTCATCTGGGCCTGGCGATTTATCTACTTTCAAAAGATGCTAAAACCCTTAATACTTTCTCTCTCACTATGTTTATCCCATCCAATATTTCACACTCCTCAACTACAATGTCTGCATCGTACCGCTCTTTTGTGAAGACAGACGCAAAGACGCAAAGTATTCATTAAGAACCATACCCACATCTTCCGCCTCCACACACAGGTTAACTTTGTGGTGTCTCATCGGCCCTACTCTTTCCTTAGTTATCCTCTTGGTCTTTACGTATTTTAAAAACATTTTTGGGTTTTCCTTAATTTTACTTGCCAGTACTTTTTCATGCCCTCTTTTTCCTTTTTAATTTCACCCCTGCACTTTCTATACTTCTCTAGGCTTTCTGCAGTATTGAGCTCTTGGTGTCTGACATAAGCTTCCCTTTTATGCCTTATCTTACCCTGGATGCTCCAAGTCATCCAGGGGGCTCTAGATTTGGCAGTTCCACCCTTTATCTTTGTGGGAACATGTTTACTCTGAATGCCTCCCACTGCTCTGACAGTGATTTACCTTCAAGTAGCTGTTTCCAGTCCACTTTTGCTAAATCACTTTTCAGCTTAGAAAATGCCATGTCTTGGTATCCTGTCCTAGAAACTACAAAAAAAAAATCAAGGCTCTGATTGGGAGATTATCCATCACAAAATAAAAAAACAACATTTTAAAATAAATTTAGAGCTAACATATTCAAAGCTAAGATCATAAGAAATAGGAGCAGGCCATATGGTCCCTCGAACCTGCTCTGCCATTTAATAAGATCATGGCTAATCTTCGACCTCAACTCCACTTTCCCCATATCCCTTTATTCCCTTAGAGTCCAAAAATCTATCGATTGCAGTCTTGAATATACTCAACAACTGAGTATCCACATCCCTCTGGGGTAGAGAATTCCAAAGATTCACAACCCTCTGAGTGAAGAAATTCCTCCTCATCTCAGTCCTATATCACCCATCCCTTATCCTGAAACAATGCCCCCTAGTTCTAGATTCTCCAGCCAGGGAAAACAATCTCTCCACATCTATCCTATCAAGCAGTCTTCAGAATTTTATACCTTTCAGTGAGATCACCTCTCATTCTTCTAAACTTCAGAGAATATAGGCCCATTCTTCTGAATCTCTCCTCATTGGATAACCCTCTCATCCCAGGAATCAATCTCGTGAACCTTCGTTTTCAAGGCATTGTTCTTTTCAAAACAGAAGACAACAGCAAAGTAGAGTCAAATTTCTCCAGTACTATACTCCCTAACTGGTCTGATAGATCATTGTAGCAATCTGTAGTATTATCTCACGGTGACTCTCCCGTTGCTTTTCCTGTCCTTTCTTAGAAGGGCATGAGTGTGCTCTGCTGCACCTTCCCACAATGGTGCTGATGAGACCAGGAATTCAGGGTGAAGGGAATCACAGGAACCCCAATTGCAATTTCCACCAGTCTGTCTCAATGCGAAGATGCACATTTGAAGTTTACGGTATCGAGCAAATCTCCAGGCAAACTGACTGGATGATGCGAGACAATGCTCCCATTCTGAACCTCTCCTCGAGGACTCTACTCTAATACTAAGCAAATGATAGGTCTTGAAGACATACAAGAGCAAGACAGAACTGAAATATATTTGCTTTTCATATCATAAAACAGCAGCAAAGTAGAGTCAAATTTCTTTAGTACTATACTCCCAAACTAGTCTGATAAAGTTTGAATCCTTTTACCTTAATTTCCCAGATGGTAAGATTTCTAGTGTAATTCTTACAATCCCCCAACAAATTCTATTTAGGCTTTGGGCAGGAGGGGAGGTGGAGTTAGGAGAAGAAATATTTGGCCCTTGCATGGAATGGCCTCGAGATTCTCCTGGTAGCATAAACAGATACTGTAACTACATTAATGCCACTTATTGTCTCAGTGCTACAGTTTCACAGTTATCTATCAACCTGGTCACAAGTACTGGTGAATGAAACTGGCTCAGCAAACTTGGTCTGTGCCAATTCAAAGACAGTCCTCTGAGTGCTCCTTCTCATCCCTCTAAATCCAAGTCTTTGGATTCCTTTTCAGGTTGACAGAAGCCAAAGGGTGACTTCATTGTACCTGAAAATCACAAAATCTGTAGCATCTTGCCAGCACTGAGTATATCCTACTTTCTTCGTGGAAAACATGGAGGAGGGTTCTGTGAGATGAAGACACTAAAGATAGAATCCAGTTGGCCACTGACTGAAAATAAGACTTGGCCTGTTTAGAACCCACTCCCTTGAGACAATCTTAATGGTAACTACTTGCTGAGAAATGAGGTTGTGTTATTTTTGACAGAAGCACTGATGAAAGAAAATCTTTCACCATCATTGATTATGATAAGTTAACATTACTGAGCCTAGAATGTTTGTGCCTCGATTGAGGCTTGGCTATTTTACTCAGTCAGAAACTTATTCCAGGGCTTAGTGTTCTCCTAATGAGAGGAATAGTAATAGAGTTGATCTTGATTGGTACACTGAACCTAAACTAGTTCCACATGGGCTTTTTCACCTAACCCTAATTAGGCTACCCTTAATGTCATCATGTTTTTTCTTCTAATATGATTTTAAAATCTGTCATTAAAACTACTGCACCTTAAGGAAGCCTCCCTCTGCTAGCTTTGTGTTATCAACCTCATTCTGGCTGCTCTCACAGGATTTAAACAAATCCAGTTCCTCAGCTGAACTTTCTGGAGTAGATTCTAGTTCCATCACTGAATATCCATCACTGTCCAAAACCTGGATTCTGAAAAATAAGGAGGGCTAGAAATCAGTAGCAGGAAAACCTACTCCATTCCCTTAAACTGATGTGTTACATTTACAGACCCACCAACTAGATAAAGTCTGCCAAGAGAGCTAGAGCAACATACGAAGATAATAATGCATCACACAATAAAGAGACACAAACATATTCATCAGCTAGCTAGCTAGCTAGCTAGCTCGCACCACCCCCCCCGCCCCCGCAAAGAATATTACCTTTGTAGATCCATTTGTCTCTGTGCTGGTGCTCTCTTGACATTTGTTTCTTGCTGTTTTGGTACTTTAACATTTGTTGTTTCTGGTTCTGCAGGGCCTTCCTGACTGGCTGCAACTCTTTTTCTGCCTCTTCCTGCTGGTTTGTTTGTGTCTGCATTCTTTGTAGCATTACTTTCAGATACAGCTTTGGGAGGACGACCTCGTCTGGCTTTGGGTGGAACTGGGGCTGCTGTCTCTTCAGATTTTTTCTCTTCTGGTATCTGTTGAATATTCTCGGAACCAGCTGCAGGTGCTGTCCTTTTCTTTCCACGCTCTGTACTGGTCTGTGGTGGTAAAGACTGTTCAGAGGACATCTCCTGTTATACGGAGGACAGAACGTACACAGAGCGATGCATAATACTGCGGTAGATAATTACAGGAACTATTATTCATCATTTTATTTTAGCGCAAATTTATTTTAAGTTACAAAAGCTACTGAAAATGACTTCAAAATAACACCTGGATGATAAGAATGCAATGTGTCATCAATGTATATTTAAAGGAAATCTTACCATGGGGCACAATAGTTTTAATGCAAAGTAGCCCCTCTCCAGACTTAAAAACAAACTTGAAAAAAGGATGAAATATTTTCAACCTAGTTAGCCTGGAGCCTCATTGTGGAGTCACAACACATCAGTTCTTGCAGCTGAGAAAACATTCACTGATATGACATATCCAATGAGTCAGCCTCGAAATCAAATTTTAGTGAGCTGGGATTACTACCCTTCCTTGTCCTGTCCGTTAATTCCTGCTCATTAGAAATGGCAACTGGCCAGAGTCAGAGATGGATAAATGTTCCCAGTTTTTTTTTCAAACTGGAAGATTGAATGCATATGGTCTCCACAAGTCTGCTTCAAACCGGCACAGCAGAGATTTTCTCCTTTCAGGTAGGAGACATTTTACAGGTTTTTCTGACGGCAAGTTGGGGGGGGGGGGGGGGGGGCGGGGCAGGGGAGGGGGGAGGGGGAAAGAGGAAAGAGGAAAGTGTACTTTACATCAAAATTATTTCGCATCCTCCCCAAGAGTAATTTTCCCTCCTAAGATCTGGACACACGACTGCTACGTTGACCCATAGAGTCCAGCACCCAAGTACTGTATGTACCGCACCTTGTTTCTGACTGGTTCATCTTTCTTTTCTGTTTTAGCTGGAACGACTGTAAGCAATATTACTGGATTTTCTTCATTCTCGCTAACTTCGGTTTCTGGAACTTCTGAATTCTGTTCCCTGTAATAGAGTAAATTTTAAAAAAAGGTTTCTTTCTGAAGTCATCAGCACTACACCAGAACTGCATGTAGGATTTTTCACTCAAATGGTCACCCTGTAAATGCCACCATATTTGTAATTAGGGCTGTTAAAATATGGTTTATATTTGGTGTAAACCTCAACAGTAATTACAATGGAGCTGTTCTGTGTTACAGGTCAAACAAATAAGTTACAAATAAAGGACTCAAGATATCAACAAGATTTACACGCGAGCTGAATAAAACTGGGCTTCACTGCATGCAACGTTAGGAGAACAGTACCTGAGCTGCTAACATCATAACGTTCAGCTCGGAAAAAAAATGAATTTCCAGACCTTAGAGTGATAGTATGAATCCAGGATCTCCAACTGATTAGCTTCTCAAAACAATTAACTTTGTTACAAGTACAATTCATATTTTGAAAATGATCTACAAAATGGATTAATTTAATCCAATATATTATGCACCAATTACTATCATTTTACATTATTTTCTATAATTATCTCTTGTGATGTAGGAAACAGTCAAAAATCCATTATTCCACATAATTCTTTCACTAGAATAGAATTTAACCATGTTGTTTCATAAAACAGGCTGCATTAATTATTGTACAAAACTGAGGATTCCATGGCAGCTTCTATTTATGTCCATTCTTTTTTTTGCAGAAAGCTGCCTAATCTTATTTTTCAGAAGTTTTACTTATATGCATCAACAGGTTTTAATGGCAGAGGTTTTAACTGTATGCAGCAACAGGTGATTAAGTTATGCCCAAATGTAAAAAAAAGTGACTGAGTCATGTATATAAAAGGCAGAGTACAGTGGTAGGTGGGTATAGCACAAGCAGGCTAAGTAAAATCAGTTGGTTCCATTCATGTGAAGGTTTTTCTTTTATTTAAATGCAAACAAATGGAGGTGTGGATTGTTAAATTTACATTTACACCATGTGAGCACACTGGATACTGTTTCCATGCCCAATGCAAGGATTTTATATTGGTTACTCACTCCATCTACATTGAGCAACACTACTTGGTGAAACATGCTTATTTCAATGTAAAAGCATGTATAATTGAGGTCTACAGCCACAAGCTAGTTTTCCAGACAAACCACCTCTACATTAACATCTTGGTGGGAGTCCAGGAAAACACCCACATAATTTCAGGGTCCTTAAATTTTTCTTTCAAAATGATGAAGTTCAGTATAGGGAAAAGAAAAGATCAGAAGAGGAACCAGAGTTTTTCTGTAATCAGAGCAGACTTCTTTAAGGTCTGGAGAGCAACGGTTTTTTTTACTCCAAAAGCCAAACTTCATTCCTAGGAACAGTTTGTACCAGGAAAGTTAATCCATGAACTATCGGAATGGAGAAACCCAGTCTAATGAAGGGAATATTTTCTAAGCCTCATTCACCCAACCATTTTATGTGCTGAAGACCACACTCGTCACTGAAGTGTTGCAGGAAGATCCTCATTGGCAAGGTTAGCATAGTTTGGGAGGAAGGGATAGCTTTCTTCTCTGTTTGCTCTTTTGATTGCAACAGTGAAGCCATCTCTGTAATCTACCATCTCCGTAATCTACCATCTCCGACAGCAGAATCAAACATCCTCAGTAATTTACCATCTTCAACAGTGGAATCAAGTGGGGGAGGGTTTCAACTAATTTGGCAGGGGGGTGGGCACCAGGATGTAGCATTAGAAAGGAGAAACAAGTTGCACAAAGGATTGGGAGAGACAGATAGCACTAGAGTAAGAAATAGTACAGTATTAGGTGGGATCAGACTAAAAGAGAATATAAGGTCTAAAGTAGGTTTAGAGTGCATGAGTGTAAATGCACGAAGCGTGGTAAATAAGATTGGTGAGCTGCAGGCGCAAATAGCCACATGGGAATACGATAACAGAGACCTGGCTCAAAAAAGGGCAGGACTGGGCACTAAATATTCCTGGATACAAGATGTTCAGGAAAGATAGGGAAGGAAAGAGAGGGGGGAAGATGAGAGTATTGATTGAGAATATTGCAGTGCTAGAGAGAGGGGATGTCCTAGAGGGGTCAAGGTCAGAATCTATTTGGTTAGAGTTAAGAAACAATACAGGCGCCATTATGTTACTGGGTGTATTCTATAGGCCACCAACTAGTGGGAAGGATATAGAGGAGCAAATTTGCAGGGAAATTACCGAGAAGTGCAAGAACTATAGAGCAGTAATAATGGAGGACTTCAACTATCCTAATATAGACTGGGATAGTAATAGTGTAAAGGGCAAAGAGGAGGAGGAATTACTGAAGTTTGTTCAGGAAAAATTTCTTGATCAGTATGTTTCCGGCCCAGCGAGGAAGGAGGCATTGCTGGATCTGGTTCTGCGGAATGAGGTGGGTCAAATGGAGCAAGTGGCGGTAGGGGAACATTTAGGGAACAGTAATCATAGTATCATATGGTTTAGATTAGTTATGGAAAAGGACAAGGAGCAATCTAGAGCAAAAATACTTAATTGCAGGAGGGCCAATTTCAGCAGATTGAGAATGGATCTGGTCCGGGTAAATTGGAATACAAGATTGGCAGGTAAAACTCAAATCAAGTTAGTTAAACACTATTTGCCTTTAACAAATCCATGCTGGCTTTCCTTTGTTAATCGATACTTGTCCAAATGACTATTAATTTTGTCCCAGATTATTGTTTCTAAAAGCTTCCCCACCACTGAGGTTAAACTGACTGGCCTGTAGTTGCCGGGTTTATCCTTACACCCTTTTTTGAACAAGGGTGTAATATTTGCAATTCTCCAGTCCTCTGGCACCACCCCCATATCTAAGGAGGATTGGAAGATTATGGCCAACACCTCTGCAGTTTCCACCCTTATTCCCTCAGCCACCTAAGATGCCTCCCATCTGGACTGGGTGACTTATCTACTTTAAGTACAGCCAGCCTTTCTAGTACCTTCTCTTTACTAATTTTTAGCCCATCCAGTATCTCACCTACCTCCTCTTTTACAGTGACTTTGCCAGCATCTTCTTCCTTAGTAAAGACAGATGCAAAGTACTCATTTCGTACCCCAGTCATGTCATCTGCTGCCATGCATTGATCTCCTTTTTCGTCCCTAATCGACCCCACCCTTCCTCTTACTACCTTTTTTCTATTTATATGTCTATAGAAGACTTTTGGATTCCCTTTTGTTTGTTGCCAGTCTATTCTCATTCTCTCTCTTTGCCCCTCTTATTTCCTTTTTCATTTCTCGTCTGTACTTTCTATATTCAGCCTGATTCTCACTTGCATTATTGACCTGACATCTGTCATACACACCCCTCCTTCTGCTTCATCTTACTCTCTATCTCTTTCATCATCCAGGGAGCTCGGGCTTTGGTTGCCCTACCGTCCCTCCTCGTGGGAATGTACCTAGACTGTACCCAAGCCATCTCCTCTTTAAAGGCTGCCCATTGTTTATTTACAGTTTTACCTGCCAATCTTGTATTCCAATTTACCCGGACCAGATCCATTCTCAACCTGCTGAAATTGGCCCTCCTGCAATTAAGTATTTTTACTCTAGATTGCTCCTTGTCCTTTTCCATAACTAATCTAAACCATATGATACTATGATTACTGTTCCCTAAATGTTCCCCGACCGCCACTTGCTCCATTTGACCCACCTCATTCCGCAGAACCAGATCCAGCAATGCCTCCTTCCTCGCTGGGCCGGAAACATACTGATCAAGAAAGTTTTCCTGAACAAACTTCAGTAATTCCTCCTCCTCTTTGCCCTTTACACTATTACTATCCCAGTCTATATTAGGATAGTTGAAGTCCTCCATTATTACTGCTCTATAGTTCTTGCACTTCTCGGTAATTTCCCTGCAAATTTGCTCCTCTATATCCTTCCCTTTATAAAACACTGGTTTGACCGCAACTGGAGTATTGTGTCCAATTCTGGCCACCACACTTTAGGAAGGATGTGAAGGCCTTAGAGAGGGTGCAGAAAAAATTTACTAGAACGGTTCCAGGGGTGAGGGACTTCAGTTACTGGACAGACTGGAGAAGCTGGGGTTGTTCTCCTTAGAGCAGAGAAGATTGAGAGGAGATTTGATAGAAGTGTTCAAAATCATGAAAGGTTTAGATAAAGTAAATAAAGAGAAACTGTTCCCATTGGCAGAAGGGTTGAGAACCAGAGGACACAGCTATAAGGTGATTGGCAAAAGAACCTAATAACTACCTGTTGCATAAAACTTTTTTATGCAACAGGTAGTTATGCGCTGTCTGAAAGGGTGGTGGAAGCAAATTCAATCATGGCTTTCAAAAAGTAAATGGACAAATATTTGAAGGGAAAAAATTTGCAGGGTTATGGGGAAAGAGCAGGGAAATTGGACTAACTCCCAGCAAGGGCTTGTGGATCGAATGGCCTCCTTCTGTGCTGTAACCATTCTATGATTCCAATCATTCTCAGTAATCTACCATCTCCAACAGTGGAATCAAACAGCCTTCGCATTCTACCATCTCCAACGGTAGTATCAAACAATCTCAATAATCTACCATGTACAACAGTAAAATCAAACATTTTCAGAAATCTACCATCTCCAACAATGGAATCTACCATCTCCAGCAGCAGAATCAAACCTTCTCAGTAATCCTGCAATTCCAACAGCAGAATCAAAAATTGTCCATAACCTACCGTCTCCAACAGTAGAATCAACCGTTCTCCCATATCTACCATTTCAAACAGTGGAATCAAACATTATTAGTAATTGAAGATTCTCCGTAATGTACCATTTCCAACAGTAGAATCAAACATTCTCCGTAATCTACCATTTCCAACAGTAGACTCGAGGTTCTCTGTAATCTACCACGTACAACGGTGGAATCAAATCTTCTCAATAATCCAGCAACTGCAACAGTAGAATCAAAGGTTCTCCGTAATCTACCACCTACAACAGTAGAATCAATTGTTCTCTGTAATCTGCCATCTCCAACAGTAGAGTCAAACATTCTCAGTATTCCACCTACAACAGCACAATCAAATGTTCTTTGTATTCTACGATATCTACCATCTCCAACAGTGGAATCAAACATTCTCCATAATAGGAACAGGAGTAGGCCTTGTAGCTCCTCAAGGCTGTTCCTCCATTCAATTAGATTATGGCTGATCTGTATCTTATCTCCATCTACCCACCTTGGTTCCGTAACCCTTAATACTTTTGCCTAACATCTATCAATCTCAGTTTTGAAATTTTCAATTGACCTGGCCTCCACAGCTTTTTGGGGGAGAGATTTCCAGATTTCCACTACCCTTTGTGTGAAGAAATGCATTCTGACATCACCCCTGAATGGCCTAGCTGTAATTTTACGGTTATAATCCCTTGTTCTGGACACCCCCACCAGAGAAAAGAGTTTCTCTCTATCTACCCTATCAAATCCTTCAATCATCTTAAACACCTCAATTAGATCACCACTTAATCTTCTATATTCAAAGGAATACAAGTCTAGTCTATCCAACCTGTCCTTATAATTTAACCCTTTTAGCCCCGATATCATTCTGATGAATTTGAGCTGCACCCCCTGCAAAGCCGATATATCCTTCCTGAGGTGCAATACTTCAGATGGGGTCTAACCAGAGTTCTGAACAGCTGTAAACATAATTTCCACCCCTTTGTATTCCAGCCCTCTTGAGATAAAAGGCCAACATTCCATTAGCCTTTTAAATTATTATTTGTACCTGTCCACTAGCTTTTTAGTGATTTCTGTGCTTGGACCCCTACATCTCTGTTCATTCACAGTCGCCATTTAGAAAATACTCTGATCTATTTTTCTTCGGTCCAAAGTGGTTGACCTGATACTTTCCCACATTGAACTCCATCTTCTAGTTTTGCCCACTCACTTAATCTATCACTGTCCCTTTGCAACTTTCTACTCCCATCTATACTATTTACTGTGCTACCTAACTTAGTGCTGTCAGCAAACTTAGGTATACAGCTCTCTATGCCTTCATCCACGCCATTTATAAATATTGAAAAGCTGAGGCCCCAATACAGATCTCTGGGTGACATCACTGGTCACATCCTGCCAATTTGAGTACATACCCATTATCCCTACTCTCTGTCTCCTAACTCCTAACCAATTCCCCATCCAAGTCAATAGATTGCCTCCAATTCCACGCGCTCTCATTTTTGTTAACAGTCTCTTATATGGAACCTTGTCGAATGCCTTCTGGAAGTCCATATAAATAACATCCATATACACTCCCTTATCTACCATATCAGTTACATCCTCACAAAATTCAACCAGGTTCGTTAAACATGACTTACCCGTAACAAATCCACGCTGGCTCTCTTTGATCAAATGCTCTGTCACTCTGTCCCTAATAACAGATTCTAGTAACATCCCCACAATTGATGTTAGACCAATAGGTCTATAATTTCCTAGTTTATCTCTCCTACCCTTCTCAAATAATGGAGTGAAATTGGCAGTTTTCCAATTCAAGGGGCCAATTTTCTGAATCAAGAGAGCTTTGGAAGATCATGACTAACGCATCAACAATTTCCTCAGCAACTTCTTTTAATACCATGGGGTGGAAGCCATCGGGTCCTGGAGATTTGTCTACCTTTAATCTCATTTGTTTCTCAATCACCATTTTTCAAAAATTATATTGAATCCAGTTAGTTCCTCCCCTTGATTTATTTTTTAGTTTTCCTTGTATCTCTGGTATCAAAGTAGCTATGTAGTAAGTCTGTCATTTCCCGATTTCCAATTACAATATCACCTGTGTCTGTCATTAAGGGGCCCACATTACTCTTAGCCACCTTCATTCTCTTAATAGATTTGCAAAAATCTTTAGTGTTGTCCTTGATATCCCTCACAAGCTTTTCCTTGTATTCCCTTTTTGCAGCTGATACCACTTTCTTTGTATCCCTTTGCTGTGCTTTATATCTCTCCCTGTCCATGGGATCTCTACCATTTCCAACAGCAAAATGAAATGTTCTCAGTAACTACCATCTCCAGCTGGAGAATGAAATGTTCAATAATTTAACACTCAGCCAAATCATTTGTAATACAACCAAGTGGAGTGATGTCTTACCTTCCCCTGTTTGCAGCTGGCGAGCTGGGTTCGGAGTTTCCACTTATATTGCTTCCCGTCTCTAACCCCGGAGTTCTGTTTTGTGGTCTTCTACCAGCAGCTGACAAAGGTTTGTTTACTGCACCCAATACAGTAGCTGGTTTGGGCTGCGAAAAATATTGTTAAGATACCATATCTATCACTCAACCCAAAAATTAAGTGTCTTTCAAATATACAAACACATTTTTATATATTGTGTAAAAACTGTGATTTCTCAGTCCCAGGCATTGGAATTCTTCAGGTGCCATATGCCACAAATGCAGCCCAAGTTCTTTTTAACTGAAAGAATTGCTGGAATGATTATCTGCAGCATTCTCTAGCTGGTACTTTTTCAACAACTTTGAAATCAAGTTTTAACATAAACAGACTACGACAATGCTACTACAAATGCATTACATAACAGATCAGCTACCTGGGGCTCGATATTAGCAGGGCGGCGGGGGGTTTATTGGGCGCATGGGTAATGCGCCCGGTGAAATCAGTCTGCCCCACGCGCGATCGCAGGCTGATTGGTCTTCTGGGTTCCCCGCTGCTGAGCTGCGCGTCGGGCGGACTGCGCATGCGCAGTAAGGTCTGTCAGCTGGAGGAGCTCTATTTAAAGGGGCAGTCCTCCACTGACTGATGCTGCAAGAAATAGGAAAAATTACAGCACGGAGCAGCCCAGGGGGAAGGCTGCTCCCAGGTTTAATGATGCCTCACTCCAGGTATCATTGGATGGGGTGAGGAGGAGGGGGAAGACAGAGATCTTCCCCCTGGCGGGCGGGAGGAAGCGGCCTGCCTCTGCCACCAAGGCTCGAGGTGGCAGAGGAGGTCACCTGCACCACCAACATATCGCGCACCTGCATACAGTGCAGGAGGCGCTGCATTGACCTAAGTAGGTCAGCCAAAGTGAGTACACTTACTCATTCCCCTACACTCCGTCTGCCACATCACATCTCCTTCTGCACTGCCAACACTACTCTGTCATATCACCCCTCACACCCACTCAAACCTCATCCTCATCTTACCTGCACTTACTCACCTCGCCAGTACTCATCCCGCCACTACCACTCAACCCAATCCTCATACAATCTCATGGCTATATCTTATACTCACCCTCTCATGCATCTCTTTCACAGTCAGCCTCACTCAACCTGCCACTACCTGTGCTGCAGCCACAGGGCATGCATCACATATGTGCAGTAGGCAGCATAAGGCAAACGTGTTGTGAGCATGAAGGGGATGCACAAGGGTGTTTGAGGGTTTGTCATGGTTTTTACTTATATTGAATTTCTGACCAACTCACATCACATATTATATTGGCATCACTACTGTCACGTCTTTGCGAATCATGTCTGGTTTGTACAATAATGCACTTTCCTGAGGATCACAATGAAGACCCACACCTGATGCCACCCATTGTGTCACTGCAGAGTGGGTGTAGGTGTATTTGCAGGGCTCTTTTGTGCAGACGACTGAGAGACGTCAGCGACGTCCCTGGTGGCACCCTGGAAGGATGCGGAGGAGAAGTTGTTGAGGGCAGTGGTGACTTTGACAGCGACAGGTAAGAAGATGGTGCTCGGGCCAGCCGGGAGCAGCTCGGCATGAAGGAGGCTGCAGATGTCCACGACTACATGTCGAGTGACTCTGTGTGCACTGCTGCTCAGAGAGGTCCAGGAAGCTGAGCCTCGGTCTGTGAACCCTGTGGCGAGGGTAGTGCCCTCTGCGACGCATCTCTCTCTGCCTTTGGCCTCCCTCCTGCTGTGCAGGTGGATGTGTCACAGCACTGTGTTGTGGAGCTCCACGTGTCAGAGGTGGACGGCGTGGCTGGTGATGCTGTTCGCTCTCCGAGGAGGTAATGACTGCAGCTACGGCGGCCCCCATCCGGAAGATGTACATCTGAGGGGGTCCGCAAGGTAGGTACATGTGTCTGGACAACGGGGTAAGTGTGCAAGTTGGTGAATTTGATTGTTAGGAGGAGGGTGGTGAAGGCCAAACTTTGTCCAAAGTGACAGAGTGGCCTCCTGCAATGAGTGAGGGTCTCCCCCCTCCCACCTATCAAATGGACCTTTGCAGCTGCCACAGGCTGATGGCTGCAACACGTCCATTTCAACTGGGAGCGTTTCCCCCAGTACGGGAAACAGTCCCAGTTGTTTGTAAAATCCCACCCCTCCTGAAATTTCTCCTTAACCAGGTCTGTTAACGACCTGAAATACCAGAATACTTTAAAATGGCACCCCGCCGGCTTCAATTGCCTGCGGGAGTCCCACATGCGGGGGCTGTGCGCGCACGTCAGCGCGTCTACGGGGAACCCGGAAGTGGGCGGGTTTGAGCCGTGCTCCCAACACGCTACGGAATTCCCCGATTTTCAGAGCCCCCCTGCCTGGAACGCACCTGATAGCAGGTGCTAATATCGAGCCAATGGTGTTACAACATGTTTAAAAATGGGTACAGTCACCATACACTGCATATGACAACCTGTATTGTGATAGAACAAGGATTGGCAAAGTCTTTTTCATTTTCCAAATACAGAATTATAACCCCTACTTTGGAAAAGAGAACGGTGCTTTTGTGACAAATGAAACCAGCACATGACACCAATATATATGATCTAAACATAACCTCTTCATACAAAACAGGATCATTGTAACAGGTGAACTTACTGCTATAATTTTGTTTGTAAAAATGTACATTACACCCCTTTCACTGTGAAGCATTCATTAATTGACTGCAGTTACACCCAAAGTATCACAATAAGCTAAGCAACTAGTAAAATCAAAGGCAAACGACCTTTCATGCAGATCCACGTAAACTTCCCTTACCACATCCCTTTCAGTTCATTTTATCATAACTAATATTATTGTATAACATTTCAAAATTACACTGTGCCCTTAAATTTAAGACCAGACCCTTGAATTGCAGGACACTTATTATGGTTTTTAACACTCAAGCACTGGTGGCAACATGTTCCTGATTAGTGGAAACCAAACTCAAAATTACACTGAGCTTTGCTCAGTCCTCAATAGCATTAAACTTATATTAGTCCTGCTATCTGTTATTCTCTATGTTCAATTAACTTTTACAATGTACCATTATTCGATGTAAAAAGTGGGAATGAAAAGATGCCTATGTAACTAAATAATTTGGGAGCTCTGTTAACTAGGCTAACAATACAGTTAATGATCACATATGTACACTTGGTCAAATACAAGAATCAACTTCACTCAATTGTTTTAAACCACTCTAAAATTCTGCCCCAGTCAGAAAACATATCGACTATAAGGATACCCCAGGTTAAACTTTAACACACGCAAATGAAATTGTTATAAAAGCTATCATATAATTTTGGCTTAAATTGATTTTTTTAAAAAACTTTTCCTGCAAGACTCTCACACAGATCCTTTATTAACTGCAGACAGGTTTGGTACCTCTGCATTCCTCCAGCAAATCTGTATTAAACCTATGTTGTATGTCCTAGCACAACACTATCACCAAAAACTAGATCAAACAACAAGGGGTGGGAATTTGTAGCTGCAGCACTTAACATCGGCTCAGTTTCAAGAAAGAGGGCTTGGCACTATGACAAGGAAGCAAACTATTTATTCCCATTTAAAAAAGTTAAAATAGGATTGAAATGTCAGCAATCTAAATACCAAGAAATGATCATCAGTATCACTCCTTTCAAATTGGTATAAAATTCAAAGTGCTCTGTTCTTGTAGAAATGCTTTGGCAGTTTTAAGCATAAACTCCCCTCACATGGAAACCGAATCTTTGCCGGATGCAACATGAGAATCCCTGAAGGATCTGAAAGGTGGGGGGGGGGGGGGTGGGGGGGAAGGAAAGCATGAGAGCACACGTGCAAGGTAATTTGCATGCACCTCCCAGCATATAATTACACAAGCATTGATAGAAGCCTGAAAAGCAAATTGCTTCTCCATCTTCTGAGCCATTTGTGTTTAAAGAAAATGAAACTAAATTAAAAATAGAAAAGTAAATCTTTTTTGCAGGTCATTTTTTTTTTGCTGAATTTTCATGCTCTAAGATGACACGGTTATAAAATGAAATACTGCACTTTTGATTCCCAATTATCAGTATGAAAACTTGCAGATCAGGTACAGCATGGGCCAAATGCAGAGCAAAGCTTTCTTTATTGTGTGCCAAGAATAACCTCAACCTAAGAGGAGCAGTCTGAGCACCAGTGCTCATATTTTCCACTTTCCACAACAGTAATGCTAATTTGCATTGAATTGCGAGTAGTTTCATAGTGTGGACCTGCAGTTATGAGGACTGGGTTGAGACTTACCTTCCCTGTGAGTAATAGCGTCTTTGCTTCATCTGACAAATAGCACTTGTTATTGCAGGAATCCTAAGCAAAGAAACATTTATCAAAAATAATATATTTGCAAGTGAGGCAAAAAAAACCATTAATCTTTAGAATCAATGCCTCAATGGAGGATAGTTAAAACAGACCTGCACTCACTAATAACCTTATTTTCCTATACTATTGTAAGTTATTTCCTCCTCCTGCCGTAGCATCTCCTCATTGTGTATACTGCTCCATTACCTTGCTTGTACAGGTAAACTCTTCTCAGGCCTTTATCAATCACACTCTAGCCATGAAATGATACATACCTAATACAACTGACCATTTCCGAATTGTCTCTCTCTCTCTGGCTCATTTGGATGAAGTGCAAGGAACTACAGAAGATGTTCTGTGTCCTACTGTTCCATGGTGTGGCACTTTTTTTAAACCAATGTGCCACCAAATTGCCTCTATAGTTTATACTTTAAGTCATTACCAAATTCAGAAACCTTAAAATGCACCTTCCAACACACAGTAAATAAAAATGAACTGGCACTTTCCTAGATCATTTTTCAGTTACTGAATGCATGAACTTGACTATCAACTGACCTTTTAATTAATTGCTAAATGTTAATATTGATCTGCTGTTTGATCTTTGATTGGCAGGTAATACAGTTATCAATATTCTTTCAATGGTGGCACAGGTAAAATACCACAATTACGGGAAATATACCACAAGCTCAATTACATAGAATTTTACAGCACAGAAACAGGTCTGTGTCTCTGTTTATGCTCCACGTGAGTCTCCTTCCACTATACTTCATCTCTCCCTATCAAAATATACCTTACTCATGAGTCTGCTAGGTGGCACCTTATCGAAGGCCTTTTGAAAATCCATGTATGTTACATCCACTGCATTACCCTTGTCTACTCTTTCTGTTATTTGAATTCTTTGAAAAAATAAGATTGGCCAAGCATGACCTTCCCTTTTGAAATCTATGCTGACTATTCTTTATTATATTTACAGTGTCTAGATGTTTTTCTAATAAACCTTTGAGTAAAGATTCCAATATCTTTCCTACCACTGAAGCTAAGCTAAAATAAAATAGTCATGGTCTTACTGATAAATGAAAGAGCACCTAAACTACTCGCCAAGTGAATTTACAAACTGACGCCCTTGCCATCACTGGGAATGTTTCCCATGCCCTCGCCACTTGCCGAGTCTTCCCCACTGACTGGTAATATTTTCCACCTTCCTGTTGAGAATGTCTCCAATCACAGGTCACCACCAACCCACCACTAAGAGACATGTCCAGCTTTGCTCCCGCTCATGAGTCTGCTGTCCCAATACCCTCCCTTTACAAGAATATTTAAAGCCCTACTTTAAAACATGAAATAACTGAAGTTACTTTGTCAGGTGGGGTGAAGAACTTGGTCGGTAGTACAGGATCCTTTGGAGAATCCAGGTTATATGTAGTACTTTTGCTTGTGATGACATTAAGAGCCACGTCACATACTATGTAGAGTTTCTGCAAATAAAAACAGAAAAGCAGAATAAATAGCGAAATATGCCATGTTAAAAAGGTGCTGAAAAATATGTGTATTCCAAATTTAATAAACTGCAGCAATTTCAAAGCTATTGGATCTCCCATGCTATTGTCCATGGTAAGTTGGAGGATATGTTGTTTTATAAGGGCAGCAAAATAATACCTTGTAGTGCATTACTCTGCTGCTAATATGAAGCTGCATGGAACCCGGCTTGCCCCTTTAAAGCGACAATGTCTAAATGCTGTAAATAGAGACATCCTGAAATCAGGGCAACTGTGTCTGTAGATTGGTAGCAACTTGTTAATCCCTATATCAACCCAGCATCAGAAGAAATTGTCAGTGGGCAATGACTGGCTTTGTTCTGTCCTTTTTTTAAAAAAGTGACACAGAAACTTCATACTTGATAAAGTGTGCCACCTAAACTGTGACCATCCATCTCAAACCATTACATACATATACAGGTATATACACTAATATATATTAAAACCATTAGATGGATCACATTACATTTCAAAATACATGAAAAACCCATTCAACCAACTTCTCCTATGGGCCTTTTTCATTTTAAAAGTGTTCACATTTACCTGCAATACCTGCTCTGCACTGTGATAGACTTGTATGACATTAAAAAGCCGGGCACATAACTTTGGATCCAAAAAATGGTAGCTACAAATGTATATAGGAGTATTCAATCGGCATGCATCTACGCACAGAACCATTGGTTGGCTGCCCGGCAAAATTATTTTTTTACCTCCAAAATTAAGTACCTTTCGTAAGACTTCAATGAATTGAATCATTTACATTGCAAATTGATACCTAAATTAGGTATTTTAATGTAGGTCACTCACTATTTCCAAAATCTATTTGGGATACACTTAAATTTCCTTCTAACCTCAGACTTTCACTGACACCTCGACGAATTCCATCTTGCAAAAGAATTTTAGGCCCGCACGAAATTTAAAATCCAGTTGGCAATCTTTTTTTCAGTTCTTCCCCATGCGAGTCCTTGTGCATATCAATAGTCAGTCTCACGACAAAATACTAATGCTGTAAGGCAACCTGCAGTGTTCTGATCTCCCAGCAGCACAAAAAGCTTGCCACACCCTGACTCAACCTCTCAACATGCTGATAATTTGTTCCTGGTTAACTCCTGCCCACCCCAATGGCATGTGTCCCAGCCCTACCATGCACTGAGAAAGTTTTCCTCTTCCCCTGCTAAGAGGGACTGTTGCTGAAGTGAATCTCTGTTCTTTTGAAGTCATAAAGTCTAACTGCTGTTAAATAAACACTGCGTGAGACCATATAGAGGTCAATTATGAGGCTGCAGACATTTTGCTTCAAGTATTGTTTGTTTCTGGAGTTTCTCTATAAATTCAAAATATCTGGCTTTGTTACTTTATTCTTTTAAGCATGACAACACAATTTCAATGTGATGCGAAGTACGCAAAAGAAGAAATACGAGAGATAGGAAATGATCACTGGACATATTGTTCTCATTACCAGATCTCCTGTGGCATTGCTCCCAGAATCAGAGGGTTTTTAAAAAAAATGAGAACTGGTGTGATATGCCAAGCATTAGCAGGGGCATTGACTTATCCACTCTCGGAGTGGACCTGGGAGCACTCAGAGGGGGATGTGGTCGAGGGGCTTGACAGCACTGAGTGAGGGTCCTGAGATCTGACAGTGGGGGCATGGAGGAATGGAAGTCTGGGGCAGAGGGTCCTGGTTGAGGAAGGGACTTTGGAGCTGTGGGATGGTGTAGTTTCTGGCTGTATTGGGGGCAGCAGAGACCTGGCAGTATTGGAGGGAGCATGGTCTAACGGCCTCTAACAACCCCAGGAGAACTGGAACCAAAACTGCCCTTGGCCACTTTCAAACCACCTGTGATCAATCTCCCTCCATGTTTCCACTTTCAGCTTTTCTCCCAACATGTCTACAGCCTCTTTTGCACACTCAGACACTCCCTCCATTTTTCAGCCAGCGCCTGTTTTTGCTCGCATGTACGAAGTGCAAAAGCAATAATATATTGCACTATTAAATTTGCCAACTTATAGTCTTAAACATAAATTTTCATAAATAAAAATCTCAATGTTCAAAAAATCTATTTTTATACAAAAAAATTCAATAAAACTCAAATGTTTCAGGAGATTTTTAAAAAAAATAAACTGTATACAACTAAAATAAGGTGACTGACTAAAAATAAAATCAATATCCGGTAAATAATGTTCTCTTTTCAAAGAAAACAATAAAATTATAAATATTATTTTTCATTCATGCTATCTCTCACAGTGTTTGTGAACATTTCATAACAGAAAGGCACAATTGTTACTACATTTATGTAAATGTCATAATTTGCCTGAATTAAAGAGATTTGAGAATTCAATCTCCAGTTTCTTCCAAAGTCTTTGGAACAAGCAAAGAAACTCTGAAATCTTCACAGGATTAGGCAACACATCCTTCTATCTTTGAACAGATTGCATGGTGGGAAATTTTGCAAAGTGCATATGCTCAGCATGCACAGATATTGTTGTAGGCTATTACTAACTATTGTGAGCTAGAGATATCCAGTCAAAACCAGGCTTTTGAAAAAGCCTTGAAGTAAAAACCTTAACTAAAGTATTAAAAGACACAAAGCACAATTTTATGGACAAATTTAAATCATGTTAGTTACTGTGGAAATAAGTAATTAATTGAACTTTAACATTTTGTTTAAAATCTTTTTCTGGACATAAATTTCAGTTACTGAGAAAAAAGATGATTTTTCCCCCCCAGAAAGCATTTTGAGTGTTCTGTGATGAAACTACATTACAGTGCCACCTAGTGGTGTGACAGGTAATTTTCACAGGACAGTGTTTACATTTTATTATAATTCCCATAGGAAATGTTTACACAGTAGGTTTCAATGGAGCACATGACTTCCACAAGAATTTTAATATATTTACATATTACCTGAAAAACCTCGCATGATGCCGTTCACAGTAAGAGGATGCACTGTTTTATAAGGACAGGAACATTATATCATGTAAAATGCAATATATTACCTGCTGTTAAAGTGCAAGTGTGTGTTCCTTTAAGGCTATAAAGTCTAATTGATGTTAACTAAAGCATGGATTCATACACAGCGCAATTAAGAAGTAACAGCCATTATGATGCCCGTATTTTCTGTTGCTGCACATTCCAAATGACACCCTTTGTTTGTTTTTTTTGGCAAGTACGACATAGAAACAAATGAAGTATGAATGACAGGTCGTGTGCACCTACACAAAATGTTTATGCTATAAATACACAAAAATATATATACATACGCAAACTAATCTTGCTTCAGCCCTGAAGAGGAGCAAACTGGAAAGCAGTGCTTTATTTTCAGCGAGTGAATATAGCACAACTTGTCTTTGTGTAATAATACAGGATAATGAACATGCTGTACTTCCCCATATCAGCGGGTCACTTTGCTTGACTTAAACAAATAACTAACTACTCTACTTCTTAGCTTGGCCAAAGGGTGCCCTCGCTGCTTTCTGTTTTAAAAACCAAAAATGCCCAGTGCCGGTTGCTGTTTGCAGTATCTGATGCTCGTGTTCGAAACAGCTCTTTCAGGATTTCTGTTTCTATAAGCAATCACGGGTAGGGGTGACACAGCTTTTACACCTCTAATTACTATCAGTAGCACAGTAAAATGCTGAACGCCTTCTATTTAAATTCATAACCATTTCATCGTGTTGCATTTTATTTACATCATTACTCCCCCCCCCCCCCATTTTACAGATATACCGGCCATAACACATTCCACTTCGGAAACCTGCCCATAGCAGTAAGGAAGTGGCTGATCAGATGAATCTGATTTAAACCAATGGCAAAGAGCATCGGGTCTGTGCTTGTTCATGTGCGACTGCAGCAGTTCAGCTCGAGGTCAATTTCTAGCCGAGGTCCCACCCACATAGCACTCTAAAGGGACAAAACATTGAGTGAACGTTCCCACTGAAATGTTGACAGAGACTATGCGCAAAGTTTCATTGGCCAGTTTAACTGTCAATCGTGTGCACACAAATGGGTCCCACCCCCTACAGAAGTTTGCTACTACCACGTCATTTACTCTTTATACAACATTTCACTTGTTTTAAGTGAAGCAACGGAGACCCATATACACTGATGAAACATCGAAACAATGCAAGCTTATTTTGTAGTGAATTCCAGGCTATTATATTTAAATAGTAATGCAATGTATATTTCAGCAGGTTAATTTGTTGTTTTATTAAGTAGAATATAGTTACTATGTGTTACTTCAACTGAAACAAAGCGTTTCCATTTACTACCATACTTTGAGGTGAACTGTTTCGGGACAGGATACTTAATTGCTTTTGCCCTTTCCTGCAGCTGCAGAGATATCCATTGGTAGTATCGCTTCGGAGTCACTGCTATGTTCACCGCGGCATATTCCAATTATTTTTCCAGCAAATTCTGGTGTGCATTCGCCACTGGAGGATCAGGGAGCACATTGGTCTAACTTATGACTTTCGGTGTCAATATCGTCACTGCGACGAATTCTGGGCCATGATTAGCAATTAAAAAGCTGTTACTGTACCTGTGGTATGAAATGTGCTGCTTCAGAGAACAAACAAAAGTGACGTGAAGGAACGAGTGGAATTTTTACAACCTAATAATTGTCTCTCATAACAGAACATCTCCAAACAGCAAAACACAAAGTGAAACTAAACAGTTAGCCAGAAGAATTCTGCAAGTTCAAAACTGATTTCTAATTAAATTCAAGAATCAAGGATCACCACTTGAATCTAATTTTCTATCCCAGAGCAATTCCCTAGAATACTTTCTCCAGGTAATTTGTTCAATATGATATAGGAAACAGTGGAAAATCATGCCTCAATCATACTTGCCAAATCAATTTATTGTTATTTACGCTGTATAACGCAAAAGACTGTTAAACAGAAACAGAGAGATTACTTTTGGTGATACTAAGCAAACAAATGCTTAACATGGTCCTATGGCATTTCTTTGTTCATTATCATACGATAATAAGTGTAAGTCATTTATAGTAAACAAGCTAATGTCTGCATTAAAGTAGCAAACAAATTTCACATCTGCTAATATTGGCAACAATAATTTCTAGGCTAATATTTAGTCTTTGAGCCTACACTGTATCACAGAAATGGAACACATGACCCAATTTATAATTCAGCACCAATCATTGAATCATAGATTTTGCAATACTTGTTCTTGAATGCAAAGCTGCATAAGTGAACTACCAATCCCAGTTAGGCATATCAAAACAGATAATGTGTTTTTTTGGGCAATTTCACCACTTAAATTATGAACTTCAAAATTGGGCACAACTGTGCATCTTTTAGTGGGCCAATTCACTTTCGTTTTAATAGTAGTATTGACTAAACTAATGAAGCAAATTTTCTAAAGCAGCTCTGTAAAGTAGTGTGTGACAAAATATGTATTTCTCACCTCATTCATTTTGCCATCATCTGGTGCTTGGGCATCCTTTGTCTGTTTGATATTCTCCACCATTTTTCTTATGAAAGCATGGCTATTATTTTCATTTTTTGTCATTAAAACTTCCAACATGAACCACAGGCACCTTATCAAGTGGAATTAGAAAAAAATCTTAGCTACATTAAAAAAAATCAAACATAAGGCATACAAGACAAAGGAGAATGCTACAAAATGGTAACTTCTACTGCATGAGATACTATTTAAAAATAGATGTTCCAAGGTCAAATTTCAGCAGTTCATCGTTACTTACTCTTTGATGTCACGCAGCTGCTCAATATCCTGTGTTTTGGTAAAGTCTGGATCATGGGCAAGCAAGTGAACTGTGTATGGAACTACATATTCCGGTAATAAGGACAACAGCTTCTCTAAAGAAAATAAAAAGTATGTTTAAAAAGTTGTTCAGGGTTTTGAGTTCTGGATACATATATGCCAACCTAGAAAATTAGCAAAAGCTGACCCAACAATTTCAAAACAGCCCCGAATACAGGTCGTATACTTATAAAAACAAGCAATTAGACTTTAAGTATTCGACGACATTTTCTTCCTATGGACCCATGGCGAAGAATCACTGAAGAGACTACACGATAACATCAACAAGTTCCATCCCACCATCAAGCTCACCATGGACTACTCCTCAGAATCGGTTTCTTTCATGGACACACGAATCTCCATTAAAGACGGACACCTCAGCACCTCACTCTACCGCAAGCCCACGGACAACCTCACGATGCTCCACTTTTCCAGCTCCCACCCTAACCACGTCAAAGAGGCCATCCCCTATGGACAGGCCCTGTGAATACACAGGATCTGCTCAGACGAGGAGGAACGCAATGGACACCTACAGACGCTGAAAGACGCCCTCGTAAGAACTGGATATGATGCTCGACTCGTCGATCGACAGTTCCGACGGGCCACAGCGAAAAATCGCATAGATCTCCTCAGAAGACTAACACGGGACGCAACCAACAGAGTACCCTTCGTCGTCCAGTACTTCCCCGGAGCGGAGAAACTATGCCATGTTCTCCGCAGCCTTCAACATGTCATCAATGACGACGAACACCTCGCTAAGGCCATCCCCACGCCTCCACTACTCACCTTCAAACAGCCACCCAACCTCAAACAGACCATCGTTCGCAGCAAATTACCCAGCTTTCAGGAGAACAGCGTTCACGACACCACACAACCCTGCCACGGCAACCTCTGCAAGACATGCCAGATCATCGACACAGACACCACCATCACACGAGAGGACACCACCCACCAGGTACATGGTTCATACTCCTGTGACTCGGCCAACGTTGTCTACCTCATACGTTGCAGGAAAGGATGCCCCGGAGCATGGTACATTGGCGAGACCATGCAGACACTGCGACAACGGATGAACAGACACCGCGCAACAATCGCCAGACAGGAGGGTTCACTCCCAGTCGGGGAACACTTTAGCAGTCAAGGACATTCAGCCACCGATCTTCGGGTAAGCGTTCTCCAAGGCGGCCGTCGAGACACACGACAACGCAAAATCGTCGAACAGAAATTGATAGCCAAGTTCCACACCCATGAGGACGGCCTCAACCGGGATCTTGGGTTCATGTCACGCTACACGTAACCCCACCAGCAAAAAAAAGTTAGCTGTTTTTAACACAACCGGTCATTCTCTGTCTTTCTCTTCCTTTCGGATGTTTCTCTCCCTCTCTCTCTGTTTTGTGTTCTGGCCGTTTGTGTATTCGGTGGTCCTGTAGGTAACATCACTCTGTCTGAACACTTTGATTGCCTTGACAACGGGCAGTTGGAAAGATTATCTGTAATCACCAGGTATTGTTCTCTGACTATAAATGCGGTAACCTTCCATGGAATCCCACACTCGCTCACCTGACGAAGGAGAAAGCCTCCGAAAGCTTGTGATTTTCAAATAAAACAGTTGGACTATAACCTGGTGTTGTAAGATTCCTTACATTTGTCAACCCCAGTCCATCATCGGCATCTCCACATCAAGACTTTAAGTACACAGTTATAACTTAAGCTGCAGGTATACTCAACATTTGATCAATTTTATTGCAGGAAGAAAACCTAAAGTACACAGAAGTGCAGGTTGGATCAGTGGCAAATGTAATTTTTTTTAAAAATGGAGATGCGAGCAATGAACATAGGAACAGCAATAGGACATTCAGCCCCTCAGGCCTACTCTGCCATTCATTTAGATCATGGCTGATCAGCAACTCAACTCCATTTACCCGCCTTTGCTCCTTACCCTCACCTAACAAAACTCTATCTCAGTCTTGAAAGTTCAATTGACCCAGTATCCTCAGTCTTTTGGGGGAAGAAAGTTCCAGATTTCAAATGCCCTTTGTGTGAAAAAGTGGTTCCTAATTTCACTCCCGAAAGGCCTAGCTCCAATTTTAAGATTCTGCCCCCTGTTCTTGATTCCTCCACCAAAGGAAATAGTTTCTCTGTATCTACCCTATCAAATCCTTTTAACATTTTAAATACCTCGACCAGATCATCCCTCAATCTTCTATACTCAAGGGAATTAAGAACAAAGGCACAAGATTTATTTTCCAGGAGGGATATATGGGCAGGTGCCCACGAAAATGTTTTTTATATTTTTTATTCAGTGCAGTTTCTGGCATTTTTACAATAATTTGGTCTTTCAAAAGTAATTTCTGTTGTAAGGTGGAAGAGAAGATTGTGGTTCAAGAGATGGGTAGGAAGTTGGACAACTGACCCCTGAGGAGAGTGCTGGGCAAGGTAGTTGGCAAGAGCAAATGATAGGGTAGTTGCTCTTAAAGAGGCAGTGAAGAATGGCATGTAGATCTACTAATGAATCCTGAGGGTAGTACAGAGGGGTAGATGGTGGCTTGTTCAAGAGGGATTTGAGCCTGGGATGCTGGCAGAAGGTAGGCTGCAAATTAGCGATGGGTGGGGGTAGGGATCAGGGATCAAAATATTGGAGAGGGGGAAGCTGAAAGTGGCACAGCAGGGTGAGGGAGGCAGCACAGCGGAAGCCGAGAAGGGCCAATGAAGGGAAATAGAACCATTAGGCTTGAGTCCAGAGTAGCAGCCAAGGTGCACATGAACACAGAGGGAAGCTTTGGTTAGATAAGCATGGCAGGGATTAGGCAAAACTGATAACCATCTTAAACTAATGACAGGAAGGAGAGAATTTGAATCAGTCTGATGACCAAGAGGCTATGGTGGGGTGAAATTCACTTGTAGATGCAGTGGTTGTGGAAGATGAGAAACTGGAACAGCCAGTGAAGGAGAGATGATGATGTATGCAGGACTGTTAATGCTATGGCCAGATGTGGAAGTCTTGAGAAGACCTCCTATGAGTGGCACAGATGTGTCTGGCAGCTGGCAATAAATTGCCCTCCACATCTTCTTCATGCTGCTGGTCTTGCTGACTGTGGGCACCTTCTATCTCTGGGGCCTCTTTGTAAGGCAAAGTTGTGCTACATGCAGCAAACAACCATGATACTCAAGGTCCAAGCTAGACTATTGGGTAGAACGTCCTAAGATCATTGCAGGCATCTGAAGCACGTCTTAAACATACCAATGGTGTCCTCAATTAATACTCTGGTGCATGACTGGACCTCACTGTACCACTGCTCAGCTTGGGTCCTCACAGGTTTCATGAACTACTGCTACCGAGTATAGCCTTGATCACCCAAGAGCCATCCTGAACCTTCCCTTTCTACCTTCAAGAGTGGCAGCATGGTGGACTACATTAAAATAAAGGCATGGTGGGAGCTGCCAAGGAAGTGAGCATTCGGTGATGTGATGCTGCTGTTCGCAAACAAGTTGCACATCAGGAGAGCGGAATTCTTTCCTATCAATTCAAGGAAAGGCATTGAGCAAGGGAGCACATAGGACAACGTGTGTGTAATCCATAACTCCATGGACTTTCTGGAATCCTGACACTCTGTAAAACTACAATGTCCTGTCATGCTACCATAGGGAAATGGATGAAATTGCTTGTTTGAGCAAACAATGTATCTGTGCACAGCCAATTGGCTGTTAATGAAATCCCAAAAGCAGCCTGAAATGACCTTGCTGTATAAAAGTGATGGGTAGTTGTGGTCTTAACAGCCATTACCACCGCGGTGCCTGTGTTGGAGGTGGGCTTTAGGTCAGATTTCAGCATGTAGCATACTCACTGATGGCTTACTTTGCAAAGCAAAGACTCTGTAGGCAATGCATCTCAGACAAATGCAGGTACATGCGCTTCGACCTGTGCATTTAATGACAGTTGGGTGCAATGTGCATTTCGTGCTGTCTACAACAATTTGCATTTATACAGCGCCTTTAACGTAGTAAAATGTCCCAAGATGCTTCACAGGAGTGTTATCAAACAAAATTGACATTGAGCCAAATAAGGAGATATTAGGACAGGTGACAAAAGCTTGGTCAAACAGGAAGGTTTTAAGGAGCGTCTTAAAGAAGAGAGGTAGAGGCAGAGAGGTTTAGGGACAGAATTCCAGAGTTTAGGGCCTAGACAGCTGAAGGCACTGCTGCTAATGGTGGAGCGATTAAAATCAGGGATGCGTAAGAGGCAAGAATTGGAGGAGTGCAGAGATCTTGGACGATTGTAGAGATGGAGGGGATTACAGAGATAGGGAGGGGCAGAGCCATGGATGGATTTGAAAACAAGGATGAGAATTTTAAAATCGAGGCAGTACTGGACCAGGAGCCAATGTAGGGCAGCGATCACAGGGATGATAGGTGAACGGGACTTGGTGCGAGTTAGGATACTGGCAGTAGAGTTTTGGATGAGCTCAAGTTTATGGAAGGTGGAAGATGGGAGGCCAGTCAGGAGAGCATTAGAATAGTCAAGTCTAGAGGTAACAAAGGCATGGATGAGGAATTCAGAAGCAGATGAGCTGAGGCAGGAACGGAGACGGGCGATGTAACGGAGGTGGAAGCAGGTGGTCTTGATGATGGAGCGGATATGTGGTCGGAAGCTCATCTCATGGTCAAATAGGGTGCCAAGTGTGCAAACGGTTTGGTTCAGCCTCAGACAGTGGCCAGGGAGAGGGATGGAGTTAGTGGCTAGGGAGAAGGATGGAGCTGATGGCTCGGGAACAAATAAAGTTTGTGACGGGGATTGAAGACAATGGCTTTGGTCTTCTCAATATTTAGTTGGAGGAAATTTCTGATCGTCCAGTACTGGATGTCAGATAAGCAATGTGGTAGATCAGAGACAGTGGAGGGGTCGAGGGAGGTGATGGTAAGGTAGAGTTGGGTATCATCAGCGTACATGTAGAACCTGACATTGTGTTTTTGGAAGGTGTCACTGAGGGGCAGCATGCAGATGAGAAATAGGAGGGGTCCAAGGATAGATCCTTGGGGGACTCCAGAGGTAACGGTGCAGGAGCGGGAAGAGAAGCCATTGCAGGTGATTCTCTGGCGAGCGCAGTCCCACCCAGCTGGACGACGGAGGAGAGGCAATGGAGTAGGAGGGTGTGGTCAACCTTGTCAAAGGCTGCAGACAGGTCGAGAAGGATGAGGAGGGAAATTTACCATGGTCACATAGGATGTCATTTGTGATTTTGATAAGGGCCGTTTCATTACTGTGGCAGGGGCGGAAATCTGATTGGAGGGATTCAATCATGGAGTTGTGGGAAAGATGGGCATGGATTTGGGAGGCAACACCACGTTCAAGGACTTTGGGGAGGAAAGGGAGGTTGGAGATGGGGCGTTAGTTTGCAAGGACATTGGGGCCTTACCTGGCACCGCTTCATTACTCCTCTTCCCCTTAAAAAAAATAAAAGATACAGGAGAATCCTAAATGATGCAATCGGAGATGTCAGGAAGAAAAATGGCAGCCCCACAGCAGATGCCAAGTAGTTGGCAACAGCGATAGGACAAAAAGAAAGCTCCAAAAGTAATTTAGAAACGAAATTTAAATTGATGCTAATTTGATCTTATATTCTTGAAATTCTCTTCCACTTTCTTCCGGATGCCTGTTTCACAATAGGTGAGGAGAAACCAGCGTAAACGAGGCAAAAATGACTGAAAATCATTAAGATGTATAACACCTTTTGCATTTCATCTGTGTAGAACTGGCCAAAGAACAGATATCGAATGGAAATTATGTGGAAAATGAGACAGTCACAAAAATCAGATGATTAGTTTAGAAATCTGCTCAATTTTCTGACTACACGGTTGAATTTATGCCTATTAACTGGATGGAATCAGTTGGAAAATCCGGGCACCGATGTCGGTTAAAAGAAAACACCCAAGAATTAGATAGGGAACAGAACAAACATTGAAGACCAGCTCCACAGTAAATGAAATCAAGGAGTTTCATTCTGGCAATCAGTTCAAATTCACTTATTAAAAATTGACTTGACACCAACCCGTTTCCCCATTTAGATTTCAACTAAAGTGATAACACCAGCTGACATAGGTAGTGACCAAAGGAATCAACTAGGGGTTACCATGCTATTGTATGACATCACATGCTTAAAAAAAATGCACTAACTTCCTCCACCATTCCATTACAGCCAAGCCAAATACTGTCCTCACCTGAAATTCACATGTGCATATCCAGTAAATGTCATTGGATGGCAATGAGGAATGGGAACCCTGGCTGGTTTTCCTTTCCCTAACTCAGAAGTGCTGAGGTCAATTCTACCACTTCTACTACTTCCCCAGTTGACATCAGCAAACTCAGCACAGACTGGAGTTTGACCAGGGTCCTTCTGGCCTGAATTCAACTACTAATTGCCTCAACCAGGGAAGGAACCCTTTTAAAATATCTTTGGTTTTGAAATTTGAGTACTGTGGATTGGTGCTAAATTAAATTTCTAGCAAACTTAACGGGGACAAATTTGATAGTAGGTCACTAGGCATGGCAATGTGTCCCTCAAGCTTCAGCTTCCCATTGCTGGGGGAGTAGGAGGAGATTCTGAAGTTGATGTCAGGCTTTTACCGAACCAGTGGACCTCAAACACAACGGACATCAGCATACATATTGCTTGCAGTGCCAAAAAACCTGTGCCTAATATATTGATCTACAATTTGTGACAAATCTTTTAGAAGTTTACAAAGAATTCTTACTGTAAACGGTAATACTAACCATGAGCCATTGGGTTCTGCTTGATATACTCCCTCCGTATACTTATATTTTTAAGGAGGCACTGTCTGGCATGCGCTCTTCGCTCTTTCACAGGGTCCTTGGCACAGAGTGCAAACACTGCCATATACTCCAATGGAAGCAGCAATTTCCCGAGGGCCTTATGAAGTTTCAGAGCAAATATCTGCCTCACCTGGTAACACTCATCCTTCAACAACAAAATTACAAAATCAGCAAACATTGTACCTGGACAGAATTTCACAGTGTAAAACATAATCACATTTTTGTGATATATAAAATGCAAAGAAAGGCATAGTAATTGTTCATAAGGAAAGGTTGTGCAGTATGTGAGCATCTGAAACTTCTGCACAACGTTCTCTTAATCGTTCTATAGTTTGAATTTCAGAAAAGAATTCCATTCTATTATACCTGTCTTGTTTAGTGAACAAAACACACATAAAACTCTATACGAATGCATGTGTGCATCACTAACCGAACCCAGACAATTTATGGATGCTCCATCTGTATTCCAAGAAATTTTGAAACACTTTCGCTTGGTAATTTCATGATAATTCATGGGGCAAAAGGAAGTTCTGCTAAATTTCACTTATCAAGACACAGTTTTAGCAATATTCTCCTGACATCATTTTGAATATTGATCAGCCAATCTACTACTATTTTTCTCTAAGCATAGCCTTCAATAACAAACAAAAACCATTCCATCAAAATTGTTGAATATCAATATTAAATATTTCTGGGTTACATCCACCAAAGTGAAAGTGCCAGTCTTACAATAACTCCTTAAACTTCTGAACTGATCACATCTGTTTCAATTTGAAATTATTATAGCTGTCACTAAAGAAAGATTTCTTGATATACCCTCTCCTATACCTCTTTTAGAAAGTACTAAATCTTTAGAAAAATTGAACATGACTTTTTAGCAACCATTCTTTTAATTAATTTTTGAAAAGATGACCCCAGCACTTGAAAAAAATTCAATTTATACAATTGGGTAAATCATTTGCCTGGTAAGATGTTCAAGATACATATGAGATTGAATTATACAGATTTGCTATAGGTGTTTTTCTTCATCTCAGGCACTTTTTTGGTTGATTAATTTCTAACCAGAGATCTTTGATGTGAACCATATGGAAGTATCAGTATAATGGAACACAGGACCACAACACAAGGAATGAAAAGAAAGCAACAGTACTTACATTAATAACAAGTGCACAGAGCTGGAACTGCTCTGAGGTAATAATTTCATGATAACAAGGTTCTTGTGCAAGTTTTAGTATGGCACATCCTGCAGCCAACCGTAATCGAGACATATCAGATTTACTGCAAGACAGGAAAAACAAGGTCAACTATTCATGGCACAGTTCCACATACTGTACATATAAATTATAAAAATAGTTCTCAACCGGAACACTGATAGCCTGCAATAAGCTAATATCAAAGTGCAAACCAAAGAAAGTGAATTACTTACCCAATAATCTTCATTCTTCAAATAAAAGATTTCCTACATACACGGATATTGTCTCACATTGCATGTCTGAACATGACAAAGAGAGGATATCAGGCCCTTCTGTTCCTCTTTATATTCCTCAGATCATGAATTCTTGTCCATATATGATAAACAGGGAATCCTCAATCCTATTTTGGTAATCTCCAATAAACAAATACTTTTTTTTGAGGGGAAGCAGAGGTGCGTATGTGTGTACGTGCGTTGAGGAGACATTTCATTTGAAGAATCATTGCAAAAATAGTCTACTTTTCCTCTATCATTCTCAAATTTCACACATCAACAAGCAACCCTATCAAAGTATTGTTCCTGTAAAAAGGAAATGTCAAATTTCCAACACCCAAGGCAACAATAGCTGGCAGTATAATTGCTCCAAAATGTATAGATCACACTAAAAACACCATACAACTTGAAGTGTGCACTGATGACAAAGTGTACATAGATATTAATTAAGTCTGTCTAGGAAGTCTAGGTTATTCTGTTGGAATAATTATCAAGGACAGTGAAGGCAGTTACAATATAAAAGCAGACTGGTATATTTTCACCAAACTACTTTGCTAATCTCCACTTAGAGACCGTCTGGTCATAAGCCAATTGGCAATAGAATTCAAGAAGGAACCATTATCTGTGGATGTCCAAATCTTCTGTAGGTACAGACACTAGAATCATGAATTTCCAATCTGTGTGGGTTGCGATGCTCCTCAGTGGCAGGGGCAGAAAGAAGAAAAAATTAAAACTATAGGTAATGGTCTACAAATCATTTATGACAACATCTGAAAAATAATTACTGAAGCATGAATTCTTCAACTTGAAGTTCGCGTCAGCCTGATTCAAAGGGGTCAAAGCATCACTTTAAAACTTGAGCACATAATCTAAGCTGATACTTGCGTGTCACATGGAATTTTGAACTGTTGGAGGTGCTATCTCTGAGATGTAAACTGAATCCCCACCTGCTGGTTCTGGTGGACAGTAAAGATCCCATGGCACTATATGAAGGCTAGAAAACTTTCCTAGTGTCCTAGCCACCATTGCTCCCTCAGCCAACACCACCAAAACAGCTCGACTGGTCATTCATCGCATTGGTGTTTGTGGGACCTTGCCTACGCACAAAATAACTGCCATGTTTGTCATATGAACACAAAAAATAGGAGCAGGAGTAGGCCATATGGCCCCTTGAGCCTGTTCCGCCGTTTAATAAGATCATGGCTGATCTTCGACCTCAACTCCACTTTCCTACCCGAACCCCATATCCCTCGATTCCCCTAGAGTCCACACTTGGGAAAGTCAGATTTGCAGCTCAGAGCAAGTTTGTGTTACTTCACAACAGCCGCTGCATTTCAAAAGTAATTCTTTGTGTACAAAAGAGAGATGTAATTAGGTGCTTATGAAATGCAAGTTCATTCTTTCATAAGAGTAATCAGAAGGGTAGTCCTCCTAAAGTATTTAATTCATGAACACCTGCAGAGTAGAAATGCGGTAGTTTTCACTGAACTAAATTTAAGTCCTACATCAGAACAGAAAATGTCATCTTATGGCGGTGGATATCCTATGTTTTTCATTCATTGGCAAGTGTGGGTGAATTGGATCCTCAAAGATTCATTACAAAATTAAAGATGTCAAGGAACCAGACTGGAAGATTGGAAATATAACACAAACTTCCTCTTAGTTGCAAATCTGACTCCAGGGAAATCAAGGAATATGGGGTTCGAGCAGGAAAGTGGAGTTGAGGTCTAAGACCAGCCATGATCTTATTGAATGGCCTACACCTGCTCCTATTTTTAATGTTCATACTACAAATCTACAGAGTACAGCCAAGTAACGTAATGTTGCACTGATGTTGCAAAATGGCCACAACATGAAATGAGTTTCATACTCAGGAGCACATTTCTATAAAAATGTGGTTGCATTTGTATATAAGGGATACCAAAAATAATTCTGCAGAAAACATATATATGTTTTGAAGGCGGCGGAACAGGTAGATAAGGTGGTAAAGAAGGCATATGGGATACTTGCCTTTATTAGCCGAGGCATAGAATATAAGAGCAAGGAGGTTATGATGGAGCTGTATAAAACACTGGTTAGGCCACAGCTGGAGTACTGTGTGCAGTTCTGGTCGCCACACTACAGGAAGGATGTGATCGCTTTGGAGAGGGTGCAGAGGAGATTCACCAGGATGTTACCAGGGCTGGAGCGCTTCAGCTATGAAGAGAGACTGGGAAGATTGGGTTTGTTTTCCTTGGAGCAGAGGAGGCTGAGGGGGGACATGATTGAGGTGTACAAAATTATGAGGGGCACAGATAGGATGGATACTCAGGAGCTTTTTCCCTTCGTTGAGGGTTCTATAACAAGGGGACATAGATTCAAGGTAAAAGGCGGGAGGTTTAGAGGGGATTTGAGAAAGAACTTTTTCACCCAGAGGGTGGTTGGAGTCTGGAACTCACTGTCTGAAAGGGTTGTGGAGGCAGGAACCCTCACAACATTCAAGAAGTATTTGGATGAGCACTTGAAATGCCATAGCATACAAGGCTACGGACCAAATGCTGGAATATGGGATTAGATTAGACTGGGCTTGATGGCCGGCGCGGACACGATGGGCCGAAGGGCCTCTATCCGTGCTGTATAACTCTATGACTCTATGTATATGACCTAACTGGCTGAGTCCTGAAAGACAGTTGCTGTCAGACTGGGCCTCCACTAGGTGATGGAATCAATACAAGGGAATAAGACCTTGTTCTTATGAATCTACCTGTCATGACAAAATTGGCAGGAGCGACCACCACATAGTTCTTGTGGAGACAAAGTCTCATCTTCACTATGAGGACAGTATGGCACTACTACCATGCTAAGTGGGACAGACTACGGCCAAATTTAGCAGCCCAAAACTGGGAATCCATGAAGCGCTGTGGGCCATCAGTAGGAGAATTGTATATCACCACAATCTGTAACTTCATGGCCCAAGACGTCCTCATTCCTCCATCAACATCAAATCGGGAGATCAATCCTGGTTCAATGTAGTGTGTAAAAGGACGTGCTGGGAGCAGCATCAGGCTTACCTCAGAATGAGATACCAGCCTAGTGAAATTGTAAGAGTTATCTGCAAGCTAAACATCAAAAGCAGCAGACTACAGACAGAACTAGTAGTTACACAACTAATAGACCACAGCAAAGCTCTGCAGTTCTACCACATCCAGCTAAGAGTGGTAGTGGACAATTATGGCAGGAGGAAGCTCCGTGAATATCCTTATCTTCAACCATGGTAAAGCACAGCACTTGAGTGCAAGAAGACATGGCTGAAGTGTTTGTAAACTGGACACAGCAAAAGCTATGTTCCCTGACAACATTCTGGCTGTCGGCCTGAAGACCTGTGCAGCAGCCAAGCTATTTCAATCCACATGAGACTCGCATCTACCCAACAGTGTGAAATATTGCCCACGTATATCCTATCTACAAAAGGTAGGAAAATCTAAGCCGGTCAATTATCGGCTTATCAACCTCCTCAATCAACAGCTAAATAATTTAAGAAGTCAACAACAAAGCCTTCAAGCAACACCTACTCACCAATAACCTGGTCACTGATGCTTAACTCAGGTTCAACCAGAACTACTCAACTGCAGAGCCTTGATCCAGACACGGACATGAGCTGAACCCAGAAGAGAGGCCAGAGTAGCTGCCCGAGGCATTAAGGTAGCATTCAAATGAGTATGACACCAAGGAACCCTAGGAAAAATAATTTCAATGGGGGTCAAAGAGGAAACTCCCTGGTGGCTGGAGTCATACCCAATACAAAAGGAAGATAGTCATGGATGTAGGAAGCCAATCATTGCAGCCTCAGTGCATCACAGCAGGTCTTCCTCAGGAAACTGTATTTAGCCCAACCATCTTCAGCTGCGTCATTAGTGACCTTTTCTCCACCATACGGTCAGGAGTGGGGCTCCTCACTGATAACGAAGAAGCCCAGGCCAGCTTACAGCAGGATCTGGACAACATTGGGCCGATGAGGCAGATAATATTTGCGTCACATAAGTGGCAGGTAATGACGATCTCCAACAAGAAAATGCCCAACAACCTCCCCTGACGTTCAACGGCACCACTAACAGAGTCCTGGTGATCACCAATGACTAAAGGCTAACTGGATCAGCCATATCAACAATGTGGCTACAAGAGCAGGGCAAAAGCAGGGTACTCTGTCATAAGTGGCTCAACTGTTGATCCCTCAAAGCCTCTCCACCACCGACAAGTTCAAGTCAGGAGTGAGTTGGAATGCTCACTACTTGCCTGGATGGGTCCAGCTTCAACAGCACTCAAGAAGCTCAACACCTAGTGGTTATAGTACTGGCCTAGCAATCTAGATCCAACCATGGCAAATTATGAAACTGAATGTGAGAAATTAGATAATTAGTATGTTGGCACAAGAAAAAATTACTATGAAAGCAGCTGCTTCATTAATGCCCTTCAGGGAAGGGAACCTGCCATCTTTACATGGGACTCCAGTCTAACACTGCGTGGTTGACTCAATGCCCTCAGGGTAAGTAGAGCTGGGCAATACTGCCTTGCCAGTGATGCCAACATTCCAAGAACAATTCTTTTAAAAAAAATCCTGCTATACGTACTATTGAAAGAAAGCACTGCAGCAACTCGCCAAGCTTACTCCCAGCCCCACAATACTACCAAGAAAGACAAAAGCAGCAAGTTTCACCCATCCTGACTTGGACATATGTTGCCATTCTTTCATCTCCGTTTAAATGTGGAGGAACAAAGGGATTTTGGTGTCCATGTACACAAATCACTAAAAGCTAGAGCACAGGTACAAAAAGTAATCAATAAGGCTGATGGGAATGTTACCTCAAAGGCATTGGAATTCAAAAGTGAGGATGTGATGCTTCAGTTGTACAGAGCCTCGGTTAGACCCCATCTGGAATACTGCACTCAGTTGTGGGCCCTGATCCTCAGGAAAAATATATTGGCTTTGGAAGAGGTAAAGTGCAGATTCAGCAGAATGATCCCAGGGTTTAAAGGGTTAAGTTATGCGTACAGGTTGCATAAACTTAGCTTGTATTCCCTGGAGTTTAGAATGTTGAGGGATGATCATTTAAAATGATTAAGGGATTGAATAGGGCAGATACAGAGAAACTATCTCCTATGGTGGGGAATCCAGAACAAGAGGACGTAATTTTAAAATTAGAGCTAGACCTTTTAGTAGTGAAACCAGGAAGCACTTTTTCACAGAAAGACAATGGAAACCTAGAACTCACTCTCCCAAAAGCCTGTGGATGCTGGGTAGATTGAAACTTAGAATCATAGAATGGTTACAGCTCGAAGGAAGCCATTCGGCCCACTGAGACCATGCCAACTCTCTGCAAGAGCAATCCAGCTGGTCCCATTCCCCCGCCCTATCCCCATATTTAAACTTTAAAGACCAAGATCGATAGATTTTTGTTAGGTAAGGATATCAAAGGATATGGAACAAAGGTGGGCAAATGAGTTAAGGTACAGATCAGCCATGATCCAATTGAATGATGGAACACATTCGAGGGCTGAACGGCCTACTCCTGTTCCTATGTTTCAGAGAGGTCAGGCAGACTCTCAGGAGTGGAATCCTACTTCTAAGTCTCTTAGAAAGAAACTTGAACCATTCCATTATTTTTAGTATCTGTACCAACAGAAGCTAATGTCTGGGTGAACGGGAGGGATGAAGAAAAAGCATCTAAAATTCAATTAATGTTTGGCTTTGCAATGAAATGGAGTAACCCAGGATGATGCATCACTTACAGGAAAACAGAGATTAGTTTGCACTCCAAGTTCAAAGATTTGAGGTATGCGCTAGAAGAGACCGTGCAAACGCTAATTCCTGAGCATGAATCAATCAGTGCTTTAGAAAAAGACAACATCCTGGATTAGCTTCAACATTCCACATTTCACTTTCTATGTTGTGACCCACAGAGTAACTTGACCTCTAAGGCTACACTGGTGCAGAGTGATGCTGTCCTTGTCTTCATTTAGTACTTTGAAGTGTTCACAACAACTCTGGAGAGTCTGAAGCAAACCATGCAATTCAGAAAGCTGTGGCATGCTGGCAAGCAATACATGCATCAATTGTGAGCATCTGTTCCTTAGAAGGATCTCTGGCACATCTTGAGCCTAAGTGCTGGCATCAATCAATACCAGCAGCAATTTAAACAGAGAATTTAATCAAAAGCACACCATTAATTGATGCAGTTCTCAACTGAAGAACTCCACACAAAAAAACAAATAAGCCACAATCTGATGCTGGAAGTTAACACTAATAACCATGCAAAAAATGAAAATCAGACAAGCAACTTGACAAAAGGACCACAAGTTATTTAAACAAACACAGTAACTTTTCTTCTGACATATATAAACAGAAATGTGCCTGATGATAGAAAAAACAGAATTTCAATCCTAGAATAAATCCTTTTATATAATTCCATTTTCAGTATCTGGATCCTTCACTACTCTGGATTCTTTTGTTGCTCCAAATAGATTTACCCCGCTTCTTGATTTGGAGGATACAACAGGCAGTGAGTGCAGCACCAGTGACACCGAGCAATCTCAATGTTCATATAAGCTTTCTGGAAAAGGTAAGCGAAAGGCTACAAAGATCAAGAGGATTTCGGGGGTACAGCCAAGGAACAGAGAGAAGCAGCGTGCAATCCTCATAGGGGACTCTGTCAACAGGCACACAAAGTACGTAGAGGTATGGCTCTGTCAAAAGCAGTCTTTGTCTTCCGGTGGCCAAGGTGGCTGATCTCCGGGAGTGTGTGGATGACCTCATGAAAGGCAAGTGCCAAGGTACTATAGTAGATTTACATATTGCTTCAAACGATATAATGGATAGAAATCCATTTGTTTTGTAGAATTCCTATAAGGACCTCACTGCTGACCTCTGGAGTAAGGTAGTAGTATCCAGACTATTACCAGTCATGTCCAGATCGCTGGAGAGGAACAGCTGAATCATAGGATTCAACACCTAGCTTTGGGGATCTTTGTAAAAAAAAAAGCTCCACTTCGTGGACAACTGGGACGTATACACTGGACAGGGTAAGTTGTTTAGGAGGGACGGCCTCAGTCTAAATTTCCTGGGAGCACAAAGGCTGGCAGAGGGTGTTGAGCTCGCTTTTAGGAAGCATGTAAATTCGATCAGCATGCTTAATATGCTTAAAGTTATGCTTAACGGTAGCTTTACTGATCTTGATCATTGCATAGATTCTAAACATGCAGTTAAACCCGGTAGGGACATAAAAGAATAAATAACTCTAAGAAGGTACCTTAAATTGAGACCTTTAAATTGTTTCTATGTAAATGCAAGGAGTGTTAGAAACATATTGTTAGAACTGCAATCATAAGCTGTCTAGCAAAAATTGTGCATTTCTGAGACATGGCTAAATGAAAGTGATGGGACAGAAAGGACAAAGTAGTTCAAATAGGAGATGGGGTTGCTATTTGTATCAGTGAGGAACCAACAGCTTGAGAGAGAGACTTGATATTGCTTCATTAGGTACAGCTGAGTCTATTTGGGTTCAAGCTCATGGGCAGGGGCTAATTATTGGTAATTGTTATAGACTCCCAGGTCAGACACCTGAACATGGTGAGTTACTATGGAAACAGATCTCAAAAGTGTGCCATCTTTGTTTGAGGGGTGACTTAAATTTTCCTGGGATTCAGTGGCATAATGGTTTACCCTTCATTGTGGTGGGAAGTGTAGCTGAAAAATTTGTTGAAAATAGACATGACTGTTTCCTGACTCAAACATGTCAATGAAGTTACCAGGGATGATATTACATTAGATCCTAGTGTTTAGTAGTGAGCCTGACCTCGTATCAGGCCTCCACGTGGTGGAACACTGGCAATAGTGACCACAACATTATGCGGTTTCAATTGACTGGCAGAACCAGATACTGAAAATCTGCAAATCGTACCACATTTCAGAAGGGCAAACTTTGCTAAAATGGCAGATAATTTGGGTTAATTGACTAACCCTACAGGGTGGTGATGAGACCGCTGTAGAATACAAATGGAAAGTTTTTAAGGACAAGATAAAAAACGTGCAAGACAATTATGTACCAGACAAGTATGTACCAAAGTCAAATGATGGGAATGTGCTAAGAGAAAGCCAAGGTGGCTGACTGGTCATGTACAAAGACAAATAAGGTGTAATCAAAAATGTTTCTACAATCTAAAGGCATCCAATACTCAACTAAACAGAGTTAAGTACAAAGAACAGCTAAAGATAACAAAGACTGATATTAGGTCAGCTAAAAGGATAATGGAAAAGAGGATTGTGAACAATTGTGGAAGTAATGCGGAAAACTTTTTTGGTTACGTGAAGAGTCATTGAAGGATGGTCAAAGACAGGTCACGAAGGACTCATGGGGTAAGGGGGAAATATTGGACTAGAATTTGCTCTTAAAATAACGCGATACTAACGGAGCTCACCTTATTTCAGGGGAAATGGAAAAGCAACATGCGCAGTCAGATGGCCTGCTCCTCCGAAAGCTGCGCGGGAATGACCTGGGAGTTCTAGTGCATAGATCTCTAAAGGTTCATGAGCAATGCCGTCAAGTGAAAGCTAGAGCGAATAGGGTGTTGGGGTGCATTTATAGCACAACTGATAAGAAAAAGTATACTATTTTGTCCATGTACAAGACCTTGGTCAGGCCTCAGTTGGAACACTGTGTCCAGTTTTGGTCTCCTCACATGTTGGGTGATATTGAGGCTTTGGAAAGGGTGCAGAGTAGGGCCACTTGACTAATATCCAGCTTGGAGCATCTTAGGTATCAGGATAGGCTAAAAGAGCTGGGACTCTACATTTTAGAGAAGCGCAGACTAAGGGGTGATCTGATCGAGGTTTATTAGATGATGAAGGGAATAGATTGTTTTCAAGTTGACAGTTTGTTCCAATAGGTTAGGGAGGGCCAGCGTGACACAATTTTAAGTTGTATAAGGCCAGATCTAGGTTACATTTTTTTTTATTCATTCATGGGATGTGGGCATCGCTGGCAAGGCCTGCATTTACTACCCATTCCTAAATGTCCTCGATAAGGTGGTGGTGAGCCGTCTTCTTGAACTGCTGTAGTCCGTGTGGTGAAGGTTCTCCCACAGTGCTGTAAGGTAGGGAGTTCCAGGATTTTGACACAGTGACGATGAAGGAACGGCGATATATTTCCAAGTCAGGATGGTGTGTGACTTGGAGGGGAATGTGCAGGTGGTGGTCATAGAGTTATACAGCACGGATAGAGGCCCTTCGGCCCATCGTGTCCGCGCCGGCCATCAGCCCTGTCTACTCTAATCCCATATTCCAGCATTTGGTCCGTAGCCTTGTATGCTATGGCATTTCAAGTGCTCATCCAAATGCTTCTTGAATGTTGTGAGGGTTCTTGCCTCCACAACCCTTTCAGACAGTGAGTTCCAGACTCCAACCACCCTCTAGGTGAAAAAGTTCTTTCTCAAATCCCCTCTAAACCTCCCGCCTTTTACCTTGAATCTATGTCCCCTTGTTATAGAACCCTCAACGAAGGGAAAAAGCTCCTGAGTATCCATCCTATCTGTGCCCCTCATAATTTTGTACACCTCAATCATGTCCCCCCTCAGCCTCCTCTGCTCCAAGGAAAACAAACCCAATCTTCCCAGTCTCTCTTCATAGCTGAAGCGCTCCAGCCCTGGTAACATCCTGGTGAATCTCCTCTGCACCCTCTCCAAAGCGATCACATCCTTCCTGTAGTGTGGCGACCAGAACTGCACACAGTACTCCAGCTGTGGCCTAACCAGTGTTTTATACAGCTCCATCATAACCTCCTTGCTCTTATATTCTATGCCTCGGCTAATAAAGGCAAGTATCCCATATGCCTTCTTTACCACCTTATCTACCTGTTCCGCAGCCTTCAGGGATCTGTGAACTTGCACACCAAGATCCCTCTGACCCTCTGTCTTGCCTAGGGTCCTCCCATTCATTGTGTATTCCCTTGCCTTGTTAGTCCCTCCAAAGTGCATCACCTCGCACTTTTCCGGGTTAAATTCCATTTGCCACTGTTCCGCCCATCCTGGTGTTCCCATGCGTCTGCTGCTCTGGTCATTCTTGGTAGTTGAGGTCGCAGGTTTGGGAGGTGCTGTCGAAGAAGCCTTGGCGAGTTGCTGCAGCGCATCTTGTAGCTGGTAAACACTGCATCCACTGTGCGCCGGTGGTGGAGGGAGTGAATGCTTAAGGTGGTGGATGGGGTGCCAATCAAGCAGGCTGCTTTGTCCTGGATGGTGACAAGATCCTTGAGTGTTGTTGGAGCTACACTCATCCAGGCAAGTGGAGAGTATTCCATCACATTCCTGATTTGTACCTTGTAGATGGTGGAAAGGCTTTGGGGAGTCAGGAGGTGAGTCACTCGCCGCAGAATACCCAGCCTCTGACCTGCTCTTGCAGCCACAATATTTATGTGGCTGGTCCAGTTTAGTTTCCGATCAATGGTGACCCCCAGAATGTTGATGGTGGGGGATTTGGCGATGGTAATGTCGTTGAATGTCAAGGGAGGTATTTAGACTCTCTCTTGTTGGAGATGGTCATTGCCTGGCACTTGTCTGGCACGAATATTATTTGCCACTTATCATTCCAAGCCTGGGTGCTGACCAGGTCTTGCTGTAAGCAGGCACGGACTGCTTCATTATCTGAGGGATTGCAAATGGAACTGAATACTGTCCAATCATCAGCGAACATCCCCACTTCTGACCTGATGGAGGGAAGGTTGTTGGTGAAGCAGCTGAAGATGGTTGGGTCCAGGACACAGCCCTGAGGAACTCCTGCGGTGATGTCCAGGGGCTGAGATGATTGGCCTCCAACAACCACTACCATCTTCCTTTGTGCTAGGTATGACTTCAGCCCCACTGGAGAGTTTTTCCCCTTTTATAAAAAAAATTTGTTCATGGGATGTGGGCATCACTGGCAAGGCCAGCATTTACTGCCCATCCTTAATTCCCCTTGAGAAGGTGGTGGCGAGCTGCCTTCTTGAACCGCTGCAGTCCGTGTGATGAAGGTTCTCCCACAGTGCTGTTAAGTAGGGAGTTCCAGGATTCTGACCCAGCGATGATGAAGGAATGGCGATATATTTCCAAGTCTGCATGGTGTGTGACTTGGAGGGGAATGTGCAGGTGGTGTTGTTCCCATGTGCCTGCTGCCCTTGTCCTTCCAGGTGGTAGAGGTCACGGGTTTGGGGGTGCTGTCGAAGAAGCCTTGGCGAGTTGCTGCAGCGCATCCTGCAGATGGTACACACTGCAGCCACGGTGCGCTGGTGGTGAAGGGAGTGAATGTTTAGGGTGGTGGATGGGGTGCCAATCAAGCAGGCTGCTTTGTCCTGGATGGTGTTGAGCTTCTTGAATGTTGTTGGAGCTGCACTCATCCAGGCAAGTGGAGAGTATTCCATCACACTCCTGACTTGTGCCTTGTAGATGGTGGAAAGGCTTTGGGGAGTCAGGAGGTGAGTCACTTGCCGCAGAATACCCAGCCTTTGATCTGCTCTTGTAGCCACAGTATTTATGTGGCTGGTCCAGTTCAGTTTCTGGTCAATGGTGGCTTCCAGGATGTTGACAGTGGGAAATTCGGCGATGGTAATGCAGTTGAATGTCAAGGGGACATGGTTAGACTCTCTCTTAGAGTCATAGAGTTATACAGCACGGATAGAGGCCCTTCGGCCCATCGTGTCCACGCCGGCCATCAGCCCTGTCTACTCTAATCCCATATTCCAGCATTTGGTCCGTAGCCTTGTATGCTATGGCATTTCAAGTGCTCATCCAAATGCTTCTTGAATGTTGTGAGGGTTCCTGCCTCCACAACCCTTTCAGACAGTGAGTTCCAGACTCCAACCACCCTCTGGGTGAAAAAGTTCTTTTTCAAATCCCCTCTAAACCTCCCGCCTTTTACCTTGAATCTATGTCCCCTTGTTATAGAACCCTCAACGAAGGGAAAAAGCTCCTGAGTATCCATCCTATCTGTGCCCCTCATAATTTTGTACACCTCAATCATGTCCCCCCTCAGCCTCCTCTGCTCCAAGGAAAACAAACCCAATCTTCCCAGTCTCTCTTCATAGCTGAAGCGCTCCAGCCCTGGTAACATCCTGGTGAATCTCCTCTGCACCCTCTCCAAAGCGATCACATCCTTCCTGTAGTGTGGCGACCAGAACTGCACACAGTACTCCAGCTGTGGCCTAACCAGTGTTTTATACAGCTCCATCATAACCTCCTTGCTCTTATATTCTATGCCTCGGCTAATAAAGGCAAGTATCCCATATGCCTTCTTTACTACCTTATCTACCTGTTCCGCCGCCTTCAGGGATCTGTGAACTTGCACACCAAGATCCCTCTGACCCTCTGTCTTGCCTAGGGTCCTCCCATTCATTGTGTATTCCCTTGCCTTGTTAGTCCCTCCAAAGTGCATTACCTCGCACTTTTCCGGGTTAAATTCCATTTGCCACTGTTCCGCCCATCTGACCAACCCATTTATATCGTCCTGCAGATTGAGGCTATCCTCCTCGCTATTTACCACCCTACCAATCTTTGTATCATCAGCGAACTTACTGATCATACTTTTTACATTCATATCCAAGTCATTAATGTAGACCACAAACAGCAAGGGACCCAGCACCGATCCCTGTGGTACCCCACTGGCCACAGGCTTCCAGTCACAAAAACAACCTTCGACTATCACCCTCTGCCTTCTGCCACTAAGCCAGTTTTGTATCCAAAGTGCCAAGGCACCCTGGATTCCATGGGCTCGTACCTTCTTGACCAGTCTCCTGTGGGGGACTTTATCGAAGGCCTTACTGAAATCCATGTATACCACATCCACTGCGTTACCCTCATCCACACGCCTAGTCACCCCCTCAAAAAATTCAATCTTGTTGGAGGTGGTAATTGCCTGGCACTTGCCACTTATCAGCCCATGCCTGGATGTTGGCCATGTCTTGCTGTATGCGAGCACAGACTGCTTCATTATCTGAGGGGTTGCGAATGGAATTGAATACTGCAATCATCAGCGAACATCCCCATTTCTGACCTTATGATGGAGGGAAGGTCATTGATGAAGGAGCTGAAGATGGTTGGGCCTTGGACACTGCTCTGAGGAACTCCTGCAGCAATGTCTTGGGGCTGAGATGATTGACCTCCAACAACCACTACCAATTTCCTTTGTGCTAAGTATGACTCCAGCCACTGGACAGTTTTCCCCTTGACTTCACTTTTACTAGGGCTCCTTGGTGCCACACTCGGTCAAATGCTGCCTTGATGACAAGGGCAGTCACTCTCTCCTCTCCTCTGGAATTCAGCTCTTTTGTCCATGTTTGGACCAAGGCTGTAATGAGGTCTGGAGCCGAGTGGTCCTGGCGGAACCCAAACTGAGCATCGGTGAGCAGGTGATTGGTGAGTAAGTGCCGCTTGATAGCACTGTCGACGACACCTTCCATCACTTTGCTGATGATTGAGAGTAGGCTGATGGGACCGTAATTGCCCTGATTGGACTTGTCCTGCTTTTTGCAGACAGGACATACCTGGGCAATTTTCCACATTGTCGGGTAGATGCCAGTGTTGTATCCGTACTGGAACAGTTTGGCTAGAGGCGCGGCTAGTTCTGGAGCACAAGTCTTCAGCACTACAGCCGGGATGTTGTCGGGGCTCATAGCCATTGCTGTATCCAGTGCATTCAGCCATTTCTTGATATCACGTGGAGTGAATCGAATTGGCTGAAGACTGGCTTCTGTGTTGGTCGGGATATCGGGAGGAGGCCGAGACGGATCATCCACTCGGCACTTCTGGCTGAAGATGGTTGCAAACGCTTCAGCCTTGTCTTTTGCACTCACGTGCTGGACTCTGCCTTCATTGAGGATGGGGGTATACACGGAGTCTCCTCCTCCCGTTAGTTGTTTAATTGTCCAACACCATTCACGACTGGATATGGCAGGACTGCAGAGCTTTGATCTGATCAGTTGGTTGTGGAATCGCTTAGCTCAGTCTATAGCATGTTGCTTCTGCTGTTTAGCATGCATGTAGTCCTGTGTTGTAGCTTCACCAGGTTGGCACCTCATTTTTAGGTACACCTGGTGCTGCTCCTGGCATGCTCTTCTACACTCCTCATTGAATCAGGATTGATCCCCTGGCTTGTTGGTAATGGTAGAGTGAGGAATATGGTGGGCCATGAGGTTACAGATTGTGCTGGAATCCAATTCTGCTGCTGATGGCCCACAGCGCCTCATGGATGCCCAGTTTTGAGCTGCTAGATCTGTTCTGAATCTATCCCATTGAGCATGGTGGTAGTGCCACGCAACACAATTGGTGGTTTCCTCAGTGTGAAGACGGGACTTTGTCTCCACAAAGACTGTGTGGTCACCCTACCAATACTGTCATGGACAGATGCATCTGCGACAGGTAGATTGGTGAGGACGAGGTCAAGTAGGTTTCTCCCTCGTGTTGGTTCGCTCACCACCTGCCGCAGGCCCACTCTGCCAGCTCGGTCGGTAGCGCTGCTACCGAACCACTCTTGGTGATTGACAATGAAGTCCCCCACCCAGAGTACATTCTGTGCCCTTGCTACCCTCAGTGCTTCCTCCAAGTGATGCTCAACATGGAGGAGGACTGATTCATCAGCTGAGGGAGGGCAGTAAGTGGTAATCAGCAGGTTTCCTTGCCCATGTTTGACATGACATGAGCAGGTTATTGGTGAGTAAGTGATGCTTGATAGCACTATCAACACCTTCCATCACTTTGCTAATGATTGAGAGTAGACTGATGGGGCAGTAATTGGCCGGATTGGATTTGTCCTGCTTTTTGTGGACAGGACATACCCGAGCAATTTTCCATTTTGTAGGGTAGATGTCAGTGTTGTAGCTGTACTGGAACAGCTTGGTTAGAGGCGCGGCTAATTCTGGAGCACTATTCTCCAGATGTCAGGAGGTGGTTCTTTTCCCAGAGAATAGTGGACCTCTCGAAGAGGCTGCTGGCCCCTGCAGGGGATGTCGATTCGCTGAATTCCTTCAAGCAACAGCTAGACCCGTTTCTGGCTAGGGCGGAGATGACCTCTTACAAAAAGGTAGGTAATGCATAGAATTCATGGCCAGAATATCTACAGGTCTAGTTTTGGTCGTCAAAGGGGCTGGAGAGGAATTTCCCAGATTTCCGCCCCCCCACAAATTGGCCTGGATTTTTATCTGGTTTTTAACCAGATCATCACATGGTTTTGGGTGGGGCAGGGAGTATATATATAGTGATACGCAATGTATCACAATTGTGTGGGGCAGGCTGGATGTATCAGAGGATCTTTTCCTATCCATCATTGTTTGTATAATGGATGATCAGAGGGGATTGAGAGAGTGTACTATTTGTATGCTGAGGTTGAACAAAGAAAAACCCAATTATCCTTTATTTAGTACTGCAGTCTTCTCACATTTCTCTGGTTTCATATGTTGACTGTGTCATATACCTCTATTATATTCTATTATTACAAAGTTCATGATTGTGTACAAGAGAAGAATAACAATTATTCTGAGCAAAATTACCTTATCTTTTTCTGTTCAGTTAAGTCACCCTCACTAACCAGCATGGCTGATAGCAACCGAAGGGTAGAATTGGCGGATTTGGATTGGTTGTTCTTCATCCCTAACAACCACCGTACCAATAGCTTAATGGCCTGAACCTAATGAGAAAAGTTGAAATTACTGCATTACGAATGCACAGAATTTTTTTTGACTATCTACATTTGTAACATACTGTAGTTCAAACATCAGTTGACATTTTAGGCCTTTTTGTTTTTATGTGGTCAAAACAAAAATGTAGAAAATAGTAACTTCTAAATTTTTTTTATAGTTAGGCATGAATACACAGGCATGCAAATCTTAATATTAGGCTTTCCAATAGTTTTAACTAGTAATAGTTAATAACGGTTATAATTTATTGCTGTCTCAGCTTACAGTACCTTAGCTAGCACTTCTGGAGAGACTTCTTCATTTGGGGTCCACAATTTACCATTTTTCCCTCCAGGGAACTAGAGAAATGAGATGTTAACATTTATTTGTATATGAGAATAAATGAATAAAAATATATTTTCAATAAATAACGCTCCTCGTCTGCTGATGGTAATCATCATGGGTTATATCCCTGAAAAAGACTTATGTTACTCTGCAACTTTTCCTAATCACATTAATCACAAGTAGCCCCTTAGCAATCACACCAATCTTCTCCTCTCCCAAAGATGGTAACTCATGGTGGGGTATGGATCCAAGAGCAGTATCTTGCCCAAGTGGCCATTCTTCATGTGTTAGTCACGACAGTGAGTGCCATCATTGCAGTTGGGCCTGATCTCGTTCTCACGCAATAGCTACACACATACACTTCCAGCAGAGGGTGTAGGTTAGATACCTAAAGCAGGATCCCAGACTGATTTTGTTCAGAGGCAAGGCGGCCAAATACGTCCCCATAACTGATCTCATTCCAGGGCAGCTAACACCCAGAACAGACTCCGAAGCTTTTTTGTCTACAGGATTGTTAAACATATTAAGTAGCATTTTTAAATTTTGAAAACACAAAAACAAATGGAATATATTAGAACAGCTAGATTTGATCATTTGCTACAAATCAATGGGTTAAAAACTATAAATATTCTTATAAAGAAGATCATAGCAGGTGTGTTCAATATTGTAGTACAAACTCTTGGTTCAAAAGATTGTGGGTTTAGATGTAATCCTTGTCCTAAAAGGAGGGGGGAGAATACTAACAAATCAATTTTGGCACTTAATCCTGATCTACCGATGGATCAGTAAGGTTATTTCTTCCCATTGTTTTTATGGCTATGCCAGGAAGATTATTGAGTATTACCATGACATGCAGTGGGGCAGGCATCTGTGTACTAATGAACTATAAATGTTCCAATTTATATTGGGGTCAAAACTCAGCGAGTGAAGATTCTGATATAACAAGTATAAGATTTACTGATATAATACTGAATACTGATTTAATTTTTGAATTTCTAAGTAACTCCCTGGAATATATCATGAGCAGTTTAACTTGCACTGACTGAGGTGAGACAAGTTTATGAAAATCTGGCAAATGTTTATAAGCTGCAGTAAATGAATAACACGTTGGCCTTGAATTTCCTCAGACTTCCTGCCATTGCGCTGCCGTCACTTCATCGGAAGTGTGGCAGCAACCACGTTGCCGCATGTAAATACCGTTTCTGCCACAATACTGATGAAGTTAACACAGTGCAATGGCAGAAAGTCGGAGGAAATTCAGGATCATTATTTCTGGCAGATTCATGAACAGGATAAATCAATGGTTCTGAATAAGCCAATTTCTATAGAAACTCAACATACGATGAGGAAAGCACAAAGGAGCTTAATAATATGATGAAACATTTTAAACCTAAGGTGACAAACTGGGGTTCTCAGATTTCACAATACAAATGCCAGTACTTTTAGTAGAAAAACAGAATGAAGAAAGCCACCATGATCATCATACCCATGAAAAATAATTGGAATTTTAGCAATATCGATATAAAAATTATTTTGGAAACTAAATGCAATGCACAAACTCGACATACCCTGTCATTCATAAGTAAATCTTTGACAATAAAATTTGCAACCACCGACTTCATTGGAGAGGCGAATTGATCTGGTGCCAACATAGCAATGTGTCCTAAGGAGACGAGTGGCGTTATCAGCTGTTCTGGGGTGTCAGCATTCAGGCTTTTGCTTAGTGGCTGAAGAAAACAAAGTGATCATACACAGAATTTACAAAGTGATAAATTTCAGTAACTAAGGACTTCAACAGCCCATTGAAAATGCTATACTCGCCTCTAGTTTTAAATACTCAATAAGGCCACAAAGATTATGCAATGTTTGAGCTGTTCAGATCTATGTTGAAACTAGAATTCTTTCCATTAACTGAAAGGCTATAGACATTTTCAAATAGCAACTTACAAATTCAGATTAAGCCAGATAGCTTCCTATTTCTTATAGAAACTATAGAATGATGGAGCATTAGACTTGTAAGTGGAAGACATGAGTTTGAATCCCAACTTTGATCTTTCAAAACATCTATCTAATTTCTGCTCATATCGGCAAAATGGACACTAAGATTTTTTTAAAATTCATTTAAAAATTGTATTTTAGTCTTGATGACTTGATTACCGTCACCCTGAATGGGCTTTCAGTGCAACGCTCCACAAACAATATACATTGAAATGTTTGGCATAGTATTAATGCTCTTGTCTGATTATACCATTAATTTATGTACTATACCAGCAAAGAATAAATCACCACAAAACAAAACCAAAGTTAGTTCAAATACCTCAAAGATCTGTGCCAACTGTACTTCTTTGTTTGTGAAGATGGCATGAATGCAGTGAACGGCTTGCTTAGCCTGGCGAGGGGTACCTCTCTTTGCTTTCTGATGCAGGATAGGAATGAGTGTGCTGCAACAAAATGATCAATGTTTATTGATTAATAACATTTTGTATGGCGAATCTAGCTATGCTGCAAATTTCTAGCTTTCTTGACATTTTAGTTTCCTTTGCTTCGACTACTAGTCTCCCTCTCCGCGACGATTAAGATTATATAAATTCAGATTAGTCTACCTCATTTTTGACATACAAGTCTTTACATACAAGCGATTGGGCCATCAGCCTCAGAGAAGAATCACAAAAATTATTTTGCCGTAAAACTTTCTCCTCTCAATTGGTATATGGGTCCCATTATTTCCCTACTCTGCTGTATACAAGACTTTTTGAAGACTCAATGAACTAGATGATACTTAAGTGAGCAAAGATTGCAAATAAGCAAGCATAGCCTGAAAAGGGTTGACTAAAATTGCCCAGTACTGAAGAGAGAAAATTAAGCCATTCCTCTAAAGATACAGGCTTTCATATTGAGGTTCTTCGGAAGCCATGCCATGAGAAAGCCCCATTTGCAACAAGTCCTGCCTGTATTATTATTAAGGATGGGATTTATTCTTATTTCTAGTGGGAATGCAAGCAATCCTGAGATCTTGCAACATTAACATCTAGCCACTGCCAAACAATGCTGACGTTAAGAAGGCCACAGTTAAACTTGCATCTGATTGTTTTAACCAATGGATTTGAAAGGCAATAATCTGGGATGTAAAAATGGAACACCAACATTAAATTTCCAAACACAAACACAGTATAACTAATTACAAGAACATGCTTGAAATAAAATGGATTGACAATTAGCATAATGATTGTGTATGCAAAATGCCTAAAAATGCCCAAAGATGTCCTCAAAATGGAGTTTTCAGCATTCATGCTGAACTCTGGGGAAACAAAGTTAATTCTAAGAACTAAGATAGCACTGTGAGGAAAAAGGATCTTTCACAATGAGCATCTAGTTCCAATTAGTGTCTGGAACTAAGTTCACCCAGACTTGTCAATGGTGAATAAAGGGTTATGCTTGGCTGATCATGAAAAGTACCACCTTGAGTGACCATCTTAATCTTGCCCTGTTTCCCCTTTGTGATTCACAGCCAGACAAAGTAAAAGGAGTCTTCACGAGTAGACCTGGGGGACCTGATTCATATCTGGTTTGTTTTACTACAAATATTTACTGCCTGGCAAACATCTTTGCAGCTAATTGGCCTATCTAGCTTTCTCTCTTGTATTTAAGAATTTGCTCATTATAAGTGCTCGTCACGTGCCCGCCTAAAATATCGTCATCAAATAAGAGAATCTCTATTATGAGAAGGATCACTCCGATTGGTTAAGGATATGAAAAAATGGCATGGAAGGAACTCATCTTGAGAATCGAAAGTATAAAAGATGGTGTTTTTGACACAAAAGTCAGTTGAGGAAGGAAGAGAAGTCGTCAGGGAATGAGAGAGGGGTTACAGGAGTCCAGACTTATCTTAAGAACTCTGTTAGAAATAGGCAAATGATTCAATATATAACATGTATGTAAGAGTTAAATTTCCAAGAACAGGAGCAAGTTTAGTTATACTGAGAGAGAACAGACCTTAAAAGGAGGAAGAAAGATTACGATGACAGTCATCACGGCGACAACCCAGCAGCAAACTCAAGTATCCCAGACGGAGGTGAAAAAAACAAATCTACTGTGCCAACTCAAAAGGACAAAGTCAGATAACCTCCTGAAATCTTTGCCAAAGCTGCAAGCGGAACTAACTAAATTCTTAATATATCCAATAGATATTTTATTCAAACTTGTAACTTGTCAACTATTCATGGAGTTTCCTCTAACCTAACTTTGTTGACTTTTGTCAATCTTGGACACTGAGCAAAATATCAACTTGCAATAAGGAGAGCCTAATTGATGCTGAGTTACTGTGATTCACTTAAACTGCCTTTTTAACCTCATTAATTCTGACAGTTAACAATATTTAAACACTCAATTATAAGATTGAGTTGTTGCCCCTACTCCACTACTGGTGAAGGCTTGATGTTTACTATTTTTATTAATGATCTAGATGTAGGTGTTGGGGGAACAATCTGCAAGTTTGCACGTGATACCAATATATGTGCGAGAGACGGGGCTACTCGACTACGACAGGCAAATCTAGATGCGCTGGGGATTGGGCTTGTGACTGGCTAATGATGTTGAACTTAGAAAAGTGCAGTGTTATGCATGTGGGCAGGGTGAATGCTGAATGTACGTACCCCCTTCAGGGAAATTTAGTGAAGCCAGTGGAGGAAGAGAGAGATCTGGGTGCTCTAGTGCTTAGGTCATTAATCGTTCATGACCAATGCGGTGAAGCAATAGCTAGAGAGAATAGGGTGTATTTATAGGACGATTTACTGAAAGGCAAAGCATATTATTTTGTCCTTGTACAAGAACTTGGTTAGGCCTCAGTTAGAATACTGTATCCAGTTTTGGTCCCCTCAGATGATGGGTAATATTCAGGCTTTGGAAAGGGTGCAGAGGATGGCCACAAGTTTAAGTTCAAGTTTAAAGCATCTTAGTTACCAAGATAGGATCAAAGAGCTGGAACTCCACACTTGAGAAGTGTAGACTTAGGGGTGATTTGATCGAGGTTGAAAAGATGACTAAGGGAATAGATTGTGTTTGTGTAGACAGATTGTTTCAATTAAATAGATTAGGGAGGATTAGGGTTCACGAACTCTCGTTGTATAAGGGCAGAACTAGGTTAGATGTTAGGATGTGCTTATTTTCCCAGAGAATAGTAGACCTGTGGAACAGGTTGCCAGCTCATGACATGAATGCTGAATTCCTTCAAGTGAGAACTGGACTTGTTTCTGGCTGGGGCGCGATCACCTCATACAAAAGGTAGGTACTATATAATATTAATCAGGGCCCCTGGACTAGTTTTGATTGCCTATGAGAGTCAACGAGAAATTTTCCAGATTTTTTTTCCACCAATTGGCCTGGGATTACATGGCTTTCGGGTGGGGTGGGCAGTGTATATATTGTGATGCACAAGACATGTCACAGCTTTGTGGGACAGGCTGGATGGACCAGTGGGTCTTTTCCTGTCCATCATTGTTCGTATATTGAACCAGTAGTCAGCCAGTTGTCCCTATGTTTAGTTTCACAAGTATGTACGTATCTATGCATGCAGAGTACACTGATATGGGAGAACAGTGGCCACGAGCGGGTAGCGTTTGCTCACGGCCCAACCTGTTAGTACAGAGATCCTCGGTGTGATTTGATAGATTAAGTTACTGGATCCTTTGCCGTGATTTGGTAAGTCACTGAATCCTTAAGAAAAATTTACAATTTTATTTTAAAAACCTAAATTTTCTCCCTCATTATAGAACTTGCAGAGGATTCTGTTCCATGGGCATTATCTCACCAGTTGGCAGATACATTGTAAAAGTACTATGTGCACTTTAAAAGGCAAATAGTCAGTAAACTGGAAAAGAGCATCAACAGGCCCAGGAGTGGCTGAGAAGGGAAGCTGGCAGTAGTAAGACAGCAAGATGCACCAGGGAACGAACAGCAGAACCAGCAAATAGGGTACCATTCAAGATAAGACGGAGTTACAGGATGCAATGAGGATACAGTATATGACAACATATAATGGAGACATTAGCACATACGGTCAAGAAGGGTGGGTGTGTGGGATGGGATGGGAGGTGACAGAACAAAGTGGAGGGGATGAGACAAGCTGTGTGACTGGAGGTGCAACCTGGGACAAGGTGGCTAGAGAACCATCTGTTTCACATGGCCTTTTGCTGCTGCCATACATCCTCTCCAGATCCTTCCCCTCACTCTCCATCCCCCCATATATGAATCACTTCCCCAGCCACTGACCATACCTCCCACTTACAAAAGAAAAGAGAAACAGGAAAACCAAATAAAAGACAGACAAAACACAAAAAAGGAGCGTCCGAAAACAATATGACATAGATACAAAACGAAGAGAGAAGCGGTCCATCCACACAACATAAAAACAACAGACAGGTAAGACAGACAGCATACCCTATGACTTTTCAAGAGCAATGCCACTGGACATCTTCTAGTGTATGTATATAAATCTTTTACAGCTGCAATAAATACTATTTGACTACTCAGAATACACATAATTTTGCAACTTTTGCACATTTTCTCTTGTACAAGAAAGTTTTCTTCCAAATATGGACTTACGAACGAATCTGTAGAAGGTCTGTCTCTATTCTGTGTCCAGTGTTTCTGAAGATTTGAATAGCAGCTTCGGCTACTTTATCATCCTCCATCTTTAGACATTGCAAGAGCGATTCATACGTCGCTGAAGAGTGGAAGGAGGTGGGGTGCGTGAATGATAAAACCTGCAGGACAGTAATTGGGAAAATATATTGGAAGTTTTTTCAATTATCTTTTTCTTCTTTAGCATAATATACTCTACTTTTAAATAAACCACAATTTTCAAATAAATTTTTGTTCAACAGGGACTCTGATGTTAAACAAAACCTAGAAGACGATTCATTATAGCTGCATAATATTGAAAGTTTCAGGAAACAACAATGGAACCAGGCTATAAAGAGAAACTAGGCTAGTCTGAAGTTTGTGTAATATAACAGCAAACACAAATTACATTTACAATTACAGGGTCTTCATGCTTCTGGGAGGTCCTACATAAATGCAAAGGCGTTGCGACTGAAAACTCTAAATTTAAACCGGTTTGAAGTCAAGAGCTTTACTTTCAAAAAGTCTGAGAGATGAATACCTTAAGCAGCTCCAAGCCTGCCCTAATTGCTGAATCGGGTGTCACACCTTCCTCTTCATCATCTGCAGTTCCTTCTATGGATTTGTTCATTAGTTTCACTAAAGAGCTGCAAAATGCACAAAACATTTGTAGCTTAACAGTTACGGCCATTTGAATGAAAACAAATTAATTGCTATCCTCCCACCAATATGTGTGAATAAAAATTCACATTTTTTCTTTGAACTGTGCAAGTTATAGAGAGCTCAATTTAAAATGCAGTTTTCATGTTTTCCTTCCACCTGCGAACTGCCTTGGAAGATTTTTTTGTGTTGAAGGCGCTATATAAATGCAAGTTGTTGTTAGTGTCAGTGACTGATTTGCAGGGTGTTAGAGAAGCTGATCCAGAATCCCATCCTATCATGTTGTATTGGGCAGACTGGTGGGAAATCTGATACTTCTGAAATCCTGTTGAATGAAGGTAACTGCTCCAAACTTCAATTTGTGGACTTCAGGCAATAGCTGATAAGTCTGTGTCCAGTTTTCTTGCAGTTAGGTTTTCCCAGAAATATGTCCTCTTTCTTAAATATCAGTTGCAGGGAGGGAGAGCCCCAGCCTACATCAATCTGACACTAAGTATCCTGTAAGGAGTGGTCAGCCTCAAAGTAGGTGCGTTTGTTTGCCAAAGCCCCACACATAAGGATTAAACATTAGTAAGGAGTAAGCCTGGTGCATGGCATTGGAAGTCTAGGACATCAAGGAGATGGCACAGCGTTAAGTGCCCTGCATAGATCTTTCCACCACACTGAAGGCTTCAAACCATTGTATAAGTGATGAGAAAATCAGAAACTTGGAAACACAGTTGCGTCAAGGAGCCTCACTCCACTTCACTCCAGTGTTAGGTCAGGCCCTGACTTTGGATTCAATGCTGCATTTATACTGTAATTGTAATACCAGTGTGCAGCAAAATGGTTTTGCACTGTCACTACAGTTGTAGTAGAAATGGAACCCTTAAACAATATATATTAAATCAGTTTAATCTTGATAAAAGCACAATTATACAATGAGTGTAGTGAGCCATGAATTTTTAATTATTGCTATTCTCTGAGTGGGAGGGGGAAATATATTAATTAAATGAGGTCTCAATCTATCTCCTCAGCACTTAAACCATTCTTTCATAGAAATATTTCATCTAGTTTCTGGAATTAAGAGGTTGCAGTCAGAATTTAGTTTCTAAAATAATTTACTTCAGTTTATATTTTGTACAATTTATTTAAATCCAGCAATGTGTGTTTTGTTTGTATAGACCAACAAGCTCCCCTTGACTGCATTACTATCATGAGCTCTTAAAAATATAGCAGATAAGCATCAAGGGACAAGAGACTAGCATAATGTAGCAATGAGAAAGACATGCAACAAATTGTTCAGAAAGAGTAAAAGAAGTGCAGCTACACCTTATGCTGATAGACAAGAATAAATTCAGTGATACTGTCCCAGAAGTGTTTAAAAAGGTATAGTACACATTCCTCATCTTCACCGGGGCAAAACTATACATAATTTACCAAATAATCAATTTCTGATCAAAATAATTCAATTCCTAGTATTATTTAAATTATAAGTTATTTATTTTGATGGACAAAAGGGACAAAAATCCTATTTGAAGAGCAAGTTATTAAATTCATGCACAGAAAACAAATGTTCCATTCTCACATTCATCATTAACAAACTTTGCAAGATACGATTTTACTAAAATAACTCCAAAAGTTTTGTAAAGCAAACCTTATAGCTTCCGAATCAATGTGCACTGGTGCAATCCTTTCCAGTAGGAATTTCACCATTTCCAGAAAGGGATTAGTGGGCTGCTTGGGATTTGCTAGTTTACGTGTAACTTCTCTCTAGTTAAAACAGGAAACATGTATTGTTTAACCCACATTCAAATGTTACAACCGCAATAATGCAAATAATAATTGGTTCAGGAATGAGTCATTAATGGTTATTCACAAATTGCTCATTTTACAGAGATAAGCTGGTAAGTAGTTTGACTCCAAACAGTGGATTATCAATGCACTGTCCCACGAGTGTAAGAACATGGGTTATTATAGAAATAACCATACATGCCACCTGAAGTGTTTTAAATTGACAGCATTTCACAAGAAAAATCAACTTTTTTCACTGGGGTTGGAGGTTGTCACTTTCAATCATTCAGGTCATTTGGATGGCTGAACCAGAATCTATCAGAACTGATTAAATCAGTTGGTAGACAGGACTGAACTAATCATACCAGTACAAGGCAAGCCTGGAGAATACCAGAATGAGAAAGGTTAAACTGGGAGGGGGGGGGGGGGGGGGGGAATTTTAAGAAGCAAAACCCATCGATTAGACTGTACGTTTATCCACTGTTGTGCACAAAATTGAAGTTAGCTGTTAGTTTCCATGAGTCAGTTTATGTGTTTAATATGTTTGTGTCCAATAAAGAAATAAGCAGCTTTCAAAAATTAGATTTTCCTTAAAGGAACTTTGAAGCATGCCTAACCATTGTTTTATGTGAAGGTTTACTTTCTTCAAGATCGGTGGCACCTGATTTTTTTCTGAGATACGAAGGATGGATATTCCCTAGTGTGAATGTAGTAGCCAGAGGTATTTGAGCATTTCCATCAACACGCTTGCTGAATTGCCAGGGTTTGGAAATAAAATGGTGAGTAGGGTTGAAGAGGTGCTAAATTTGAAACAAAAATTACACTGAGCTTTACATTCCGTTAACAGCAATAAATCCAAACTGCTGATAAATGTACCAAATCTGGTGTCAAAAGTTCAACAGTTTTGGGCAGATCAAATATGGCACAAGGAAACCAAGGTGGTGTGGTGAGGGAATACATATTATTACACAGTATTTACATCACAGAAATGGGCCATTCGACCCAACAGGTCGATGCCTGTATTTATGCTCCACGAGAGCCTCCTACCATCTTACTTCACCTCACTATCAACATATCCTTCTATTCCTTTCTCCCTCATGTACTTACTTATTTATCTAGCTTCCCCTTAAGACAATGTCTTATCATTAATAATAAAATAATATGATCAGGTTATTTTAATGCAGATCAAAGCCACATACAGTAATAATTTTTCCCTTACCACACAGACTTCTGCTTGTTTACATGAACATGCTGGGCTAATCAGCAGCTCCAACTGAGCCCGTAGCCTCTCATCATCACCCAGGACCTGGTTAAACTTCTTCATGAAATCTTGTGCTTTTCCTGGGTCAGGCAAATTTTCTGCTCGCAGACATAACAGATTTTAAAATTATATATAGTAATCAATGCTCGCTTATAACAGTCAGGATTTTTATTTTAATTTATTATTGAACATTTCCAAAATCCAATTTAATTTGTCACACTACTTTCTGCACCCATAAATTTTGAAGAGGTAGGTTACTTACCTTTAAGCGAGTCAACTTTGTTCTTCCAATTAAGTTATCTTCTACTTACCAGGGAAACTAAACTGAGAAATCACAGGGATCCCTGTCCTTTAAAGAACTTTTCAAATGAAACCCATGAGCTCCCCTGCCCACAACCTAAAATGGTGTTGCCCTCATGTTGGCATCTTCATTTTTTTTCAGCCAGAGGTGGCAAAGTAGCAAAAGGTTAAGCAATGTGACCACAAGGCCACATTTCACCTAAGCAGGAGGGGCTTATTTGTAAGGTTTTTTTTGCATTTGTTGTAAAAGCAGATTGTAGTAAAGAAGTCTGTAGCAAGGTTAACCACAATAACATATGTTTCTCACTACTTAACAAATGTCAATATTTCTAGAATAAAAATGAGAACAAAACAGGCATGTAACACCATCAACAAATAAATAATTGAAGAACTTGAACATGGTCTCCAGACCCAAGGTCCAGAGGGAAAGTGGGTGGGAAATGTGATATGTAGCAGCTAACTGCTAGAAGAGTGATTACTAGACCTAAAGGAGGAGAATCTACCTTTCTTTTTCAGTTATTATCCTCCACATACCATGGGTAACTCTGCTAAAATAGTCTCTCTAGGAGAGAGAGGACTGTATCTGACTATGGTCTACGGCAGAGGTTAAAGCTTTGTGAAACTGCAGGTCCTGCTTCGGAGTCGAACATAGTTGTTAGTACTCAGCCAAACTGTCAGCCTAGGCACTCTTTTGAAGTTTCACAAATGGAAGCAAATGTTCCAGTGGAACGACCCCTGCCAGTGGCGCTCTCCGTACAACATGGTTACAGTGCACGATCAGTCAGAGAGTAATCTGGTAACAGGTGTGCCCAGAACAACATCTCATAGGGCAGTTTATCAAGAGACTCTTGACCCTGCCCAAGTAGTAATCAGGGGGAGCAGCCAGTATTCTCTCAAAGGGAGCGAAATACCTCTAAAATCCAAAATCTACATGCCTTTCACATTTGTTTTCGAGCAAGACAGAACAATCAGATTATAGGATGAGGTGGCAGTGGACAGATGACATAGCCTCAGAGTCTCCTTCACTGATTCAGAATTCCCCGACCACGAGATGAACTCCAGGGGCCTTATGAAGTGTCACCATGGGAACTTAAAAGATGACTGCTGTGTGGTCTCAAAGGTGAAGCAGAATTTTGTTGTGGCATTTTTGACTGGACCACCAGATTAATTAATATCGAGAAACCTCTCATACATGATGAAAAGCAGCGCAGTGATACCTGCAATCTGATTCCTACCAAAGCAAAATCTTGGAATTCAGATTTTTCTAGGTTCATAAGGACAGCTATCTCAGGGAAGCCTTGCATTATCTAAGGCCACCTGTGAGCATGACCCCATTAGGCAGTCATTTAAATGACAGGCCTGCAACTTCAAGTAGTGTTGATAGATAGCTATCAGGCATATTTTTGCTGGTGCCAAAGCCAAGCTGAATTACAACACCTTGTATTTTCTGGAAGTGAGCATTACAAAAGTTTGTGTGACACTTTTGGTGGTTCTGTAGAAACAGAATTTCAGTTCTATGGATAACAGATAGTTTCTACAAGGTGCAGCTCCCAGAAAACAGATATAACAGTGCCCCAAATGTGTTTTTTTTAAATGGCAGGTAAGGCAGTGAGTGGAGCTAACACTCAGGTTTAAAAATTGGGAAAGGAACCGCGATGTTCTTTTCAACATCATAAAAATCATCTGAGGAGATGTAGCTTGCTGAAATAGAGGGTCCATTCACTACTTATAATTTATCCTACACAGGAATTTGATGATTTTATGTCACTAAATTGAAAATTCAATGCGATTGCCTCCCACCAAGGTTACCAAAGCCAAAGCTCGAGGCACAGGAACAATCGGTTGTATTGAGAAGCAGAGGTAGATAGATTTGTATTGTAGTGAAGGTTTGGGCCGTAAACATTTTCTGTTGAATTTCACTCAGAACGAAGGTTCCCACTAATCTCCTGCTGCACAAAATTATATTCCTGTTAGCCGTTTGTATTTTATTCAGACCAAGGATTGCATTCACAAATCAACGGCTCTGCTGAGAAGCTGACTGACTTTGTCCACTCAGCTGCTTTTGTCATCCAAATGGTAAATTAACAAATGGACAGCATGGCACCGTTGGTGCTTCACAGTATGGGAAAAATGGCCTACTTGTTAGGCAACAAAATTTACCAATACAGATAACAATGCAATCCTGTGATATACTTCAGAACTGCAAACTGTGTTCTATAGCGTGCAGCTTGCAAGCCCTTTTCTTCAGGGAATTGGGTTGTGCACATGAAGATTTCTTGATCCGTAGCTGGAAATGGTACCAGGCTTGTAGAAATTTGCCCTTCAGCTTATTACTTCTGGCCAACATGGTACGCTGCTCAGGGAGTAAGCCCATATGTCTGCTTTCCTGATACTGAGAGATGGGAAGGGGTTTACCAGCGATTCTGTAAAAAAACAATCTCCAAGAACTATGGAACAGACTAGTTGTTTTAACTAATATGTCAATTCAGTATTCAGACAGTCAATTGTGATAGGTGCATATTATACCAAGGCACTAGGCTGAAGGCTATCTGCCCTACTCCTTCCTGTTGAATTGACTTCCATGTGAAAATAAGTGGTCTTACGGAGAAGTCCTGCCTCTGGTCCATTCTTTAGGTGTTGTCACAAAAAAAGTACTGCTCCCCATCCAAAAAAGCAGGCGCTTGCTCTTGCTTAAGTTGTTAAGATTGAGGCAAAAGCAACCAGGCCTGACTCATTATCAAATTTTCCTTTGCTTCCCTTTGAGGAAGAACCTAGCCAAACCACCAGGCGGAGCTGCAAACAGAGACCAAGAACGGGATTGTGTGCAAAGTTGCAGACGTATCCTACTACTCCGTAGCACAGTGCATTGTTGGCCACAATGCTACCTTGGGTTCTTCATTATTTTGTGTCTCTTTTGTTGATGTTGAATCTGTTATTTTGATTTATATTTATGAAGTCCCCAGAGTTCTAATCATTTTCCACAGATTTTTACAAATCAAATCTGTGATGCATTCTTTTTACACGTGACTGATGTGTACTGACGACTAATGCTAATGGTGCGATGAACAGAATAGTGTAGTCATGGAACATCATGGCAAAATACTCCTCAGATTCTCCTGAAAGCATAACTTACCTTACCCATGGTATGTGGAATATAACAAACGTAGAATGAATCCTATTTATATTCACTCATATTTACTATGGTCAGCCAGGCAGAGCGCTTCACAGGAGAGAAGTATTCTATCTTGGCAGGAGAAAAACTAATCTAACTTGATCACAATCCCAAAAATATGCCTATTGCTAGATCACAAAGCAATACCTGCAGAGGTCATCAAGTCTGCATCTTGGATTATGCTCTGATAGAAACATGGCACTTTTAGGGTGTGGAGTGGGAAAGGATTGTAGAGAAAGATAGAAGAGATGAATGGAAAGAAAATAAATGGAATACAAATTTTCACTTTACATTTAAGAGACATGAATTTGTTAATAATTATGCAAAAGATCAAAAAGTGTCCTTAACAGTGATGCAATTATGCTAAAATCTTATTTGTAGTTATGTTGGTTATGAATTTATAAAAGTTCAGTTTTATTGTCACATATCTGTAGAAATATTAGACCGAATCATTTCAAAAATAAAATATTCTAACTTTTTCTTTAATCCAGGAGTTATCTCAGGACCAATAAGGATTAGATACGTTTTTCTCCAGAAGAAAGGCGGCTAACAGAATATCTGATGAAGAAAAAGAGAAACTACTTCTACTGGCTGCCGAGACTAACTGTAGAGCATAAACTTAAGACCATCATCAAAAGAACAAAGGGAGAGGTTAGGAGAACTTTATTTTTATGCAACGGTTTATTAAGACATGGATTGTCCTACCAGAAACTGTGGAGGAAGCAGAATCCATAATAGCATTTAAAAGGGAAGTGGATAAATGGTTAAAAAAGAAAGGGCCTGCAGAAAGGGTAGAGAAATGAGACAATGGATAGCTCTTTCAAAGAGCTGGTGCAATTGAATGGCCTCCCTCTGTTGCAAAATTATTCTATAAGCTTTATGATGCAACTGTTTAATCCATACAGTACAGTTAATGCTGCTTGTTAGTTGAATGAAGCTCACTTATGATCCGGATAATCGCCTTTATGCACAGTTTTTTTAAAAACCTAATAGATAAATATACTGGGTCTCTGCAGGCAAGTGTACGAGTTTTTCTAAATTGTATTAATGGCATTCCTGCAGTATTTGTCGGAATTGCTACTTTCTTGTCATCGCTTTCATTTCAGAAATACTGTGCTGCTTTCTATGCAAATGAGTTATATTAATTTTAACAGTCCAGTAACAAAGTAATGCAAATATTAAGCATTTGCAGAGGATGTAAATGGAAAGGCTGCAATCATAAAGATAAAATATGGTTCAAAGATGCTAGATATTAAACCCATGCACTCTACCACTGAGTTGTATCTCCAAGCTTGAGCAACATGTCTGATGAAAAGCCAAATCTTTTCAAAAAAGTGTATAAACAAACAATCACATGCAACACAAGAGTATTTGCACCTTTGTGTGCGTGATTAATGCTGGTGAATATAATTACTCTGTAATTTTATTCCAATGATGTAGATTATGCAATCAAATGATCACCATTCAAAATAATGGAATTTATAGTTCCATTCTATGATATTGATAAATTGGTCAAAACTGTACAATGCTGTGCAATTATAAATTTCAAATTTGGGTTCCTTAAATTGGGAGAAACAGAAGTGAAAAAGTAAAGACCGCTGTGACAATATTTTGAGAGACAGGAACACATCAGATTGTAAAAATTATGAAAACACCATTATTCACATATTCTAAACAATTTTACAACACCAAGTTATAGTCCAGCAATTTTATTTTAAATTCACAAGCTTTCGGAGGCTTCCTCCTTCCTCAGGAAGGAAGGAGGAAGGAGGAAGGAGGAAGCCTCCGAAAGCTTGTGAATTTAAAATAAAATTGCTGGACTATAACTTGGTGTTGTAAAATTGTTTACAATTGTCAACCCCAGTCCATCACCGGCATCTCCACATCATCACATATTCTAATAAGAGGGTTACATCTATGAAATTAGAGCAAAATAGCCTCGCAGCTTTAATGCAAATAAGTAGGTCACACAACTAAATGGTATAGAATCAAATGAAAGATATCATACTTTCATAAACAGCATAAAAATTCTTTCAGAATCAATATTATCAAGTACTACACTTTAATAACAAGAAAAACTGTGTACTTACTTGCTATGGCCATTAGTTTGGCAAACATTGCATTATTGTTAGCCTCTGACTGGAACCAAAACAAATGTTTAAAATTAGAGAAACAAAGTCTTCCACCTGTTCAAAAGAACAACAGACATACTGTGCAGATCTTTCCAGATGAAGCTACTTCTCCTGCTTGGGTAGCTTTATTACTGCAGTATTAGCATTTTCAGTATCATTGCGAGAGCTGAAAATGTTCAAAGCTAGTCACTTAGAGGACAGGAAATTCCCTAGGTTAGTCATCATTCCAATCGTGAAGGATAAAACAAAAATTGAAGTCAGAAATGTACCCTGAAATAAGAGGGGCTTCTGAATAAATTATTAAATATTTTTGTAATTACCGATTTCCAATGTTAAAAACAACAAAAGAACTTGCATTTATATAGTGCTTTTCACAACCTCTGGATGCCTCAAAATGCTTTACAGTCAATTAAGTACTTTTATGTTATGGTGTAGGCAAGTGCGACAGCCAATTTATACAAAGCAAGGTCCCACAAACAGCAATGAGGTAAAATCTGTTTTAGTAATTTGGTTGTGGGATAAATGCTGGACAGGACATAAGGAGAACTCCTCTGCTCTTTTTGAATAGTGCCATGTGATCTCTTATGCCCACCCGAGAGCACAGACGAAACCTCGGTTTAACGATTCATTCGAGAAACAACACCTCTGATAAGTGCAGAACTGAGGGAATGCTGCACTAAGTGTCAGTCTAGAATATGTGCTCAATTCATGAGTGGGGATTGAACCCACAACCTTCTGACTCAGAGGCAAGAGTACAATTAAAATTTGGTTATCTAAAAAACAAAAATTACAGAATAATGGAAACATTTCAAAGTTGATTTTACATAGGTTTTAATCAATCAAGATGATGTGCTCATCAAATGTTAATATAACTTTAGTAAGACTTACAGCAGGCTGTTTGTGCAGGTCTAATAACTCCCGTACATGACTCCGTAACATGTTTTGGCACTTCCACATTTCATTCAATGCTCTGTGGGCAAAATCAATATTTGGAACTATATCATAAGCTTAGTTCAATTTTCATATACAGAGCAGCCACTTCCCCTGCTAATGCTGGTTGCTGCAATAGAGAACAGCTACCATAGATATATTGATCCTTACATTCTTTAAAAGAAGTTCGACCTTCATACAAAAATAGGATTCTGCAGTCATCCCGCAGGGGGAAGAAAAAAATACCCAGGCACATTATATCCTTTTTGGAAATTCATGCCATCATGCTCTTTTCAATTTATCTCCCTCCCCTCAGTGTACATAAGCTTTCAATTTGAACTGCATGTTTAGTATTTTGACCAGAGGAAAGACAAGAGTAACACTGCCAATGAATATAGGAAGACCAAGACCAAAGTACTGGAGAAAGAGGGAGCTGTTCCATTGGGACGGGCTTCACTTAAACCGGGCTGGGACCAATGTCCTGGTGAATCGAATATCTAGGGCTGTGGAAAGGGCTTTAAACTTAAAAAAAAGGGGGAGGGGAGGGAGGGGTCAGGTGAGGGGAAATTTAGAAATCTAAGGAGAAAAGTTAAGGCAACAGAGCAGTGTAGTGATTTGGGTAAAGATAAGCAGACAGTGGCAGGAAGGGACAGAGTGCATCAGCCAATAAGGTCAAAGCAGGGAAAAATGGTAAAAAGTTAAAAGCAAAGGCTCTTTATCTGAATGCACAAAGCATTCATAGCAAGATAGACGAATTAGTGGCACAAATAGAGATAAATGGGTTTGATCCAATAGCTATTACAGAGACATGGTTGCAAGGTGACCAAGGTTGGGAAATAAATATTCCAGGGTACTTGATGATTCGAAAAGACAGGCAGAATAGAAAAGGGAGGGGGGGGGGGGGGGGAGCCCTGATAATAAAGGATGACAGAAAGACAGTGGTGAGCAAGGATCTTGGCTCAGAAGATAAGGAAGTAGAATCAGTATGAGTGGAAATAAGAAATAACACAGGGCAGAAAACACTGGTGGGCAGTGGTTTATAGGCCCCCTAACAGTAGCTACACCATTGGACAGAGTATTAATCAAGAAATAAGAGGAGCTTGTAACAAAGGTAATGCAATAATCGTGGGGGACTTTAATCTTCGTATAGACTGGACAAATCAAATTGGCAAAGGCAGTATGGAAGACAAGTTCATGGAATGCATTTGAGACAGTATCCTAGAAGATGTCATGGAACCAACCAAAGAACAAGCTATTTTAAATCTTGTATTGTGTAATGAGACAAGGGTAATTAGTAATCACAGAGTAATGGCTCCTCTGGAGAAGAGTGATCATGATATGATAGAATTTCACAGTTTTGAGTGATGTACTCAAGTCCGAAACGAGAGTCTCAAACTTAAATAAGGCCAATTACTTAGGTATGAGTGGCAAGTTGGCTAAGGTAGATTGAGAAATTTAAATTAAAAGGTATGACGGTAGAAAAGCAATAGCAAACATCTAAAGAAATATTTCAATATTCTCAACGAACATACATCCCATTGAGAAATAAAAACTCCTCGGGAAAAGTGGTTCATCCGTGGCTAACTAAAGAAGTTAAGGATAGTATCAGATTAAAACAAGAGGCTTGTAATGTTGCAAAGAAGAGTAGCAAGCCTGAGGATTGGGAGAGTTTTAGAAACTAGCAAAGGATGACCAAAAAATTGATGAGATAAAATAGAACATCAACATAAACCAGCAAGAAATATAAAAACAGATTGTAAGAGCTTCTACAAGTCTGTAAAAAGGAAGAGAGTAGCAAAAGTAAACATTGGTCCCCTAGTGGCTGAGACAGGAGAAATTATAATGGGGAAATCAGGAAATGGCAGATGCATTAAACAAATATTCTGTATCTGTCTTCACAGTAGAAGACATAAAAAGCATACCAGATATAGTGGGGATCCAAGGGGTGAACGAGAGGGAAGAACCTAAAAGTAATTAATATCAGTAGAGAAAAAGTACTTGAGAAATTAATGGGACTAAAAGCTGGACCTGATGGCCAACATCCAAGGGTTCGAAAAGAGGTGGCTGCAGAGATAGTGGATGCATTGGTTATGATCTTCCAAAATTCTCTAGATTCTAGAATGGTCCCAGCAGATTGGAAGGTAGCAAATGTAACCCCACCATTTAAGAAAGGAGGGAGAGAGAAAACAGGGAACTACACGCCAGTTAGCCTGATATCAGTCATCAGGAAAATGCTGGAATCCATTATTCGTACCGACCGATCCTTTGTCCCATTCACCGTCAAGTCGGATTACCTGAAGGAGCTGGGGATCTGGTTCGGGGGGGCCGGGGCGTGCACCAAAAACTGGAAGGAGCGTATTTCCAAGGTGAAGCAGAAACTGCGACTGTGGGATTGACGATCCCTCTCGATCGTGGGCAAAAACCTGGTCATCAGGTGTGAGGTACTCTCGGTGTTGCTGTACTTAGCACAGGTCTGGCCCATACCTCGCTCCCACGCCGTGACAGTCACCCGAGCTATCTTCCGCTTTATCTGGAGATCAAAAATGGACCGTGTCCACAGGGACACTATGTACAAATCCCTGGAGAAAGGGGGAAAAGGCGTGCCCAACGTGGCCCTCATCCTGATGGCCACTTACGTGTGCGGCTGCATCAAGCTGTGCGTAGACCCTCGGTACGCAAACACAAAGTGTCACTACGTGCTGAGATTCTACCTATCCCCGGTGTTGCGAAGGATGGGCCTGGCCACGCTGCCACGGAACACTCCGTCCAGTTGGACCGTTCCGCACCACCTGTCCTTCGTCGAAAAGTTTATGCAAAAAAAAACACTTTCGACCACAAGGCGATCAGTAAGTGGTCCGCACGTAATGTCCTCTAGACCCTGCGGGAAAAGGAGATGGTGGATCCTGTCGTTTGGTTCCCCGAGCAGATTGTTAATGTCATTTGGCAGAACGCCTCATCGCCAGAACTTTCAAACAAGCACCAAGACATAGCTTGGCTGGTGGTGAGAAGGGCCCTTCCTGTCAGATCCTTCATGCACTCCCGGACTCTCAGCATTACCGCATACTGTCCCCGAGGAGGCTGCGGTGCAGACAAAACCGTCACCCATCTCCTTCTGGAATGCGCCTTTGCAAGGAAGGTCTGGAGAGAGATGCAGTGGTATCTGTCCAGGTTCGTCCCGAGCAGTTCCGTAACACAGGACTCTGTCCTCTACGGGCTATTCCTGGGGACGCACACCGAGACAGACATCAACTGCTGCTGGAAGACCATTAACTCGGTGAAAGACGCCCTTTGGTCTGCCTGAACCTTGCTGGTCTTCCAGTGCACGGAGCTGTCCTCGACAGAGTGTTGCAGACTGGCACATTCCAAGGTCCAGGACTACGTGCTCAGGGACGCACTGAAGCGAGGTGCGGCCACCGCAAAGACTCTGTGGGGAAAGGCAACCATTTAGAGCCTTCCCGCCATTGTATACTGAGGGGCTGCAATCAGGGAAACTTCCCCCCCCCCCCCCCCCCCACCCCGGGCAGAATGTAAAATTCAAACTGCTGTAATGTACCTGTAATCAATAATCTGTATTGAGTATAATGCAATGAGACACCCCAGAGTGTCATGAACTGTACTTGATGTAACCTGCAAATTGTATAATCTGTATTGTGTACGTTTGGAATGTGATATGACAACGGTATTGTATGTTTTGCTGCAAATTTTATGAATAAATATATTTTTTGAAAAAAAAGGAAGTGCACTAAGAAAATCATAATATGATCAGGCAGTGTCAACATGGTTTTATGGAAGGGAAATCAATTTTAACAAATTTATTAGAGATTTTTGAGGATGTAACTAGCAGAGAAGATAAAGGGGAACCAGTGGATGTAGTCTACTTGGATTTTCAAAAGGCATTCGATATGGTGCCACATAAAAGGTTGTTTCACAAGATAAGGGCTCATGGGGTTGGGGGTAATATATTAGCATGGATAGAAGGTTGGTTAACGGACAGAAAACAGAGTAGGGATAAACGGGTTATTTTCAGGTTGGCAGGCTGTAACTAGTGGAATGATGCAAGGATCAGTGCTTGGGCCTCAGCTATTTACAATCTATATTAATGACTTAGATGAAGGGACCGAGTGTAATGTATCCAAGTTTGCTGACGATACAAAGCTAGGTGGGAAAGTAAGTTGTGAGGAGGACAAAGAGTCTGCAAAGGGATATAGACAGGTTAAGTGAGTGGGCAAGAAGGTGGCAGATGGAGTATAATGTGGGGAAATGTGAGGTTATTCACTTTGGTAGGAAGAATTGAAAAATAGAATTTTTTTTTTTTAAAATGGTGACAAACTTAATGTTGGTGTTCAGAGAGATTTGGGTGTCCTCGTACAAAAAACACAAAAAGTCAGCATGCGGGTGACAGCAAACAATTAGGAAGGCAAATGGCATGTTGGCCTTTATTGCAAGGGGGTTGGAGTACAAGAGTAAGAAAGTCTTACAACAATTGTACAGGGCTTTGGTGAGGCCAAACCTCGAGTACTGTGTAGTTTTGGTCTCCTTATCTAAGGAAGCATATACTTGCCTTCGAGGCAGTGCAACAAAGGTTCACCAGATTGATTCCTGGGATGAGAGGGTTGTCCAATGAGGAGAGATTGAGCAGAATGGGCCTATACTCTCTGGAGTTAAGAAGAATGAGAGGTGATCTCATTGAAACATACAAGATTCTGAGGGGGCTTGACAGGATAGGTGCTGAGAGGTTGTTTCCCCTGGCTGGAGAGTCTAGAGCTCTCAGGGAATATAGGGATATGGGGATTGGGCGGGAAAGTGGAGTTGAGGTCGAAGATCAGCCATGATCTTATTGAATGGCGGAGAAGGTTCGAGGGGCTGTGTGGCCTACTCCTGCTCCTATTTCTTATATTTTTATGTTCTTGTAAAGTAACATAACACACCAATTTAAAAAGACTATGCAATCTAACAATCTTCATTCATTCAGCCTCTACATACAGAGTATAAAGCATTACAAAAATTGAAGGCCTTCATGTTCAAGTCACTGCAGTGCTGGACATGCTTATCATTCTGAACGATCAGATAAAGACAATAAATTCATGGTGAAAGCATGAGTTACCCACTGTCGTAGTATCAGCTTTGAGGGAAACCCCCCCCCGCCCTTGATTTAGTCTGAAGGAGAGGCCACTGTGGGTCACTGTTTGGTCATATATAGCAACCAATTTGTTTTGAGATGTGCTTACCCCAGGTCTTTTCCATAAAGGGGATGAACAGTTATTTACATTGACATGTACTTTTTATCTGAACAATGGTAAAAACGCAGAAATTAAAACATATAATGCTGGACATACACAGATCTGGGAACATATGAAAAGATTACAGGCATTGTCATTGTTTCACCAGAATGAAATAAAACTACGCCACTGGACCCTTCAACTAAATTATGTTTCCTTTCGATAGGGTGGACAAAAGTATAGACGATAGAACCTCAACAGTATTACTCTGAGAGAAATTCGAAAACAATTTCTTGCAAAATGAACAGTGGGGGTAAAGACTGCCCTATCAACATGCTGTGACCTATATGTGACGCATACTAACTCCACATCAAAACTAGGACTGACAAAGCAATTGTTATAAGTATATGAAAAACTCATAGGTTCAACATGATGTGGCATGAAGAATCCAGTTGTGCAGTTGGGCCTAGGCCCTGTTAAGTGAGATCAATGTGCTATTCTGCACTCAGGCAAGGTGTTGAGTAGAAGTATATGAGGTTTCAGTAGTAGTGGTGCTACATCTGCATGGTATTAAACCAGAGCAGAGGAGATGGACACCTTGCTTTACAGATCTATCATTGGTCCATTAGGTGTTGCAAATCCACTTTTCATAACACAACAGGGATAAACTAGACTGCCTAAAATTAGTCTTGTTTATGTGCCAGCAGCTATGTGATTAGGACCACAATCAAGTCCCTTGAGAAGTAGCTGTAGGTTCAATCATTAATGATGCTTCTCTCTTTAGATCAACATTTCTGATCACCAGGTATTTTGGGTTGACATTTGGGTTGCAGAGATGCAAGCCATTGCTGCTGAAGCTCTGCACCTCCAACTGATGGAGCCACTAGATCTTCCCCCTTCACTTTCACAGCATAAAACTGCTATCCTCAGTGACTTCAATTTCCTTAATTCTTCTTGTTCAATCCTCAATGACTTCTCTAACCTCACTTAACCGTACCCTTTACATTCGATTCCCCATCCCCTCAATCTTCCATGTAGCCCCTTCATCTCAGAGGTCTTGATCACTGATGAGGCTATTTCTGACTATTTTCTTATTTCCCTTCATCATCCACATGTCCTTGTCTACTGCCCAATCCACTCCCCTAATTTCTGCCCTGGATTACACTCCCCTCACAACTCACTCTCTAACTCCCCTCCTTCTGGCCCTTCACGTGTCATTGACTGCTAAACAGCTCTCTCACTTTTGCTTTCAATTGCCTCATCTCCACCTCCTAACATTTTCACTCCCACAGTTAAGTTTCCACATTCTCACCCTCAGTTTGAATGGACTAAACAGCACAGATGCACAACCAGTCATATTGTCCACTATGAATTCTGGTGCTGCCATGTCAAGCATAACCACTTCACCTTGCCCCAGCCAAATCCACTCAAAGGTCCATGAGCTCCTTGTACTTGATATTAGAAGTGATGGTGGAGAGAGTGGGAGTTTGAGATAACTTTTTTTTTTGTAAAGAAAGGAGTTATAGGATCGTCCTCATCCAAAAATAAATCAAGGTGAAGAAATTAGTGGATTTAACACAAGTTTCAAAAATGGTAATGGGGAAAATAATGGGACTTAACAGACAAATCTCCAGGATCTGATGGTTTCCAACCAGAGTATCAAAAGAAATAGGTGAGGAAATTGCAGATGCATTACTCATAATTTTCCAAAGCTGTCTAGATTCAGGAATTGTGCCTTGGATTGGAAAATTATATTACTCCATTACTTAAAAAGGGAGTGGGAGAGAAACCAGGTAACTACAAACCTGTCAGTTTAACATCAGTTGGGGAGAAGTTACTAGAATTTATCATTAGAGACAAAGTAACTGAGCATTTCGACAATCAGCTAATCAAAGAGAGTCAGCATAGATTTGTGAAGGGTAGGTCTGACTAATCTAGTTGAAATTTTTGAGGCAGTCACTAGCATGGTAGATATGGGAGTGTGAATGAATGTTGTCTGTATGGATATGAAGATCCAGAAGGCATTTGGTAAGGCTCCACACAAGAGATTATTAGCAAAAATGAAAGCACATGGAATTGGAGGTAACATTGTATCATGGATTGGTAATTGATTGGGTGGTAGGAGATAGAGAGCAGGGATGAAGGAATCATAAGAAACATAAGAATAGGAGCAGGAGTAGGCCATACGGCCCCTCAAGCCTGGTCCACCATTCATTAAGATCCTGGCTGATCTTCGACCTCCACTCCACTTTCCCGCGCGATCCCTTGATGCCCTTAGAGTCCAAAAATCTATCAATCTCAGTCTTGAATATACTCAACGACTGAGCATCCACAGCATGCTGGGGTACAGAATTCCAAATATTCCCAACCCTCAGTGAAGAAATTCCCCCTCATCTCAGTCCTAAATGTCTGACCCCTTATCCTGCGACTATGTCCCCGATCTCTAGACTCTCCAGCCAGGGGAAACATCCTTTCAGCATCTACCCTTATCAAGCCATCTTAGAATCTGACATGTTTCAATGAGATCACCGTTCATTCTTCTAGTCTCCAGAGTATTGGCCCATTTTACTCAACCTCTCCTCACAGGACAACCCTCTCATCCCAGGAATTAATCTAGTGAACCTTCGTTGTACCGCATCTAAGGCAAGTGTACACTTCCTTAGGTAAGGAGACCAAAACTGTACACAGTACTCCAGGTGTGGTCTCACCAAAGCCCTGTACAATTGTAGCAAGTCTTCCTTACTCTTATACTCCAACCCCCTTGCAATAATGGCCAATATGCCATTTGCCTTCCGAATTGCTTGCTGTACCTGCATGTTAACTTTGTGTTTATTATACGAGGACACCCAAGTCTCTCTGAACACCGACATTTAATAGCTTCTCACCATTTAAAAAATATTCAGTTTTTCTATTTTTCTTAGCAAAGTGTATAACCTCACATTTCCCCACATTATACTCCATCTGCCACCTTCTTGCCCACTCACTTAACCTGTCCATATCCCTTTGCAGACTCTTCGTCCTCCTCACAGCTTACTTTCCCACCTAGCTTTGTATCATCAGTAAATTTGGATACATTACACTCAATCCCTTCATCTAAGTTATTAATATAGATTGTAAATAGCCGAGGCCCAAGCACCAATCCCTGCAGCACCCCACTAGTTACAACCTGCCAACCCGAAAATGACTCATTTATTGCTACAGTTTTCTGTCAGTTAACCAATCCTCAATCCATGCTAATATATTACCCCCAATCCCATGGGCCCTAATCTCATGTAACAAGCTTTTCTGTTTTTTTTATTCGTTCATGGGATGTGGGAGTCGTTGGCGAGGCCAGCATTTATTGCCCATCCCTAATTGCCCTGGAGAAAGTGGTGGTGACGACACCTTCCATCACTTTGCTGATGAGGCGGTAACTGGCCGGATTGGATTTGTCCTGCATTTTGTGGACAGGACATACCTGGGCAATTTTCCACATTGTCGGGTAGATGCCAGTGTCGTAGCTGGACTGGAACAGCTTGGCTAGAGGCGCAGCTACTTCTGGTGCACAAGACTTCAGCACTACAGCCGGGATGTTGTCGGGGCCCATAGCCTTTGCTGTATCCAGTGCACTTAGCAGTTTCTTGATATCACGTGGAGTGAATCGAATTGGCTGAAGACTGGCTTCTGTGCTGGTGGGGATATCGGGAGGAGGCAGAGATGGATCATCTACTCTGCACTTCTGGCTGAAGACGGTTGCAAACGCTTCAGCCTTGTCTTTTGCACTCACGTGCTGGACTCCGCCATCATTGAGGATGGGGATGTTTGCAGAGCCTCCTCCTCCCGTTAGTTGTTTAATTGTCCACCACCATTCACGAATGGATGTGGCAGGATTGTAGAGCTTTGATCTGATCCGTTAGTTGTGGAATCGCTTAGTTCTGTCTATAGCATGTTGCTTCCGCTGTTTAGCATGCATGTAGTCCTGAGTTGTAGCTTCACCAGGTTGGCACCTCATGATCACTCTTCCCCAGAGAATCCTTTACTGTAAGATTACTTACTAATCGGGTCTCATTACACAATTCTAGAACATTCTCCGATTGGCGGAATGTGACAAGTGGTGTTCCCCAGGGATCTGTACTGTGCCCTCAGAATTTTGCCATATAAATCAATGACTTGGATGAAGGAATAGAGAGCTATATATCCAAGTTTGCAGATGATACCAGGAGGCATAGTAAATTGTGTAGATGGGAGCAGGAAGTTACAAAGGGACCTAGACAGACTGAGTGAATAGACAAAACAATGGCAGATGGAGTTTAATGTGGGGCAGTGCTCGGTCATCCACTTTAGAGTAGAGAAAGACAAATCGGAATATTTTCTTAATGGTGAGAGATTAGGAGCAGTGAAGGAGCAACGGGATTTAGGTTTCCATGGACACAAATCACTAAAAGCTAATGCACACGTACAAACAGTAATCAAAAAGGCTAAATGGAATGTTGGCCTTTATCTCAGGGGAATGGAATACAAAAGTGAAGTGATGCTTCAGTTATACACAGCCTTGTTCACACTCTACCTGACGACCTAACCTCAGGAAAGATTAACCATAGAGGAAGTACAGTGCAGATTCACCAGAATGATGAGGGGTTAAATTATGGCAGCACTTGCATAAACTTAGTTTGAATTCCCTCAAGTTTAGAAGGTTGAGGGGTGATCCAATTGAGGTGTTTGAAATGATAAAAGGATTCATTAGATAGATACAGAGATGCTATTTCCTCTAGTGGGGGAATCCAGAACAAGGGGGCATAATCTTAAAATTAGAGGTAGGCTATTTAGGAGTGAAACCAGGAAGCACTTTTCCCCACAAAGGGTAGTGGAAATCTGGAACATTCTCTCCCAAAAGGCTGTGAATCCTGGGTCGATTGAAATTTTCAAGATTATGATGATAGATTTTTGTTAGGTAAGAGTATCAAGGGATAGGGAGCAAAGGAGAGTAAATGGAGTTGAGGTACAGATCAGCCATGATGTAACTGAATGGCAGAATAGGCTTGGGGGTCTGAGTGGCCTACTCCTGTTCCTATGTTCCAGAATGATCCTGGAGCTCAAGGACAATCCACTACACCGTTTCTCTATAAAACACTGCTTTTCAAAGCTTCACTCTCACTTTTGACATTAAGTATGGGGAGCTCATGGAGTTTTTGTCTCAAAGATTGAAACCATTTGGACCACCCCTCTAATCCATGATCATCCTAACCATGCAAGTCACTCTGCAGCCTCTCTTGCATCACCCACCCATTCTAAGTTTATTTTTCCCATAAGAACCACCTCCTGCCACTTTGATCTCCTTCTCACCCAACTCGTGCCCAATGAGCTACATGCTCTAATGCTCAATGACATTGATAATTGCTCCCTCAACTCAGGGAGTGTCCTTCAAACCCATCGTCGTCACTCTCATTCTCAAAAGCCAACTCTTGCCTGTCTGTCCTCTCCAACGACTTACTGTCTCATCTCCAACCTACCTTTCCTCTCATAGGTCCTTGACTGTATCATGGACTCCAAGCTCTAATCTTCCAGAACACCCTGCACAATTTCCTTCTGCCCTGCTTGAAGCACTGAGATGGCCATGGTCAAAGTCATCCAGAATTCTCTGTGGCAGGAACTATGGCACATGATGCCTCCTCCTTCTTTCCTTGAGGTTTATTGTTGCCAATGTTAATATCCTCCACCTCCACGGTATTGCTCCTGCATGGTTCCACTCCTACCTGTCCCAACATAACTACAAACCCAGCAAATCCTTCTCCTCCTGCCCTTCTGGAGTTTTCCAAAGATCCACTGTTGTCCCTTGCTCTTCCTCATCTATATACTGCCTCTCAGTCACATCATCCACAGGCACGCTATCAACTTCCTATGTATGCTGACAAGAGTCAGGTCTATTGCTCCACCATTTCCTTTGACCACCACTATGCTGGCAGACTTCCTGTTATTAAATTGTGGATGAGCCAGATTTCTTCCAATTCAACACCAAGATCATCAGTCATTTTCAGTCCAACCAAAAATTGTACCCTTGCCACTGGCACCATTCCACTCCCTGGCTGCTTATTCAGGCTGAACTCCATCTTGCTGTTCTGTTTAACCCAGAGATGAGCTTCAAACCTCAAATCCTATCCATCACCAAGACAGCTTTCTTTCACCTTTGCAACACTGCCTGTCTTACGTGCACTACAGTCAAAACCCTTAACTCGATTTTTCTAACGCCCTACTTGCCAGACTTCAGACCCCAACTCTACATGAGCTCCAACACTTCCCTGCCTGCATCCCTCCCCCATTAAGCCCTGCTTGCCTAACATCCCAACCTTTATTAACCTACACTGGCTCCCTGCCCCCTTACACATCAAATTTAAAATCCTGATCTACTAATCCCTCCATGACCTCTCCTCGCCCCACTTTACCTCTGGAAGTTTCTTCAGCCTTATGTCTCGTCCTGAACTCTGTGTCCACCCTCCCTTCACCCTACTATTAATAGCGAAGCTTTCAGTTCTCTTGGCCTTGATCCTTCTATAAATCTCTGCCTCTCCACCTCCCTCCACTTCTAAATGCCTCATCAAAACTCATCTCTCTGATCAAGCTTTCGGATTGGCTGTCCTAACTCTCCCACATGGATGTATGCTTACCCTGTAGTCAGGAGGATGGTAGCAATGTGCACACACATTTATGAGGTGTGCTGCTCATCAGAATTCCCAATATCTACTGTCTATCCAGCAAAGGCTCTATCCTGCGCTTGTCAGTTGTTAAATCACCCCTAGTGATTATCTGCCCTGGGAAGGGGGTAAAAAGGTTGAACGGGAGAAATAAGCAGGGTCTCTCTCTGGGCTAGAATTAGCTTCAAGATGATCTGTTTGGCCATGAGAGATTCGAACCAGTCAATCCTCTGTGGCAGACTGAATAATCCAATACCTAAGCAAGAGAGGCCCCCAGTAGTCCAAAGCATGACTGATAATTGATCAGCCAGCCCAGCTCATTAATTGGCCACAAGGAAGGATGGACTGGTCTCCATGAGTTGGGATTCTTCCCAATGCATTTCAGATAACCCAGCAAGCCAATGCCCTAACGGGTAGGGAGGTCCTTGCTGGACAAGCAGTGGGAAGCTTATTAGTAAGCTGGTAAGCCATGTGGTTTTAACAGGGATATTTATGTAGTATAACCTATGAGTTTTTTAGGCTCCCCATGCTTCAACACGTGCCTACCCGTGCCAAATTATCTGAGCTTAGGAAGTTGAGTGTGTTCCTACACAGAAAGACTGTCCAGTCAATAGCAGTCTTATGTGGATTTCCCAGCAGCCTGGTTGAGAGATTTAAATATGATGGGTTTCTGCATATTTCAGATACCCAGCTGACAAAAACAAAATTGATGGGTAGTGATTTTTTTTCAAGAGAATGGAGTGTGTATGCCGATGAACATTGTATTATTCAAGTAAAGTCAAAGTCTAGGGTTGTATGTACGCAATCTTCTACAAAACAGAATGGGCTGCGTCTCAACAAAAAAAGACATTGCTGGGTTTTATGACAGCTGCTCTGAAATGGAAAGTGAGGAGTTAATTTGCTAGAGCACAGGGGATTATTGACAAACTGGTTTCCTCCTCCTGGGACACAACGTGTATCCATCTCCCTGAAAGTGCAGTAACAATGAACTCATACTGCAAATTTTGGACCTGATAACCCAACTGTAAACTCAAATGGAATACTGATTCAGCTTTAGCCTCCACTAACATTAATTAGCTACAATATATTCCAAATGTTTAAATCTGCATCAATATAAACAACACCCACCTCCTCTTAGTCTAGTGCCAATTGAAATGTCTGACAATATATGCACGAGAGAAAACATAATACTGGTACCTTTTATGGTGTCAGCTACCATTCTTTAATATTGTTTTTTTTTGGAACAGTACAGAGCAAAACAAGAATGAAGAGTAAACGGATACGAGTTGTATTTTCTATATGTAAACATGACAGATTTCTTGAACCAGGTTTCACTAAATTTCAATCTTTGTAGCTTAAGTATGGAAATAGCTTTGGATAACAAGGTAAATAGAAAAAGATGATTTCTGCTAGTTGGCAAATCAGTAACAAGGGGCACAGGCTGAGGAGATTTTCAAAAAATAGATAATCATTTTCGGGTTGTAGACAATACTCATAAGATAGCATTTACTGCCCATCCCTAGTTGCCCTGAGAAGGTGGTGGTGGGCCAATGATTGTTTGCACAATTGAGTGGCTTGCTAGGCCACTTCTGAGTGCATTATTAGTCAACCACATGGCGTGGGCTAGTCATGTGTAAGCCAGACCACAGACGGATGACAGGTCCGGTTCGTTGGATTGGGTTTTTACAATAGCAACTTTCATGGTTATGCTAGCCTGCAATTTACCAAACATACTGAATTCAATTTCAAAACCTGCCACAGGGGAAATCTGAACTCAACATCACTTTACTGCCATATCCACATATTTACTGCAAGAATGAAAGGGAAAGTTAGAAAAAACATTTTGCACAGAGGGTTATTTTACAACATGGAAATGCTTTACCATAAGTGGCTATGGGAGCAGAGACTACAAAACAATTTTAAATGGAATTGGGCAAGTATTTGAAAAATATGAAAAGATATGGGGAAACAACAACAACTTCCATTTATATAGCGCCTTTAACGTAGTAAAACCTCCCCAGGCACTTCATAGGAGCATTATCAGACAAAATTTGACACCGAGCTACATAAGGAGGTATTAGGACAGGTGACCAAAAGCTTGATCAAAGAGGTAGGTTTTAAGGAGCGTCTTAAAGGAAGAGAGGTAGAGAGGCGGAGAGGTTTAGGGAGGGAATTCCAGAGCTTAGGGCCTAGGCAGCTGAAGGCACGGCCGCCAAAGGTGGAGCAATTAAAATCGGGAATGCGTAAGAGGCAAGAATTGGAGGAGCGCAAAGATCTTGGAGAAGGTTGCAGAGATAAGGAGGGGCAAGGCCATGTAGGGATTTGAAAGCAAGGATGAGAATTTTAAAATCGAGGTGTTCCCAGACAGGAAGCCAATGTAGATCAGTGAACACAGGGGTGATAGGAGAACGGGACTTCGTGGGAGTTAGGATACGGGCAGCAGAGTTTTGGATGAGCTCAAGTTTATGGAGGGTGGAAGATGGGAGACCAGCCAAGACAGCATTGGAATAGTCCAGTCTGGAGGTAACAAAGGCATGGATGAGGGTTTCAGCAATAGGTGAGCTGAGGCAGGGGCGAAGACGGGCGATGTTACGGAGGTGGAAGTAGATGGTCTTGATGATGGAGCGGATACGTGGTCGGAAGCTCATCTCAGGGCCATATAGGAGGCCACGGTTGCTAACGGTTTGGTTTAGCCTCAGACAGTGGCCAGGGAACGGAATTTGCGGCAGGGACCGAAGACAATGGCTTCGGTCTTCCCAATATTTAGTTGGAGGAAATTTTTGCTCATCCACTACTGGATGTCAGACAAGCAATGTGAAAATGAGAGACAGTGGAGGGGCCAAGGGAGGTGCTTGTGAGGTAGAGCTGAGTGTCGTCAGCATACATGTGGAATCTGGCGCTTTTTCGGATGATGTCGCCGAGGGGCGGCATGTAGAAATATGAGGGGGCCAACGATAGATCCTTGGGGGACTCCAGAGGTAACAGTGCAGGAGCAGGAAGAGAAGCCATCACAGGTGATTCTCTGGCTATGACTGGATAGATAAGAATGGAAACAGACGAGCCACAGTCCGATCCAGCTGGATGACGGAGGAGAGGTGTTGGGGGAGAATAGTGTGGTTGACCGTGTCAAAGCCTGCAGACAGGTCGAGAAGGGATTGTTTACCATGGTCACAGTCGCATAGGATGTCATTTGTGACTTTGATAAGGGCCGTTTCAGTACTGTGGCAGGGATGAAAACCTGATTGGAGGGATTCAAACATGGAGTTGGGGGAAAGCTGGGCACGGAGTTGGGAAGCGACAACACGTTCAAGGATTTTGGAGAGGAAAGGGAGGTTGGAGACTGGGCGTTAGTTTACGGGGACAGAGGGGTCAAGGGTGGATTGTTGTTGTTGGTGGTGGAGGTGGAGGTGGAGGAGGATGATGATGATGATGTCGGCAGATTTGAAGGGGAGGGGGACAGTACCCGAGGAGGGGGAACTGTTAACAATATCAGCTAACATGGGGGCCAGGAAGGGAAGTTGGGTGGTCAACAGTTTAGTTGGAGTAGGGTTGAGGGAGCAGGAGGTGAATTTCATGGTCAAAGTGAGCAATGAAATAAGATTACAGTGGACAGCTCCAGTTCAAGAGCTAGCACTGGTACATGATGAGCTGAAAGGCCTCCTTCTGTGCTGTAATTTTGATAATTCTGTAGAACATAAAACTTAATTTTAAATAGTACTCACTTTACTGCATTTGGGTCCAAGGAAGCATAAAGGTAATAGAGACACTTCATTCTTTCTTCTGTCTCCAAATTATGTGGTACAAGATACTGAGCAAAGATTTTTTCCACCAACAACCTAACCAAGAAGGAAAAGCACCAGTTGTATTATGACACAAAAAGAACGCCATGTTGATTAGTTTTAGTTTCTGTATACTACACTTATGTATATCTATTTACATAATATTAAAATACTGTATACGCCATGCACTTCCTGTTCACAACCATTTTTGCAATGGAAAATGCATGTCAACATGCTACAATGGAAAATCCGTACAGAAACATTTAGAATGGGAAAACCTATCTTAACATGTTGATATTTTACCATACATTTTGGCGTCATACTTTCTCAAACCAAATTACTCAAAATGCTTTTTTAAAAACAAGTGTCCACTTTTTCCTCAGTGACTCAAGTTTTTAATACCTAAAATAAGGTTTTAAACAAAATTTAAAAAAAAAACAATTATATATTTCCCAATAGTGATTAAAGTGACCCATTAAACTATCTAACTATAACCAGGGCTGGAGATAGGGCTTTAAACTAAAAAGGGGGGTGGGGGGGGGGTGGTCAGGTGAGGGGAAATTTAGAAATCTGAGATGTCCAGGCAACAGAGCAGTGTAGTGATTTGGGAAAAGATAAGCAGAGTGTGAGAGGAAGGAACAAAGAGTTTACCAATAATTGAGCATCAACAATAAGGTCAAAGCAGGAAAAAAATAGTAGAAAGTCAAAATTAAAGGCTCTTTATCTGAATGCATGAAGCATTCGTAACAAGATAGATGAATTAGTTGCACAAATAGAAATCAATGGGTTTGATCAAATAACCATTATAGAGACATGGTTGCAAAGCGCCCAAGATTGGGAACTAAATATTCCATGGTACATGACTTTAGAAAAGACAGGCAGAATGGAAAAGGAGGGGGTGTAGCCCTAATAATAAATGATGACATAAGGACAATGGTGAGAAAGGATCTTGGTTCGGAAGATCAGAAAGTAGAATCAGTATGGGTGGAAATAAGAAATAACATGGGGCAGAAAACATTGATGGGAGTAGTTTATCGGCCCCCTAATAGCAGCTATACCAATGGACAGGGTATGAATCATGAAATAATAGGAGCTTGTAACAAAGGCAATGCAGTAATCATGGGGGACTTTAATCTTTATATAAACTGGGCAAATCAAATTGGCAAAGATAGTTTGGAGGACGAGTTCATGGAATGGATTAGAGACTGTTTCCTAGAGCAATTTGTCATGGAACCAACCAGGGAACAGGCTATGTTAGATCTTGTATTGTGTAATGAGACGGGTTAATCAGAAATTTCACAGTAAAGGATCCTCTGGGGAAGAGTGACCATAGTATGATAGAATTTCACATTGAGTTTGAGAGTGACGTACTTAAGTCCGAAACTAGAGTCTTAAACTTAAATAAAGCCAATTACATAGGTATGAGGGGAGAGTTGGCTAAGGTAGATTGGGAAATTAAATTAAAGGTATGACTGATGAAAAGCAATGGCAAACATTCAAAGAAATATTTCAATATTCTCAACAAATATACATTCCATTGAGAAATAAAAACACCATGGGAAAAGTGATCCACCCGTGGCTAACTAAAGAAGTTAAGGACAGAATTAGATTGAAAGAGGCGTGTAATGCTGCCAAGAAGATTAGTAAGCCTGAGGATTGGGAAAGATTTCGAAACCAGCAAAGGAAGACCAAGAAATTGATTAAAAAAAGGGAGAAAATAGAATATGAAAGTAAACTAGCAAGAAATATAAAAATGGATTGTAAGAGCTTCCACAAGCATATAAAAAGAGTAGCAAAAGTAAACATTGGTCCCTTAGAGGCTGAGACAGGAGAAATTATAATGGGGAATGAGGAAATGGCAGATGCGTTAAACAAATATTTTGTATCTGTCTTCATAGTAGAAGATACAAAAAGCATCCCAGAAATAGTGGGGAACCAAGTGTCTAATGAGAGTGAGGAACCTAAAGTAATTATCAGTAGAGAAAAAGTACTTGAGAAACTAACGGGACTAAAAGCCGATAACCCCCCTGAACCTGATGGCCTACAACCAAGGGTTATAAAAGAGGTGGCTGCAGAGGTACTGGATGCATTGGCTGTTATCTTCCAAAATTCCCTAGATTCTAGAACGGTCCCAGCGGATCGGAAGGTAGCAAATATAACCCCACTATTCCAAAAACGAGGCAGAGATAAAACAACGAACTACAGGCCAGTTAGCCTGACATCAGAAAATGCTGGAATCCATTATTAAGGAAGTGGTAACAGGGCACTTAGAACACCATAATATGATTAGGCAGAGTCTATATGGTTTTATGAAAAGGAAATTGTGTTTGATAAATTTATTAAGAGTTTTTTGAGGATGTAACTGGCAAGGCAGATAAAGGGGAAACAATGGATGTAGTCTATTTGGATTTTCAAAAGGCATTCGATAAGGTGCCACATAAAAGGTTGTTACGCAAGATAAAGGCTCATGGGGTTAGGGGCAACATATTAGCACGGATAGAGGATTGGTTAACTGACAGAAAACAGACAGTAGGAATAAACGGGTCATTCTCAGGTTGGCAGGCTGTAACTGGTGAGGTATCACAAGGATCGGTGCTTTGGCCTCAGCTATTTACAATCTATATTAATGACTTAGATGAAGGGACTGAGTGGGAAGGTAAGCAGGGAGGAGGACATAAGGAGTTCGCAAAGGGATATAGACAGGTTAAGTAAATGGGCAAGAAAGTGGCAGATGGAGTATAATGCGGGGAAATGTGAGGCTATTCACTTTGGTAAGAATGGAAAAACTGAATACTTTTTTAAATGGTGAGAAACTATTAAACGTTGGTGTCGAGAGAGATATTTGGGTGTCCTGGTACAAGAAACACAAAAAGTTAGCATGCAGGCAATTAGGAAAGCAAATGGCATGTTGGCCTTTATAGCAAGGGGGTTGAGTACAAGAGTAAGGAAGTCTTACTACAATTGTACAGGGCATTGGTGAGACCTCACCTGGAGTACTGTGTACAGTTTTGGTCTCCTTATCTAAGGAAGGATATACTTGTCTTAGAGGTGATGCAACGGAGCTTCACTAGATTAATTCCTGGGATGAGGGGGTTGTCCTATGAGGAGAGATTGTGTCGACTGGGCCTATACTGTCTGGAGTTTAGAAGAATGAGAGGTGATCTCATTGAAACATACAAGATTCTGAGGGGGCTTGACAGGGTAGATACCGAGAGGTTGTTTCCCTGGCTGGCGAGTAGAACTAGAGGGCTTAATTGCAGGATAAGGGGTCGGCCATTTAAGACTAAGAGGAGGAATTTCTTCACTCAGAGGATCGTGAACCTTTGGAATTCTCTACCCCAGAAGGCTATGGATGCTGAGTTGTTGAGTATATTCAAGGCTGTGATAGATAGATTTTTGGACTCTAGGGGAATCAAGTGATATGGGGCTCAGGCAAGAAAGTGGAGTTGAGGTTGAAGATCAGCCATGATCTGATTGAATGGTGGAGCAGGTTCGAGGGGCCGTATGGCCGACTCCTGCTCTGATTTCTTATGTTCTTATCTTTTATGCTCTTTAATATCTTTATTAAATTTTTCAGTTCAAGACCTCAGCCTATCCCAAAATCCTGGGTTATGACTGGATTTTTTTTTACCCGTCAACCACTGGACAGAGATTTCAACCACATCTGTACATTCTGCACAGGTGGAGTTTACAGAATTTTCCAGCATGTAATCTGTACAGCAGCGTGAATTGATGAGCAGGAGGGTCCTCTCATCCTGTGAGGATCTGAGAGTTCCATAGCTTTTTCCAAAAGACTTAGAGCAAACTGAAAGTCTTAAAATGCTGTTTTTGATTATGAACTGCCCAACAGATAACATTATGATTAGCAGCACCAGTGATTATGATTTCTTGCTTTTCTTTTCTAACTTGTCGACAGAAGCACATTGTTCACCAAGAATAGTGAGCTCCCTGTAGCTCTGTTGAAAATTCAGCTAGACAAACCTCTCTCTTGAACCATTTGAGGATTAATATATTTTAAAACCTTTATTTATGGAAATGTATGTTTGTGAAAGACTGTACAAGTCAACAATCATACTAATAGTGCACAAATGTAGAGAAGATGTTTCCATTTGTGGAGACGACCAAAACTAGGAGCCATAAATATAAGATAGTCACTAATAAATCCAATAGAGAACTCAGGAGAAACTTCTTTTCCCAGAGAGTGGTTCAAATGTGGAACTCACTACCACAAGGAGTAGTTGAGGCGAATAGCATAGATGCATTTATGGGGAAGCTAGATAAACACACGAGGGAGAAAGGGATAGAAGATTACGCTGATAGGGTTAGATGAAGCAGCATGGGAGGATGCTCGTGTGGAGCATAAACACCGGCATGAACCAGTTGGGCCGAATGGCCAGTTTCTGTGCTATACATTCTATGTAAGCAGCAGAAAATATACCGTTATCTGCTCTAAGGTGGGAATGTGAAGACAGGAACTGGCTGACAATGGGGAAAGCAGTGGTGGGGTTGGGGAATACCTGAGGTGTCAAAAGAGGCTACAGATAGGAACGTGGAACAGGCCATCACCTAACTGCATGAAAGGAGCTACAGGTTCTATTTTCCTGCGTTCCACCTCCCCACAAGACTGCGGCACTTGCTTCCCTCCCAATAGTGCCAAATATGCGCATCCCCCAATATTACCAGACTCTGCCCCCCTAATCTGAAACCAGAACCCTTTCCCCAAACTTTCCCCCTACTCCCCCTCCAAATCCCAGATTGCGCCTCCACCCCCCAGTGGGTCCTGAACACAGAACCACCCATAATGCTCCCACAGCTGGATTGCTCTTGCATAGAGCTGGCATGGACTCGATGGGCAGAATGGCTTCCTTCCGTGCTGTAACCTTCTATGATTCTATGAAATCCCCAGATATCTAAGAACCTGGCTTTGAACATTCTTATGTAAATAAGAGAGCAGATCTCCCCCTCGTGTTGTTCACACTGAGTCAGAAGTTTTATAAGAACAGAAGTGCAATGCTAGGTGATATTACTGGAACATCACTTACCAGCATTGGAGTGGCACTGGGTTTGAGCGCGTCTGGAAGGTGGCTTGGAGTCTGGCCAGTACTGAAGTGCGGTTTTCGGGGTCCAGCAGTATTTTCAGGGAACAACAGAGAGAGGTTCTAGGAACACAGTATTCCTAGAAACTCTTTTTCTAGCACTCTATGGACCCGGGAAGCTCCTTGAAATATTGCTAGTCTTTAGTTCTTATAAAACTTCTGACTCACTAAACAATGCCACCAGAGATCCACTAATATATTCACATAAGGACCTTCCATAGTCAGTTTTTCTATCAATTTAAAAATTCAAGTTTTTTCAGGTGCTTAGCATCAAACACACAGGAGAAAATAAAAGCCCAAAAGCAGGATAAATTCAGAGAAAATTGGTAAAAAAAATAAAATGTATTTGAACACAGCTAAGCCTCAAGAAAACAAAAGAGCTAAATGACAAACAACAATTATTTACTCAGTTCACAGGCTCAACTTTTGGACCTCAATGGCAATGCCAAATGTTCTGGCAAGCAAAAACACAGCTGAAGAGTACAGGGAAAACTTTAACAAGCTTTTGGAGCAGAGCTTCTCTTGTGGAATCTTTGTGTACGCCTTCTGGATTCTTACATTTCAAGTGGAAACTCTCATGCTAACCATGCTACAACAGTACCAAAAGAATCATTCAGACCCTCACTGTCCTTTTCGGGCATGGGCACACACATTCCATCAAAAAACACAGCTTGTGCACAGGAAGATGAGTGGCAAGGCATATCCAATAGGTAATTCATGTGGCGTGCCAATGTGCTGCACATTAGACTCTAAAAAGATTAGTTTGAGCCTGCAATCTTCCACATGCTGCATTCACAGCTTGAAAGAACTTACCTCAAGCTGCCTCCCTTGCAGAATTTGGCACTGAAAGTCAGGTTTCAGGATGCGCATGTATTTGCAATAGTGACCTCATGGTGCAAGTTGCAACGTTAGCAATGTCACTAACACAACATACACACATCTCAGAATCTATTAAAAGCAGGGAGAATTCATCTATTTGCAGGTCAGAATCGGGAAGAAATAGCTTTCTACCAATTCATCAACCTGGAAGAATCTGGGAATGTAATCTGTGGAAATCGATAAAAAAAACTTTAACTGCCTCTATCCATACCTAACTAGGAATGGACTGGCACTTGCTGTAATATAGAGAATATACTCTTCACATCAGTAAAGTTGATCCAGGTCCACCTGAAATTTTCTTTTTGAATTGCAGAGTCTATGTTTCTGCTCCTGATTAAAACTGGGTCCAGAGATGCACACGTGTTGCATCAGTGACCTCAGCACGGCACATAATGCCAACAGTGTGTGCTGGTATCACAAATGTAATTCATGTGCATTTCTGGACCTTGTTTTTGGTAAGAAAACAATGGAAAATGTCAGTATTTTTCCCTCAAATTTGGGAGGAAATTAGTTTTTTTTTACTGATTCACCACTCAAACATAATATAGGAATTTATTGGTGAAAATAGATTTTTTTTTAAAAAGGTCCTTAATTATGCACACACATACTTGGCAAATCTCCCAAGATACTGCTCACAGTAAGTCATAAGGGCAGGAACATTATATAATATAAAAAAAACATAAAGGATCAGTCTACTGCTGAAGTATAGTTGTGTGTCCCTCTAAGGCTATAAAGTCCAATTGAAGTTATCACTGGTTGGACTTTGTTCAAAGGTTAATTGTTGGTCAAGCTAGTGGTCATAGCCCTAGCTTCATTTACAGGAAGGTCAAATCAGAAGCATCTTGCTCCAGTGTGTTGTCTTACTACACTGTTTTCCCTGTCGATTCCAAAAGCTTTCATTGTTTAATTATACTTTTTAAGTGTGACAGAAATTTGCAGTGGGTAATAGAGATTTGAAGACTGATAGCAGGAAGTGCGCATGCACATAATGTATTTATAATATTACTAGCAGATTTCCCATAGCATTGCTCACGGTTAGTTGAAGGACCTATTCTATGCTATTTAACATAAAACACTGATTTATGATCATGTCTATATTACTGTAGAAATTGCAAATCAGTGACCGAGATTATATTTCTTTATGTACACAGTTATATGCTTTGTCTTTCAAAAAAAATGCAGGGTACGCAGTAAGGTAGTGTGGGTATGGTGTCAAGGTTTCAGATAAATTAGGTGTATAGCACGATTGGGTTGAGGGGGTGGGGGAAAAAGATGGGATGTGAGAGCAATTGGAGTGGGTAGTGGACTCTGGGAGGAACAATGGGGTGGTTGGTGGCTGGGAGTGGAATGTTGGCAGCACGGAAGTGGTCAAAAGGGACGGCTGGGGAATATCATTGGTGGGAGGATCGTCTTTGTATGGAGATGTACTGGGATGGCAGTGGCAGGTGTGGAGTTGCTGGGTACTGGGAGTGGGATCCTGGAGGTTGGGAACAGTGGGAGGGTGGTTGCAGAGTCTGGGTCTATTATGTTAGGGTTTTGAGTGTAATGGGAGAAATATGGTGGTATATGGGAGCAGCAGACTCTGGAATTCTACCAAGACTCTTGAGAAAAAAGACAAAATTTTGAGTCCGTGTTCTGATCACCAAATTTAAAAGCCTGGATTTTCTGATCAATAATACAATCCATGCAGTATTCCATTTAAAATAAATGAAGTAGGTACACAGTAGATTAGTCTAAGCAGCCGGCCCTTTTTCACCATACTTCCAACAATGGAGCTGTAGCTACCAAATTGGTTCAGGGGGTATTGGAGAAGGGGAAGCGTCGGTGTGGGACTACTGAGAAGGGGAATGTTGCGGTCTGGGACTATTGGTGGGGAGGGTTTGTGTGATGTGGGAACAGTTACTCAGTGTAAAAGTACTTGGGAGCTGTATGCGACAGCATGGGCTAGTGAAGAGGGGAGTCAGGGAGAATTCAGGGACTAGGATGCGGTCAATTATATTTTTGAGGCGGGTACCTGGAAGTACTATTAGGAGAGGCCGCAAGGAGAACAAAGGTTGTAAGATTTCATCAATCAACCCCACCCACCGAAAGTTTTCGTAGATTTGTTTCCCAACACTGAGCTGGGAAGCCTCATCAGTTATTTAAAGCTCATGTTGGTAATTATGTTATAAGCGCACCTTGTGCTTTAAATAACAACGGCTCAGCTATCTAGCTCAGTGTTGGGAAAACCATTCATAAGAATCTCCACCCTCTTGGCAAGAAAAGCAATACAGCCATGGTACAGACTGTGACTGTGACTCAGTAACCAGCTTTACAGCCAATTCCTGGGTCACGTCTCGGAATACAACTGTAGCCATTTTCTTGTGGGGAAGGTCAGTAATAGGAAGCAGGGGGGCCAAGGCTCAGTGATTCGGCATATAGAACAAATGATGGCAAACGGAAGCAGTGAGCAGAAGAAAGCTGAGTAGTAATTAGCAGGCAGTGAGAGACCAAGTAGCAGGAGGTATGCAAAGTACTGCCCCATGTAGCTTGGGGAAGGAACTCAGAGGTACCTTTTAAGTGTAGGACAAGCGTAACCAAAACAACATGATGGAAAAGTGCTACAGCAATACATGTTACACTTGCAGTCGTGGTTGCTACATGCAAGACAATATTGTGATACATATATATTTAATATAGTATGAGGTTCTGTATATTAACTATTATCATACATAGACATTTTTCAATTAAATTTTTTGAGAAGATATTTCAACACAGCTGAAATCATGAAAAATAACTTCATCCAGAAATCATCTGCATGGATTAAGACATAACAGAAGTCAGCAGGAATGGTACATTGTAATTCTATGACTGGATCAGGAATATGAAAAAACTACAGGACTATACATCAGGTACAAAACACTAAGAAAATTGGTGTAAACAATTATTTGATAACTATTTTAAGTCTTAGCTCATGTAAAGATTTAGATACTTGTATTATTTCATACCAATTCAAATTTCACAAGTCATGCATTCAATTGCATAAAGAATACTGCATGGTTAGTAATTTTTGTTTTTATTTCATAGGTAAGTTAAACAGGACTAGCATATTGACCCTGAGATGAGCTTCTGACCCCATGTCCTCTCCATCACCAAGACCGCCTACTTCCACCTCCATAACATCGCCCATCTCCACCCCTGCCTCAGCTCACCTGCTGCTGAAACCCTCATCCATGCATTTGTTAGCTTTAGATTTGACTATTCCAATGCTCTCCTGGCCAGCCTCCCACCCTGCACACTCCATAAACTTGAACGCGTCCAAAACTCCATTGTCCATATCCGAACTTGCACCAAGTCCCGTTCACCCATCACCCCTGTGCTCGCTGACCTAGACTGGATCCTGGTCCAGCAACGCCTCGATTTTAAAATTCTCATTCTTTTTTTCAAATCCCTCCATGGCCTCGCCCCTCCTTATCTCTGTAACCTCCTCCAGCTCTACAACCCACCGAGACCTCCGCGCTCCTCCAATTCTGGCCTCTTGCACATCCCCGATTTCCATTGCTCCATCATTGGCATTATGCCTTCAGTTGCCTAGAACCTAAGCTCTGGAATTCCCTCCGTAAACCTCTCCACCCCTCTCTCCTCTAAGACGCTCCTTAAAATCTACCTCTTTAACCAACCTTTTTGTCACGTCCTAATATCTCATGTGGCTCGGTGTCAAATTTTGTTTGATAACGCTCCTGTGAAGAGCCGTGGGACGTTTTACTACATCAAAGGCACTATATAAATGCACGTTGTTGTTGTTGAAGTAAAATAAAAATGGTACGAAATTGATGGGCAATTATAAAAAGAGCAGCAGCTTGAACTACTTCTGAATTTTGAGTTGCAGAGGACTTATTATTGCACAGTAGTGGACTATAGTTACAATTAGTGTTGTGCTATAATGTTTCAAGTGCAATACTCAACAGGTGCCTGGAAGACAAATTGCCCAATGTTTATCAAAGGCAGGAGGGGATGATGTAGGTAGTGCTGATGAATTAGCAAAAACAACTGTGATGGACTTGAGGATAGATGGATAAAAATTGCGTAAGAACGAACGAATTTGCATTTATATAGCACTTTTCATATTCTCAGGACATCCCAAAGCACTTCCCAACCAATGAATTGCTTTTAAAGTGTAGTCACTGTTTTCATTTGGCAAACATAGAATCATAGAATGATACAGCGCATGAGGCCATTCGGCCCATTGTACCAGTGCCAGCCCTTTGGTTGAGCTATCCAGTTAGTCCCACTCCCCTGTTCATTTCCCATAGCCCTGCAATTTTTTCCCCTTCAAGTATTTATCCAATGCTCTTTTGCAAGTTACTGTAAAATCTGCTTCTATCACCCTTTCAGGCAATGCATTCCACATCACAGCAACTCGCCACATACATTTTTTCCCCTCATGTCGGCTCTGGAATTTTTGCCAAACATCTTAAATCTGTGTCCTCTAGCTACCGACTGTTCAGCCACTGGAAACAGTTTCTCCTTATTTACTATACCAAAACCGTTCATGATTTTGAACACCTCTATCAAATCGCCTCTTAACTTTTTTTGCTCAAAGGATTGAAAATGTTACGCCCCTATTCAAAAAAGGGGAGGGGAATAAACCTGGTAACTATAGGCCAGTCTAATGTCAGTGGTGGGAAAACTACTAGAGACCATTGTCAAGGACAAAATTAATTCTCACTTGGAGAAGCATGGGTTAATAAGGGACAGCCAGCACGGATTTGTTAAAGGCAAATTGTGTCTGACTAACCTGATTGAGTTCTTTGATGAAGTATCAGAGAGGGGTGATGAAGGTAGTGCAGTAGATGTTGTATGTATGGACTTTCAAAAGACATTCAATAAAGTACCGTGTAACAGACTTATTTGGAAAATAGATGCACATGGGATTAAAGGGACAGTGGTAACTTGGGTACATAATTGGCTAAGTGATAGGAGGCAGAGAGTAGTTGTGAACGGTTGTTTTTCTGACTGGGTAGAAGTATGCAGTAGGGTCCCCCAGGGATCAGTATTAGGATTACTGGTTTCCTTGTTATATATAAATGAGCTAGACTTGGGTATAGGAAGTACAATTTCTAGGTTTGCGGATGATACAAAACTTGATAACATGGTAAATAGTGAGAAGAGTAGCAGACTTCTGGAGGACATAGGCAGACTGGTGAAATGGGCAGACATATGGCATATGCAATTTAATGTGGATAAGTCTGAAGTGATGCACTTCGGAAGGAACAACATGGAGAGGCAGTATAATCTAAATGGTACTATTTTGATGGGGGTGCAAAAGGGACCTGTGGGTGCATATTCACAGTCCATTGAAGATGACAGGGCAAGTTGATAAGGCGATTAAAGAAAGCATATGGGATACATGGCTTTGTAAAGAAGGGCACTGAATACAAAAACAAGAAGTCATGCTAAACCTTTACAAATCACTGGTTAGGCCTCAGCTGGAGTATTATGTACAATTCTGGGCATCCCTTAAGGGAGGATGTCAAGGCCCTGGAGAGGGAACAGATGAGCTTTACTAGGATACCAGGGATGAGGGACTTCAGTTGCGTGGAGAGGGTGGTGGAAGCAGATTTCATAAGAACTTTCAAAAGGCAAATTGGACTTATACTCGAAAAGGACTAATTTGTAGGGTTATGGGGAAAAAGGCTGGGGTGTGGGACAAAATTGGACAGCTCTTTCAAAGAGCCAGCACAGGCATGATGGGCTAAATGGTCTCCTTCTGTGCTGTAGGATTCTATGAAGCAGAACAACTCCAGGTTCTCCAGTTTCTCCGCATAACTGAAGTCCATCATCTCTGGTACCATTCTAGTAAATCTCTTCTGCACCCTCTCTAAGCCTTTGACATCCTTCCTAAAGCGTGGTACTCGGAATTGAACACACTACTCCAGCTGAGGCCTAACCAGTGTTTTATAAAGGCTTAGGGTAACTGTCTTGTTTTTGTACTCTATGCCTCTATTAACAAAGCTGAGGATCCCATTTGCTTTTTTTTAAAAGAAACAGCCTTCTTAACCTATTATGCCACCTTCAAAGATTTGTGTATGTGCACCCCCAGGTCTCTGCTCCTGCACCTCCTTTACATTGCCTCTCCTCATTCTTCCTACCAAAATGTATCACTTCACACTTCTCTGTGTTAAATTTCATCTGCCATGTGTCTGCCCATTTCACCAGTATGTCTATATTCTCCTGAAGTCTGTTACAATCATCCTCATTGTTCACTATATTTCCGAGTTTCGTGTCATCTGCAAACTTTGAAATTATGCCCTGTGTACCCAAGTCCAGGTCATTAATTTATATCAAGAGGACGAGTGGTTCTAATACCGACCCCTGGGGAACACCACTGTAAACTTTCTTCCAGTCTGAAAAACAACCATTCACCACTACTCTCTGCTTTCTGTGCCTTAAGCCAATTTTATATCCACGCTGTCACTGTCCCTTTAATCGCATGGGCTTTAATTTTGCTCACAAGTCTATCATGTGGTACTTTATCAAACACCTTTCGAAAATCCATATACACATCAACCGCACTACCCTCATCAACCCTCTCTGGGGAGGACTCAATCAAGTTCGTCAAACACGATTTTCCTTTAACAAATCCATGTTGACTTTCATTTATTAGTCCATTCTTTTCCAATGGCCAATTAATTTTATCCCAGATTATTGTCTCTAAAAGTTTCCCTACCACTGACGTTAGGCTGACTGGCCTGTAGTTGCCGGGTTTATTCCTCTCCCCTTTTTTGAACTGGGGTATAACATTTGTATTCCTCCAGTCTTCCGGCACCATCCCCATATCTAAGGAAGATTGGAAAATTGTGTCCAGAGCCTCTGCAATTTCCACCCGTACTTCCGTGGAAGCCAATTTGTGTACAGCAAGCTGCACCAATTTATGCACAGCACGGTCCTACAAACAGTAATGAGATAAATGACCAGATAATCTGCTCTCGTGGTGTTAGTTCAGGGACAGATGTTGGCCACACCATCGGGGAACTCCCTGCTCTTTTTCCAATGGTGCCATGGAATCTTTATGCCTGATAAAAAGGCAGGCAGGCAGTTTAATGACTCATCCGAAGAGCAGCACCTCTAACAATGCAGCACTCCGGGTGCTGCAGTGACCTGTTTAGACCCAGAGGCGAGAGTGCTACCACTCATCAAAAATTTATCAACTGCAGGCTTGACTTCAACAGCTGTCTTGCTGGCCTCCTGAGCTCCATGCTGTGTTAACTCAAACTTGTACAACATTCTGCTGCCTACATTCTGTTGCGCACTAAGTCCCATTCCCCCATGACCCCTGTTCCTTGCTGACATCCCTGTCTCCAATGCATTGAATCCAAAATTAATTTACAAATCCATCCATCCCCACACTACCTCTGCAATCTTCTTCAGTTTTACGTATTAACACGTCGTCTGCTTTTTCAACTTTGGCCTACTTTGCATCTTCCCCTCCAACTTCAGTGGTAGAGCTTTCAGAAGTCATAGCCCCACACTTTGGAAGTCTCTCAATAAACTCTGCCACTTAACTACCTCTCCTCCCTCCTTAAAAAGCCTCTTTAAAACCATTTTGACACCTCTCAATCCTCAATGTCTGATCTTGTGCCGGTGAAATACCTTTGGACATGTGCCATGTTAAGACACTATCTAAGTGCAGTTTGTTGCTTTCAGGCGGAATGGGAAGGGACCCACTGTAATGATAGCAAATGGTAAGAAATCTGAGAACAATGAAGAGCCATCAGCCTGGGGAAATGCTTAATTAAAGTACATGAGAAAGTATACATGTGAAAGAAAAAATTTCAACAGACCCTTTATACATTAAACGGGCCTGTTAATCCAGACTGAAGTAGTTATTTCTAAATTATGCAAGTAAGTAGAGGAGGCTTGGTGAAAAAAAATAGGGAACACGAAAAATACTAAGTCACCTGCTCAGATGGCTCGTAGGGCAAAGTGCAGAACTATTTAACACTGATGAAATAGGTGTGTATAACAATGCAGGTCTTGTTGAAAAGTTATCATATAAAATGATCACAATATTGTTATGTAACAACCCTTCTTATAAATTATATATATTTTGAAACTAACTATGATGTGCTGCATAGTTATTACTTTGCAATTCAAAATATGCAACTTGACCTACTTGTCATCAATGCTGTTCTGGTAATAGATATGCAGGAGTTTGTCTTTGATCCAGTTCACTTTTTGAGCAGCTTCTTTCCCAGCCTCAGCATGAAGACAGTATTTTTTGTATAGCTGGGCCAAGCCCATCATTGCTTCTTTCCGCACTCGCCACTTAAAATACAAAAGCAAAATGAAAACAGTCACATAAAATATTAAATATATTTCTATTGCTCTCATAACTTTTTTTGTCTAAATTATGCCAACTTTATCCTTGCTATTGGCTCTCCTGGGAAAATGACACTGCTGCTGAGTTTCTGGGTGCCATTCTATTGACAGCCAGAAGACGTATAATAGCAGCCTGGAGAAGAACCCTCTGTTAATTTTCTCTTCCTGTGCAGAATGGCTAAGATTGGTAGGAGCTAAGTCTATATCCACCTTTTCTATGGAGATAAATGCTGATGTTGAAACATGCAGTCCGACCAAGTTCTACTGTAGCAACCTAACCACCACACAGATTAATTGGTTGTCCAAAAGAAGGGAATACTGCTCGTTCAAAATTGGCATTGCAAAGTCGTGATGTGGACGTGTGCTCTCTTCTTCCCCTGCATACAGGCCTGATAGCAACATAACTCAGTTCCTTTGAGAAAGGCAGCAGCATAATCAGAATTAAATACAAAAAAATGTTAAATACCAGATCAGAGAGATCGTAAGAATCAGCGAGAAGGAGAATAAGTGGCAGTTGAATTACACTTAATGAAAAGGGAAGGCCATTCCACAAGTTAGACAACATAACATTTTCCTCATTTCTTGACTGGTGCAGTGTGGCAATACTTTACTGTGGTCATACTGGGGCAAAGTGGGAGAGCTTAATAATTTCCATTCCCTAGCACCAACAGCCTCATTCATTAAGCCTGCACATGGAAATTAAAGTCAAATTTGTACAATAAAGCCAAGTGGTAAGCTCCAGAACTTAACTGTAGTACAGCAATAAAATATTTGTCTTGAGCTATCAGAATACTTTATTATACATGAGCAGTGCTCTCCTGCGGTTGCATTGAGGCAGACTGGGAATGCATATTGGTTCCGTTCCACATCACAAAAACTCACAATAAAGAAGATCATTTGCATATTGACCCAGGAGCTAGTCACAGCATGAACAAAAAGGCTTTTCAACCAGCTGAGATATTTCATTAAATGTTTGGTTTAGCTAAATATTAAATGAAACTGCAGTCATATATTGTTGAATTTGTCAATATAGAAATCTCACCAGAAAGCACACATGGAAAGAGTTTAAGATTACACAAAATCACAAGTTGAAACAGATCAGTCATTAGTTTGTGAGGAACAATCAACTCTCTGTACGTACTACTAAAAGTATTTACATTTCCAGGTGTCTTATGAACTGAATTCCAATAGTTGTTCTCTACTGAAGCTTCCCCAGGAGTTGTAATAGCTGTGACAAGATTTTTTACTAAACAGCACGACAGACCGCCGAGAGCAAAAATTTCAAGAGACTGTTGGATTCAATTACAAATCCTGCAACCAACAACCTTTTTCAAACCACTTAGCACTGTAAAAGCACAGGCAATATCAAACACTCGAGTGTAAGGATTTAAAAGGAAGTGAAATACTTTGGATTGAGCTAAGTGATTGCAAGAGGTCAGCCATACTTGTGGGAGTATATTACAGGCTGCCCAACAGTCAAAAGGAAACTGTGCATTAAATATTAGACAAATTGAAAAGGCAAATATTATTAGTTATATTTGTGGGAGATTTTAATTATCCAGAAAAAGTCTGATATATAGAAAATGTTTGTTTTGTGAACAGGGAGCTTTTTTTGAAGTGTGTTCAGGGCTATTTTATCAATCAATACGTTGCTTTTCCTATATTACAACAGCAACTACACTTCAAAAATACTTCATTAGCTGTAAAGTGCTTTGGGGCGTCCTGAGATCATGAAAGGTGCTATATAAATGCAAGTCTTTCTTTTTCTTTTTACTCCAATAAGGATGGAAGCATTACTTGGCCTGGTTCTTGAGTAATAACAGAGATGAAATAGGTGACCTAAAATCAGGGGACATCAGGGAAGCAGTGACCACACTACAATTAGATTCAATGTAAGAATAAAAAAAATGAAAAGGAAAGTCAAGGATACTGCACTGGGGGGAAAAAGTGAGATAACAAAGAGACCTTGCCCAGATATCTCGCCAACCATCTGTGATAACAGGCCCTGCTCAGATGGAATCACTACAGCTGAATAACAATTCATTTTGACAGATTCAATCAACCAGTCTTCTCATCCAGGAAGGACTTGTCTGTTACCTTTTGATCATGTGACGGTCTGGAGTAAGAGAGGAATTTTGGATGGGAGGGGGCAAAGAGGAAATGAAAACACAAAGAAACCTCCTTTGACAGGACTGAGACAACTATCTGAATGCTCTGGCCTCTACGGCAAGATGTTGGCAACTTCTTGTTTTGGAAGATCTCCAAGGGCATTAAGTCATTTGTAAATACTGTTAAGTGTGACTAAATGTTGTCCTTTTCAAGGCATTAGCTATGACATTCTGCACCATTGCAAGGTATTCAGCAGAAGGGGTATTGAGATCCTGATGGTATCAGTGCAAAGTCCCTTCTTGTTTGTTCATGTACTATAGTATCAGGTTGTCTGCCTGAACTCTGTAGTGGGCCCATTCCTTGAAGTACAAACCTACCCATCCTATTTGAAAGATAGATGAAACTTGCATTTATATAGCACTTTACACTTCCTCGGGATATCACAAGGTGCTTCGCAGTCAACAAAGTACTTTTGAATTGTATTTACTGTTGTGATTTAGGGAAACACAGTAGTCAATTTGCACACTGCAAGGTACTACAAACATCAATGATATGAATGACCAGAAAATCTGTTTTTGGCAGTGTTGAATGAATGATAAATTTGGCCAGGACACTAGGAGAACTCCCCTGCTCTTCTTCGAATAGTGCCATGGGATCTTTTACATCCACCTGATAGTCAGGCTCTCAATTTAACATTTCATCATTTGAAGGTGGGAACCAGTCACCAGAAAGAACCGATGGCAAGTAGCCTTTAATATGGTCACCAGAGTCTGCTGAAGCCAACAAATCATCTCGAGAACCTGCATTCAAAAATTACAAGTCAATGCCAATAATTGTAGGACAGCAAAACTTTCTAAAAACATAAGCAAACTAAATACTAATTTACCACTGACAAGCAGAACTAGAAGATGCTGAACTTTTTACACATTTCAACAAAACAAACTATCATGGAAAAACATCTCAAGGGCACTACTCGAGTACAGCTTTATATGCCTGGGTTTTGGGAAGGGGAACAGGGACAGAACTGCATCGTTACTGGTTGCTGCTGAGGCCAGTATTCCACTGTTTTTTCTTCATAGATGACTATTCATTCATTTTTACTCAGTGGTTGAATAAATGACAAGGAATTGAAGTTGTGATGAATTAGGACTGCATTTCCGTCATTGTACAAAAGCAAACAACTGTGATGTTTCAATGCTTTCTTTCTGCTTATTTTTCTGAACAGATAAAATGTATGTGGTGGCAGAGGGATAGTACTTTTGTTTTACCAACATGAACACACAAAGTTTATACTGAATGAAACTCCTAAACAAAATTTTAAAAACTTAGTGATTTTCTGATCTGATACAAATTAATGCTGCCCCTGCCCCCCTCCCATCGCTGCATGAATTTGCTTGTCTGAGTGTGTCAGTTTACTTCTATGCTTGCATGTCAAAGATTAATGCAGTTTTCATGTCCAAGATTAATCTGGTCAAATAAGTCTGGTGTTAAGTCAATGAAACCCCCTTTTAAAACCAATTGTTCCCAACTCCAAAACGACCACTGGGAAAAGGTAAGCCAATATTAAATTGTTTAAAAAAAGGTTTGAATAGATAGAAAAGAGCACATTATTGTTAAAGTAAATAAAGAAGACAAGAGAATAGGGAACAACCAGGTGAGCACAGGTGAAGTTTTTTATTCTGATGTTTAGATGTTTAATAGTTTAGACTTATTATCACCATAATTAAGCTATTCCTGATGTATGACTAAACTTATTGTAATAATTTTTATTTCAGCGTCAGTTAATGAATTAGAAACAAATTTAGCTTGCTCATCGGGCCAGGTGTTTCACTTCACATGCTAGCAGGTCAAGAATTAAAATACTTCCAAATTTGTCAATTCAAATCCCACAAATGAAGAGAATTTTCTTAAAATTCTACAATCCGAATTTTGATGTAATGATTTTCAGATATCTGTGATCTATATGCATGGGCTATGGGAATAGTTATTTTGGGAAGCATGAAACACTAACTTTGTATGGTCATTTCCCAGTATGGTTGCCCAACAGCTGCCATGAAGTGCCAATCACAAATACTTCAAATAAAACTAACACTCTTAACAGCGAGTATGGCAGCTTTTCATGAATTTAGATTTAACACCATTAAGTCTTAGTTCTGAAGTAAACAGCTGTGTTGTCATAAAACAAAGAAATGGAGCACAGCACTTTTGTAGAGATAAATTAAGCACGACGTGTTTTCAAATTCAAAACCGTACCCTTTTGTCCAGTGTTCTCTCCCTCACAAACCCAAGCAGTTGGTCATTCACTAGTGATAGATCTTTCTTTCCTGCCGTTATTATCGTAACAATGACATCATGCCGGATCGCCTCTTCTGGATCATGTGATCGGACCTTCAAGTATTCTATTAAAAAAAGACATATTTAAAACACACAATTCCTGATTCAGGATTACTACAAACCCTTTTAGACGGAGATGTAAACCACAATGAACAATTCTGATACCTGTATCTTAACATCAGTGCAATCACATCTTTCCTGTAATTCGGCCCAACTGGTCTATGTCAGTATATATGCTGCCCATGAGCTGTATTTATGCTCCACACATGCTTAACAAGAATGGCTCCAATATCAACATGACCCACCATTTGTTACTAATCCAGCTCTTTAATTATGTTACTCACTCATGGTACATTTCCTCTTAGTTGGAGATAAGTATGCAACTCTATATAATACCATTAAACAACATTTGCAAGGAAATAAATTCATAGCAATATTATGCATTAAAAAATTCATGGCAACACAAGAGGGTGAATGAGGATAGTGATTGAGCCAGGAGAATAATAAACAACTGAGAAACAAAGAAAAAAAGCAGTATAATTAAATGAAGAAGCAACACTTCTACTCAACTTTCTGTAACCTGCAAATTTGGGGATATAAATTTCCCTAGAGGTTAATCTTATTCCAGCCAACTAGCATAAAAGTTGAGGGCCCAACCAAAATACTGGATTTTACAGTAACATAACTCAGAACAACTAATGAAATTCAGGTCACTCAAATGCATCACTATCAGTGATGAGGGATATTACACGATCTGCTGAATACCACCCAGATTTCATGGCACAATAAGTCACTTAGATTCCACTAACCAGTGTTAAAGTTGAAGAAATAGCAAAATAGTAACTATGACACGAAATCAGCTCATGACATAGAAATGCATAGAAGTTACAACATGGAATCTGGCCATATCAGTGTTTATCCATTGCGTGTGCATTCAGTGCTAATCACATTTATCCACTCTGTTGCCATGTCCCTTCAACCACCTATCCAATCTCGCCTTGAACGTTGATGTAGTTTCTGCCTCAACTGCTGGAAGCAAATTCCAGACAACTCTTAGCAAACGTATATTAATATCAGCAAGTTAACATCTCACCTGTAAGATCTTTGGCTAAATCTGGGTGATTCATCAGACAATGACTTGCAAACTTCACACATTCTAGTCTCACAGGAACATGAATGTCGTTAAATCTATATAAAAAAAAGATTTTGGATATTTCATAGTTTAAAAACATCAAACTTATTTCCCCATTTTAAAAAATAATTTTTAGAAAACTGATGAACAATTGAGCCAAAATATGACTTTTCCCTGAATAAATGACGCAATAACACACAGGTGCTTAAAAACTGACAAGATGTATGTTGGATTATTGACTGCTGGTTTTGTTAATCTATTCTTTGACTGTAGCGCACCCTCTACATACAATTGAATGCTCTGCCATCAAATGACTGGGGGGCAGGGGAGACATACCAAGAACAGTATCCCTTTAACAATTTGGCACCATGTAACAGCCATCGTTGATAAGTATTCTCCACACTCACACAAAAAGACATTGTTCTGAACCATATCTCACTTGTTCACTTGAGATGGTGAAAGACAGAGTCAAAACAAAGCACCAAACACAAAAGTACTAATCAACTCCAAGGTGCACGAGGTCACAAAAAAGGTGATTATGTTGCAGTGCAGCTATATTGTACAACTGGCAGGTAATCTAGACCTACAGTTTCCGCATGATTTCCACTCAGGTGTCAGCTTAATCTGGGTAGACTCGAACGAAATAGCACTAAATGTTGCAGAATTTTAAGCTTAAGTGAGTTGCTCCCATAATCACTTTACATTGAGTAGCCGTGAACTTTTACAGTGGATCAAAAATCCATTTGTCTGAAGCAGTCCCCACCCACAAAACTGCCTGCGCCCCCAGGACGGAATGGCGAGTTTCTGCCAATTGGGGGTGTTCATGACAGGCACCCACGGTCACATTAATCCAGTATTAATCACCTGACCTGCAGAGACCAGCAGTCAACTGAAGCCTGACCTGGGTCTGTTTCTCCTGCTGCGAATTACTTTAAAATTCAGTTTCAATTCAGTCAATTGATCGGCCCTTGGTGTATCAAAAACCTGTGACCAGTAGTCAATTGAAGCCAGATAGGTGTAAAAACATAAGAAATAGGAGCAGGAGATGGCCACACAGCCCCTCGAGCCTGGGATGCCGTTTAATAAGATCATGGCTGATCTTCGACCTCAATTACACTATTTAAGGGAGGGAGAGAGAAAACAGGGAACTACAGGCCAGTTAGCCTGACATTGGTCGTCAGGAAAATGCTGGAATCCATTATTGATGAAGTCGTAACAGGGCATTTAGAAAATCATAATATGATTATGCAGAGTCAACATGGTTTTATGAGAGGGAAATCGTGTTTGACAAATTTATTAGAGTTTTTTGAGGATGAGAGTAGCAGGGTAGATAAAGGAGAACCAGTGGATGTAGTATATTTGGATTTTCAAAAGACATTTGATAAGGTGCCACATAAAAGGTTGTTACACATGGTAAGGGCTCATGGGGTTGGGGGTAATATATTAGCATGGATAGAGGGTTGGTTAAAGAACAGAAAACAGAGAGTAGGGATAAACAGGTCATTCTCAGGTTCGCAGGCTGAAACTATTGGGTGCTGCAAGGATCGGTGTTTGGGCCTCAGCTGTTTACAATCTATATTAATGGCTTAGATGAAGTGACCGAGTGTAACATAGCCAAGTTTGCTGATGATACAAAGTTAGGTGGGAAAATAAGCTGTGAGGAGGACACAAAGAGTCTGCAAAGGGATTAGACAGGTTAAGTGAGTGGGCAAGAAGGTGGCAGATGGAGTATAATGTGGGAAATGTGAGGTTATTTACTTTGGTAGGAAGAATTAAAAAAAACAGAATATTTTTTTAAATGGTGAGAAACTATTAAACGTTGGTGTTGAGAGAGACTTGGGTATCCTCGTACAAGAAACACAAAAAGTTAGTATGCAGGTACAGCAACCAATTATGAAGGCAAATGGCATGTTGGTCTTTATTGCAAGGGAGTTGGAGTACAAGAGTAAGGAAGTCTTATTACAATTGTACAGGGCATTGTTGAGACCTCACCTGGAGTACTGTGTACAGTTTTGGTCTCCTTATCTAAGGAAGGATGTGCTTGCCTTAGATGTGGTGCAACGAAAGTTCACTAGATTAATTCCTGGGATGAGAGGGTTGTCCTATGAGGTGAGGTTGAGTAGAATGGGCCTATACTCTCTGGAGTTTAGAAGAATGAGAGGTAATTTCATTGAAACATCTAAGATTATGAAGGGGCTTGACAGGGTAGATGCTGAGAGATTGTTTTCCCTGGCTAAAGAGTCCAGAACTAGGGGGCATAATTGCAGGATATGGGGTCGGCCATTCAAGACTGAGATGAGGAGGAATTTCTTCACTCAGAGGGTTGCGAATCGCTACCCCAGTGGGCTGTGGATGCTGAGTCACTGAATATATTCAAGGCTGAGATAGATAGATTTTTGGACTTTAGGGGAATCAAGGGATATGGGGATCGGGCAGGAAAGTGGAGTTGAGGTTGAAGATCAGCCATGATCTGAGTGAATGGAGGAGTAGGCTCAAGGGGTTCCTCTTTCTTATGTTGTTACACTTTCCCGTCCGATCCCCATATCCCTTGATTCCCTTACAGTCCAAAAATCTACCGTTCTCAGTCTTGAATATAATCAACGACACAGCATCCACAGCCCTCTGGGGTAGAGAATTCCAAAGATTCACAACTCTGAGTGAAGAAATTCCTCCTCATCTCAGTCCTAATTCGCCCACACCCTATCCTAAGACTATGCCTCCTAGTTCTAGACTCTCCAGCCAGGGGAAACAGCCTCTCCGCATCTACCCCGTCAAGCCCTCTCAGAACCTTTCAATGAGATCACCTCTCATTCTTCAAAATTCCAGAAAATATAGGCCCATTCTTCTCAATCTCTCCTCATAGGACAAACCTTCTCACCCCAGGAATCAATCTAGTGTGTCCTACTCTGCTGCAGTAATTAGTCAATTGTAAGTGTCTTATTTCATGATCTTCAGCCTTGCTGAAGGGAATATTTTCCCCCTTGTCTTTTATCCGACCTCACCCTATTAGCCCTGTTTCAGTCACAAATCAATTACATTCGATTACACTGCTTAAATGCGTTGATTCATGGTAGATCTTATGTTCTGGCTTATGCTAATGCATTTGCTCAGAAATTTCAGCCTAATTTCACCTCGGCAAAGCCGGCGCAGTGTGTAGCACATCCTGGGCACATTATGCCGATTGCAACCCTAGGGAAAACGCCCCAGTATTTTTCCTCAGCTGAGACTCCCTATCTACTTTTTGCAAAACATTGGGGGATGTCACAACAATTGCTGAACCCTGGGTTATCTTTCCTCTCTCCAAAACCCAGCCTTTTGATTTGTCTGGGTTTTAAATCAGTAACTAACGCCAACAAACAGACCAGTTCAACAGAGTCCATCCCTACTACTTCTGCATAAACTCCAGCAACACTCAGACAAAAGCAAAAAATGCTGGAAATGGAAACACTTAACAGGCCAGGCAGCATCTGTGGAGAGAACAGTCAAGTTGATGTTTTGGGTGTGGACCCCAAGTCAGCATTGTAAGACATTACAGATGAGCAGCATTTAAAAAAGGAACATAACAAAGGAAAAGGGGAGGAAAGAAAAACACATACATGAGAAATAGAATGACCTGTTATGTGCTTATGTGGAAAACAGGAGATAGTTCTCTGGCGCGAGACAATAGGAGGCCTAATGATAGAAATCAAAAGAAATAAAGACATTTACTAGACATGAAGACAAAGAATGTGTGAACAGCTGAGATGGGGAATAGAAACGAAAGTGCAAAAAACTGGAAAAGCAAAGCAGACTCCAGCAGCCCAGACACTTGGGAGAAAGCAAAAGCAGGTCAAGACCGTGTGCTGATTGCTTTGCCAGAAAAATGTTCCAACCAAGGGACCCCACCTCAAGCCCAAACACATCTCGTCCACCAACCCCAAAATGGAAAGTGGGAGCTATAGTTAAGGTCTGAAGTTATTCAAGTCAACATTAAGTCTATGGGGCTCTAAAAGTGCTGAATAGAATGATAAGGGGCTGTTTCTCAAGCACACGTTGAGTTTCACTGGAATAATGCAAAACAGTAAAGACAGAGGTCAGAGCGGAAGTGGGACGAGGAATTGAAATGTTAAACGACAGAGAGCTTGGAGTCACATTTGCAGACAGAATATAAAGCTGTGACTTTATCTTCAGTATTCGTTGCTCACTGTGTGGTCTACCCTACATTGGGGAAACCAAATGGAAATTAGAAGGTCGCTGTGTCAAACAGCTCTGTTCTGTCTGCAAATGCAACCCTCTGTCTTTGGCCTTCTAGACTGTTCATGAAGTTAAACGCAATTTCGAGGAACAGCACTCCAAATTTCTACCAGGCGCTATGTAACACTCTGGCCTCAATAACGACTTTAATTACTTCAGGCCTTAACTATTGCTCCGCAGGAAGTGGGTCGGGTGTGTTGGTTTATCAGGTGGGAAAAGGGAGGAGGGATGTGTTGGTGCTTGGGGTTGGGAGCCTGCATCAGAACAATGTGCTGGTAGGGCAGTTTGCACCCTTGTCTTTGGTCCCTGCCACAAACTCCATCCCGCTCCCTGGCCACTGTCTGATGCTGAACCAAACCGTTCGCAACATCAACACCCTATTTGACACTGAGATGAGCTTCCAACTGCATATCCGCTCCATCACCAAGACCGCCTACTTTCACCTCCATAACATCTCCCTTCTCTGCCCCAGCTCATCTGCTGCTGAAACCCTCATTCATGCCTTCATTACCTCTAGACTTGACTATTCCAATGCTCTCCTGGCTGGCCTCCCATCTTCCACCTTCCAAAAACTTAAGCTCATCCAAAACTCTGCTGCCCGTATCCTAACTCGCACCAAGCCCCTTCCACCCATCACCCCTGTGCTCGCTGACCTACACTGACTCCCAGTCCAGGAACGCACAATTTTAAAATTCTCATCCTTGTTTTCAAATCCCTCCATGGCCTCGCCCCTCCTTATTTCTGTAACTTTCTCCAGCCCTACAACCCTCCAGGATCTCTGCGGCTCCTCCAATTCTTGCCCCTTGCGCATCCCTGATTTTAACCACTCCACCACTGGCGGTTGTGCTTTCAGCTGCCGAGGCCCTAAGTGCTGGAATTCCCTCCCAAACCTCTCCGCCTCGCTAGCTCTCTCTCCTCCTTTAAGATGCTCCTTAAAATCTATCTCTTTCATCAAGCTTTTGGTCACCTGTCCTAATATCTCTATGTTGCTCGGTGTCAAATTTTGAAAATCGCTCCTGTGAAGCAGCTTGGGACGTTTTACTTCGTTAAAGGCGCAATATAAATGTAAGTTGTTGCTGTTGGTGTCAACCTGCATTATTATTCTCTCAAGCTCCTGGGTCCTTGGAGCCTACTTTGCTTTGCCAATTTTACATGCTTCTATTTCTACCTGTCTTCCTCTCTCTCCCCAGCTATTCTCATGCTCTCGATGTCTTGCAAATGTTTTGAATTTCTCTCATTATTCTCTCATCCTGCGAATACCAATTCTGCCATTTAACTATCTTGTTTCCCAATTAAGCATTTTACAGGTCACTATTTCTTTGGGCACACACATTTGTTTGCTTGCTTTACTTCCCCCTTCCCTTTATTCCGTTCCTTTTTAAATGCTATGCATCTGTGATATCTTCCAGTTCTGACAAAGGATCCACACCTGAAACGTTAACTTATCTGGTCTTTCCACAGATGCTAACTGACTTGCTGAGTGCTTCCAGCACTTTTTGTTTCAGATTTCCAGCATCTGCCATTTTTGTGCTTTTTCTAGCAATGCTCTTTCCATTTGTTTGAGCAATCTTCCATGGACTATACAGACTGGTTAATCACTATGCTTCCTCGATGGCTCAAGTGGGTAAATGTGCTTTGTGCACTCATGTGGCAGGGCTTGTGTAATCATTGCTCTGTGCTGAGCTAACCAATCTCAACTGCTGTGACAACGCAGGCACTATAATGACCTTAACTACCCCGTGTTTGGAAAGAGCAAAGAAGAAAAACTGGGCATTCTTCTCGTTCTTGATCACTATCCAGTGATTTGTGAGCAAGCATGTGTGTGGAAATTTGGCAAGGGAAAGATCCGCTCAACCAGGATACTCTCCATCCAAATTCCTGTGGCGAGTCTTGGGGGGGGGGGGGGGGGGGGGGGAGGAGAATACCTGGCCTATATTCATTGCCTACAAAGAATGAACACTTGGACAAGGTATGATGGTGCTGTTGTTCCCTGTAGATCCAATATCCCAGCACTTTGCACCACCTTTAAGAGAGGAATTTTCAATTGTACTCGTACAGTTTAATGAGCTTACTTGAAACTATACGATAATTAAACATTTTGAACTTCCAACAAAACCAAGCTATGCACGAAACAAATACTACATTGACAGATATAAACCAATAAAAGGTCTCTTACCGTCCCAGGAAACACTGCCACAGAGGACGATTTTGCGTTGCGAGCTCCGAATCCTTTGCACCAAATAGCTTAGCCAAGAGTCGAACAACAGCCAGTCGTTCTTCTCCATCATTACTCTGGGAAAACAAACTGGCATGAATGTACTACACAAGAATGACCAGTTCCCTGGGACTAACGAAATAAATTACTGACACCACAATGCGTCTAATATATACAGTTCAATTCACAATGCACGACTGAGGTTAGAAGAGAACTAAACTGTGGCAAAAATAACAAAGACGCATAGTAACTTAATTTTACCAGGCACTAGGCTACCATCTGAAACTGAAGCTTTTACATATAGATATGAGGGAAGGGTACAGAGGGTCAGCGAGATAAGATATTCTTCTCATGGCCAGGATATGCTCAGATTTTTAATCTCCAGAGTGCACAATTCACTAACTAAAGAGTAGTCAACTGTGAGAGTAGTACTCAAAAGTAAAATACTAAATACTTTCATTACTACATTGCCCTCCAGAGTATGGTATTTTCATTAGTGGCTTCCTCACAACACAGCATTATCGTATGTATCTATTTTTATAATAACTGTAAATATAGAATGCATTTTGTATCATACCAAATCTAAGTCACATTTCAAAAAACAGTATAAACAAGGGAGTTCTCCAAGAACACAAAATACCTCAGCTAGCATATCTGCAGCCTCTTCAAATGACTTCTGTATGAACTCACCCATTACTTACCAACAAATAGACTTTATAGCTTTAATCAGCACACACACCTACATGTGGTACAACAATGACATTGTATAACATCTACGCCCTTAGAAAATAGCAAATCCTGATTTACCATGAGCAGTGCCTTAGGAGATTTGCTAATAATCTATCTACATATTAAAAGTCTTGCATACAGTATGCACTTCATCTACACATTACCCTTACTTCCTGTCTCACAATTTTTAAGCAATGCTTTATGTCAATGCTTCATCATCACTTTGTTGATTAGCTCAAAGCTAAACAGCAACAAATCAGAAATGGAGATAATGAATGCCTGAATCAAAAGTAAGCAGCTAGAAAAAAAAAGAGACGCTACTAATGACTTATGAAAACAGCCAATTGTGAATGGGCAGTTGGGTACCGAGCAATATATTTAAAAAATTAAAACTTGAACCAATCAAATCACTCAAAATACATTTAGAAAACATCTGCCTTTTTTCTCAGTAACTGAAATTTTTAATTTCCAAAATAAGGTTTCAAACAGTAATAAATTCCAAAAAATTATATGTTTCACAATAACATGATTAAATTTGCCCAATGAATTGTATTTTGTCCTTTAATGTCTTCATTAAAATGTTTTACTTCATAGTCTTAGCCTCTCAAAAACCTGGGCTTAAATTGGATATTTTGTCCCCAAAACAGCTGGAAAGTTTCCAATCATGTCTGTGCATGTGCAGTATGCAAAAAGTACCAAACATCCAGCAGTAGGTTTCTGAATTGAACTAGTGTGGCCCATCACATTGTGTGGATTTGAGAATGTCATTTTTTTTCCCCCAGGCTTATTTTTTCTTAAAAAGTGGGTTCATGAAATCTCGGAGCTTTTTTTACAAGCCAATCTCATGCTTAAAATATTAACAGCTCCTTTTCTGTTATAAACTACCCACTTAAATAACACCTGTGCTTAAGCACCTATGGTTTCTTTGTGACAGAAAACAAAAATTGTTTAAAGAGAAGATATTTCTTAGTTGAATGGTTGAAGAGGATCCAAGTATGTTTTTGCAAATGATTTAAACTCAGCTGGATGTTACGGATTGATGCTCATGTTAATCTCGTACGCCGCTCCCCTCTTTTTTCAGTTTAAAAAAATCAGTTTAAAAATCTTTTTCTGAACCTTTTTGGGGCTTGATGGTAATTTTCTTTTGCAAAAAAAGTGCTGGAAAACTGCAAGAACAATGAAAGAGTTTTATGATGTAATTTTTGTTTGCCTAAGGAAATCTGTATATAAGTTACAAAACTCAGTGCACCAAATGCATTATGACAAAAATGGCAAGACAGGAACTCGCTGATGAGTGAAGCAGTGTGTGGTCGAATGCCTGAAAGCACAAAAGGGGCTGTTGCATACAGTATGGGAGGTGGCTGACGGGTGGGGACGCAGAGGGTGTGAGGTCGGTGGGTTGGGTGGAGGCAGATGGAGATGCCAAGGTAAGTTTGGGTCCCATTCTCCTGGTCCTCTCTTGCCCACAATACTGCCAGACTCCAACAACCCCCTGCAACAGCCCCAATACTGACAAAGCTCCTCACAGGTCCTGCTGGAATACAGGAATCTCCATCCCACACTAAAGTCGCAGGAATCGCCTGAGTGTTCACAAACGTCTAGACTGCATTCTCAGTTTTTCCCATCTTCAATATGGTCTTCCTTGTTCTTCATTTGTATTTGGAGGTTGAACTACATTTAGACCATCCTCCAAACTATGGGTGGGGATAAAGTCACTATACCACTGTCTCTCAAGGAATCTAGTACAACAGCGGAACTATACAATGACTTATTCCTCCTCCAGCCTCCACTGCAACTGCCATTTTGGTATTGCATTTTAGTTCTTTTGAAGGAAATATCAGGAAAGTTACAAAAATTGTAGGAATGAGACAGTCACAGGAATGAAGCAAAAATTTACACATGTATTAGTATTTCATGGGAAGAGAGCAAAAGAGCGCTGCATTTGGCAACTGAACTACGTTCAAGCACAAGAATCCATATCTTAGGTAGGTGGTTGCTTAACACTGGTCCTCATTTATTCTACCTCCAACAAACCAGGAGCACAGGAAACAGGAGAGAGACGATGATGAAATGCTTACCGCCTTCAAATGACAAATAATATTTTGTTCAAGTATGAATACTGTTCCATGTTAAAAGGGGACCGTTGCATATTGTGAAATATTATGAGCAAAACGAGCCTGAACTGTTGGCCCAGAATCAGCAAATGGATGGCATACACTCCTCGACCCTTCCAGCTACATGTTGCTTTCTTAATAATTGTTTTATATGCAATAGCCAAGTACAAATCAACAGAATTATAGTAAATGGCATTAAATGCAATTGCAGCCCACAATTCAATGTACTGAACACATTAATTCTAAATGTACAACTGTTAGTTAATATAATCAGTGAAATAAGAGACTCAGCCAGGGGAGATCTACAGGTTGATCAAGTCATTTAACTTGTGACAAAACAACCATCTGCGTGAGGAAGGTGCCTCTGCACCACGAGATAGCACAGTGGAAATTTCTTCTCATGCCCATGTAATATAGCAACTTACTATTCACTGCAGAGAAGGAAAACACAAAAAGTATAACTTGATGCACCAGAGAATTAATCTTGTACCACAACAATTAATCAGCTCTCCAGCTTGCATGGAACTGGCAGCCTCAGTGATCGCCAAAGAGATGGAAGAATTGAGATGACCACATTGTTTATTAATGCTTCCAACAGCTTTATCAAAAACTACTGACATTGCTGGATAATCATGATTTTATCTACATTGAATGTTAGGGCTTTAACAACAAAAATCAACAAAGTGATTCTTGCTGGAGAATCTGTATGTGGCAGTCAGTAAGTTTTAGCAATGAGATTTCCTGAGATACTTGAGACAAAAGTTCAAGCCAATTTTGGATGCCATCTTTGTCTATACTAGCCGCATGCAAAGCAATATAAAGTGATTCCACTATTCCTTTGAATGTAAACAGAACACATGATCATCTTGACTAAGAAGTCTAATCTCACGCACTATTAATTTAAATGAATCAGACACAAAGCCGTGAAGAAAAAGTTTTAAATCCTAGATAGGCAAAAATGACTAAACAATTTTCCAGGCTCAAAAAGGTGACTTTTTGTTATCAAGATAAGGGAAATTGAATGCTTTTCCATTTCAGGCACTGAATCTCAGTATCATGGATAAGATACAAAGCAAAGCTCCCTTTACTCTGCACCAACAATGATCCTTAGCTCCAGGCTGACATGTGACATTTTCCACTTCCCTCGCCATGCAACTCTCTGGCTACTGATAAAGACTGTCAAATTACTGCAATTCTTTGCAAATTAGAACATTTCATACCGCAGGCTCCTGCTACTAGAAATTTGGTCAGAATTATACAAGGTCAATTTGCAATGGGGCCTTACAGCCAGCAAACAAGTGAATTTCATCTTATCAAGCGGCTACGCCAGAGATGAAAAGTGCGTGTTGACCGAATGTGCCAACTAGGAAGCATCTTTCATGAATCTGGATACCAATGGATTAATTTTCACATCAGAAGTGGGAACGGTTGTAATGGCATGTGAATCTTCAATGAACTTACTAATACAAAGAGTGTGGTGAGCAATGAAATCCCATTTTATAGGGTCAATGTGACAAAAAAAACATTGAAGCATTTTTGTCTACTCTTAGTTTGGTAGCAGATTTCTTTAATTCAGTCACAAGATATGAGGTTGAAAACCAGTTGCTGTCACAAATATGTCTCCAGCCTAACTTGACATAAATGTCACACAGATTTAATCAGTCATCTCCAAAGCTGCAGAAAGTTTGAAGGGAAGAACCAAACCACATTCAAACAAAAATATGCGCAACCTGTCCAGTTAAGTGTATGACTGGCGGTTTCATTTGATTTGAGCTGACAGCTATTTAAATTCAACCCCAGCAGCTGTTTGAAGGGTACTTAAACAGGTTGAACTGTTTAAATCATTGTGTTGGTTGGAACCTTCTGCAAGATGAGTCAGGATAATTAGTTCCTGCAGTTAGCAAGACTACAAGAATACTGCATATACAAAGGTTAACTACAAAATAGCAGCTTAGGATATAGATGGTGATGATTTATTTTGGTTTGAGAAGCTGGTTAGTACACTTTTATATATTTTTTATTTATTTAATATATATATATATATATATTAAATAAATAAAAGTAAAAATACATAATCCTGTTGTATATTTGCCTGTTCCCCCGTTTCTTCAATAACTTTACTCCAGTCAAGGCCAGGTCTGATGTTGTGATGCTCAGCTGATTTTCAAAGATGGAAGAAAATTCCCGTGAAAGCACAGTATTGCTAAAGCAATTTACAAAAAGATTAACTAGGTATTTGGGCCAGTGAAGCTAGAGACCACAGGGAGCTAAGACTCACCTATAAGTGTAATCTAAAATACAGAAGCCAAAGTATCTAGGATAAGATTAGCAGAAATGCCCAAAATATGTAACAGTTCACCTCCCAGTGTTCCAACAATCCATGAAGAGTTAATTTAGAGCTTCAGCGGGCTGTGCACTTTAGAAAACGAATGTAATATTGGGAGACTGTGCAATAACATATCAGATACAAGAAGGTCCTATGGCAAAATGTACAAGTGTAGAATTGGGGCACCAGCACAGATCAACGACAAATAATTCTGGACTGATGTAGTAGCTTTGAATTGCTCTAGCATAGACACAATGGGTTGAATAGCCGCCTTCTGTGTTGTAAACTTCTATGGTTCCACAAATACCAGAAAAGTACCAGCTTTGATATCCAGCCTATGCAGATTTAGCACATCTCAGCTAGTGCAGTTGCCATAGCAGGTCTCAGCACCACTAGGTTAAAGAGAAAATCTGCTAGAGTTCCCACTCCTGATAACTGTCCAGCAACCGCTGCTGGAAGTATTTGCACGTGGATGTTGGATGGGGGGGCAGAATCGATCTTGGTTGTGCAGTCAAATAACCTGCTGACACTCACCATCTGGATTTACACATGAAGAATGGCAACAGACACAAACCATATTCCAAGGAAGCAGTCAATGGAGCCAGCAGGGGAGAGAGAAGAGAGTGAATTTGCAGAGAGGGGATAAAAACTCCACAGTCCCTGGAATAGCCACTCAACCTATTTCTAGTCAGAAAAATTTATATTTATAGCTACCCTGTTTTAAATCGATTTTCTAGCCAATGCCATCTTTGACCTGTTATTTTGTTGCCGTAGCTATCAATCGCTGAAGTGGAGCAGTATCAAAAGCTTTTGGAATATCCAAGTACACGATATGAACTTAATTTTCGCTCCATGCTATTTCAGTAATATCTTCAAAAAGCCCAAGTAAATTTGTTAAATACATCCTCTCTTTCCTGAGTCCATACTCATTGTCCTTTAACAAGTCATGCTTTTCCTGGAGTTCATGATGTGGAGATGCAGGTGATGGACTGGGGTTGACAATTGTAAACAATTTTACAACACCAAGTTATAGTCCAGCAATTTTATTTTAAATTCACAAGCTTTCGGAGGCTACCTCCTTCCTCAGGTGAACGATGTGGAAATGAAGTCCTCGAAATGAAGTCGCATTTATAATTCACAGAACAATGCTGGTGATAACAGACAGTTTTTTCAACTGCCCGTTGCCAAGGCAATCAGTGTGCAGACAGACAGGTGTTACCTGCCAGGTCTCAGAATATACAAATCACCAAAAAAAACAACAAACAAAAAAAAACAGAGATAGAGAGGTAGAAACATAGAAAAGACAGCAACTGACCCGTTATATTAAAAACAGATAACATTTGTTCGCTGGTGGGGTAACGTGTAGCGTGACATGAACCCAAGATCCCGGTTGAGGCCGTCCTCATGGGTGCGGAACTTGGCTATCAATTTCTGCTCGACGATTTTGCGTTGTCGTGTGTCTCGAAGGCCGCCTTGGAGTACGCTTACCCGAAGGTCGGTGGCTGAATGTCCTTGACTGCTGAAGTGTTCCCCGACTGGGAGGGAACCCTCCTGTTTGGCGATTGTTGCGCGGTGTCCGTTCATCCGTTGTCGCAGTGTCTGCATGGTCTCGCCAATGTACCATGCTCCAGGGCATCCTTTCCTGCAACGTATGAGGTAGACAACGTTGGCCGAGTCACAGGAGTATGAACCATGCACCTGGTGGGTGGTGTCCTCTCGTGTGATGGTGGTATCTGTGTCGATGATCTGGCATGTCTTGCAGAGGTTACCGCGGCAGGGTTGTGTGGTGTCGTGGACGCTGTTCTCTTGAAAGCTGGGTAATTTGCTGCGAACGATGGTCTGTTTGAGGTTGGGTGGCTGTTTAAAGGCGAGTAGTGGAGGTGTGGGGATGGCCATAGCGAGGTGTTCGTCGTCATTGATGACATGTTGAAGGCTGCGGAGAACATGGCGTAGTTTCTCCGCTCCGGGGAAGTACTGGACGACAAAGGGTACTCTGTTGGTTGCGTCCCGTGTTAGTCTCCTGAGGAGGTCTATGCGATTTTTTGCTGTGGCCCGTCGGAACTGTCGATCGATGAGTCGAGCGTCATATCCCGTTCTTACTAGGGCGTCTTTCAGCGTCTGTAGGTGTCCATCGCGTTCCTCCTCGTCTGAGCAGACCCTGTGTATTCGCAGGGCCTGTCCATAGGGGATGGCCTCTTTGACGTGGTTAGGGTGGAAGCTGGAAAAGTGGAGCATCGTGAGGTTGTCCGTGGGCTTGCGGTAGAGTGAGGTGCTGAGGTGCCCGTCTTTGATGGAGATTCGTATGTCCAAGAAAGAAACTGATTCTGAGGAGTAGTCCATGGTGAGCTTGATGGTGGGATGGAACTTGTTGATGTTATCGTGTAGTCTCTTCAGTGATTCCTCGCCGTGGGTCCATAGAAAGAAAATGTCGTCGATGTATCTGGTGTATAGTGTTGGTTGGAGGTCTTGTGCAGTGAAGAAGTCCTGCTCGAACTTGTGCATGAAAATGTTGGCGTATTGGGGTGCGAATTTGGTCCCCATGGCTGTTCCGTGTGTTTGGGTAAAGAACTGGTTATCGAAGGTGAAGACATTGTGATCCAGGATGAAGCGGATGAGTTGTAGGATGGCGTCCGGAGATTGGCTGTTGTTGGTGTTGAGTATTGATGCTGTCGCAGTGATGCCGTCATCGTGGGGGATACTGGTGTAGAGTGCCGAGACGTCCATCGTGGTGAGAAGTGTTCCTGGTTCAACTGGTCCGTGGGTACTGAGTTTTTGTAGGAAGTCTGTAGTGTCGCGACAGAAGCTGGGGGTTCCCTGTACGATGGGTTTCAGGATGCCCTCGATGTATCCAGAGAGTTTCTCACACAGGGTTCCGTTGCCTGATACGATAGGACGTCCAGGTGTGTTGGCTTTGTGTATCTTTGGGAGGCAGTAGAAGTCTCCCACGCGGGGATTACGTGGGATGAGAGTGCGTAGGATGCTTTGAAGGTCTGGATCGAAGGTCTTGATCAGTTTGTTGAGCTGGTGGGTGTGTTCTTTGGTCGGGTCTGCGGGTAACCGTCTGTAGTGTTCCTGGTTGTCCAGTTGTCGGTATGCTTCTTTGCAATAGTCCGTTCTGTTCTGTATGACTATGGCTCCTCCTTTGTCCGCTGGTTTGATGACGATGTTGCGGTTGGTCTTGAGAGCGTTGATGGCGTTGCGTTGTGCTCGGGTGACATTCTGGACTGTCTTCTGAGTGCGGCTGATGAATCTGGCATTGACGCATTTCCTGACAGCTTGAGCATACATGTCCAGCTGAGGGCAGTGACCCTCTGGAGGAGTCCAGTTTGACTCTTTCCTCTTCGGTTGCTGTACCGCGGATCCCTCTGTCTGCTGTTCCGGATCGTCGATTGTCTCATTGGGTTCGCTGCTGAAATTTTGTGGTTTGTGGTAGAATTCCCGGAGCCTCATTCTCCTGATGAATTCCTCTGTGTCCGCCGCGAGACTCGTGGGGTCCATTTTGGTAGTGGGGCAGAAATTGAGCCCTCGGCTGAGAACTTCGATTTCGTCTGGTTGAAGGGTGTGGTCGGACAAATTGACGATAGACTTCCCTGTGGTTGCAACCGTGGTACCAGGGGAAGCTTGGTCGATGCTGGTGGTGATGCCGAGTTTCTCAAGCTTCCTGCTCTTGGTTTTCATGTAGGCAGCGCAGTTCCGTTGCCTCGTCTGTTTGGCGGTATAACGTAGCTGGTCTGCTGTGTCCTGAGTACAGGTTGAGAGTATGGACTCTATCTTGGTTTCGAGGTTGTGGCGTCTGCTGTAGAGATGGTGTACGAGATGGTTGCGGAGTGTGCGAGATACCCCACCAGCGAACAAATGTTATCTGTTTTTAATATAACGGGTCAGTTGCTGTCTTTTCTATGTTTCTACCTCTCTATCTCTTTTTTTTTGTTTGTTGTTTTTTTTGGTGATTTGTATATTCTGAGACCTGGCAGGTAACAACTGTCTGTCTGCACACTGATTGCCTTGGCAACAGGCAGTTGAAAAAACTGTCTGTTATCACCAGCATTGTTCTGTGAATTATAAATGCGACTTCATTTCGAGGACTTCATTTCCACATCGTTCACCTGAGGAAGGAGGTAGCCTCCGAAAGCTTGTGAATTTAAAATAAAATTGCTGGACTATAACTTGGTGTTGTAAAATTGTTTACAATTTTCCTGGAGTTCATTAGATATCTGAAAATTGATTAAAATACTTGCTGCACAGATATTCAAGTCACTACTCTACAGTTTCCAGGTATGTCTCCAGTCATTTTAAACATTGGAATTATGTTAGCCACTTTGCAAAGCTCAGCGACGTCATCCAAGTTTAGCAAACTTACAAAATGTCAGCTTCACTAATTTCAACCCTCATTTGCTTCAAGACACTTGGGTGCAAGTTGTCCAGAACTGGAATTTTGTTTCTTTTAAGAGTATCTAACCTCGGTATAGCCAGAATATCCTTTGCTATTTGTCTAGTTTAGGTCCTCCTCTGCGGTTCCTGGAAATCGGATATTTCACTTCAGCAAATTTCTCTTATTCCTAGGTAAAGACAATACAATTTACTCGTAATAATTCAAAGTCGTTTTAGCCCCAAAAATATTCAAATTATCCAGAAATTCGAATTAAACAACTGCATTAACATGGCACTGTGGCCCTCTTAAATGCAATTTGAATTATCCAGTAATTTGAATTAAGCAACTTCAAATTAACAGGAGTAGACTGTAATCTTTTAATAACTTTCGATCGGTCCTCAGACTTCAGCCTCTTATCCTTTTTATCTGGATCTATATTTTAACTTTTGTTTACTGCGGCTGTATATTTGAAAAACGCTTAGTTATGACTTCAGTTACGACAGGCAATCTTAAATTCAATATTTATCTTCTCATTATTTTTCTCATCGGCTTTTGCACGCCTTCAGAATTTACCCAATACTTCTGCCCATTGAATTCCTTGCACATTTTGAAAACCCTTGTTATTCCCATTACCATTCTTTAGATCAAAACAAAACTGCTTCGACATCAGAATCCAAAGGTAATCATTAATTATGAATAGAGATTTGTCTTAGCAGTCGCCAATCCTTCAACATAACTGAAACTTACCTTGAGCTTAAACTCGAGCTGTGGCATAACAGAGAGCAGCAGATGAGGATCAATAGCGAAAAGCTCCATAATGAGATCAAAAACGTGTTCAGACAAATCACTGACCGAAGACTTCCCCAGAACTAGGACCTGATTAAAGAACTGGTGAAACAAATACCAGTAAATAATAAAGATTTGAAACCAGTTAGACAGAGCACATTAGAAACAAAATACCAACATTTATAAATATCACCATCAAGTAAAACCCAATAATAATCGTTTAAATACACAGGAAATTTATCAGAATTCTACTGAATAGCTCAAAATCTGTATATTTCCAAGAGTAACTGTCCAGAGAAAGATAGCAAAATTGCATTCTCTGGAATGGATGCTGCCTCCCTCCTTATGTTTTTGCTCATATAAAATGTAAATCTAGCTTTTTTGAACTAGCAATAGAATTACATTTCCAACCTTTGTACTATTTGCTCCAGTACTTTAAATTTATTGATAATTATCCCAGTTTAAAACTCCAAATTCTTAGTATTTTTATACTCTGCCTATACTGGGCTTTGGGAACATTAAAACCAAAATAATTTCAGTATAACTGAAATTCTCTTGTGAACTTGGGCAGATGGACAAAAGGAAACCAGCAATGTGCTGATTAGCTGGCATCTGATTGAAGTTCAGCTCAAAACCTGTTTTAGTTTAGAACAGTTTGCTTATTCCAGATTGTGGATGTCAAATTTTAGTTTCATGCAGATCAGTACAACAAGGGGCACTGAAGAAATCCACTTCTGATCCATAACCTACATTGTCACATAGTTGACAAAAAGAGCACATCATCTGGGGAATTCTATTCCATAACGCACACACTGCTATTTCCTTGACAAAGCATATTGGAGCTCCAGCATACTGCCCTAAAGTTCTTGTCACAAGAATGACATCTAACTGCCGACAGAAAGTGCTAGGTTTCAAATCTATTCAAGCACAAAAACTGTGCTATTTTAAAGGTGCGTTTTACTCCAAGTATTCGGACATTTTAGGAATTGTTCATAATATAGCATAATTCAGCTAGTTGTCAGTTATGATGACAATGGCGTCTTGACCAGGCTGTAATCTGGAGCAGGGATGGTGTGTCTGCTCTCAAAAGTCAAATGCATTTAGAAAGAAATTGATTAGCACCAACAGAAAATTTTGATTGGGCTAATATTTTATTAACAAAGTTTCAGATAAGAGTATGGTTGCTAATAAATACTGTTTAAAATTTTAATTATTTTAGTGAGCTACAAGTATTTCTAAATGTACAAACACAAGGGTGGTTTCCAGTTTGACAACTAATGAAAGATACCAGAGGATAATGGCAAAGTTTCAAGAAAGGTTAATATAATGGTGATAAGCTGATATTCGGTTACAAGATCTCTTTAGCATGCACTGTTCAACAATACAGTGGTTTTTAGAATACTCTTTCTATAACCCAGTATTTGATTAAGAAATGCACAATCTCAAACCATTTAAGGTGACAAATGTCTTTTTTAAAAAGTTTTTTTTTGAAAATAAATTCATAAACTAAAATGAAGGACCAAGGCCCTTAGTCCAGGACACTTCCAAGGTTGAAAAGAGTAAAAGATAAATCAAGTTGTAGTGACTTAGTAACACCAGGCCTGTGTTTAAAAAGCCGTACGAATGTAGGAGGACTCTGGGAGGTATGCAGTTCCAGTTTTGAGATCCTGAGAAAGAAAGAGCAGGGAAGAATCTGCAATCTTAATTACAAAACAATAAAGATGCAAGGAGGAGGAACAGCATAGGATTTGTAATTTAGGAAGGACAAACGAGAAAGTCATGGAAGCACTGATCATTGTTCTAAAGTAAAATAGAGATACAAACAAAAAAATTCAGCGGAGAGGTTGGACATTAGAGGTGAGACAGGACTGCCAATCATTTTCTTTTATCTTGCTCAGGTGAGAGAAGAGCTTTCCCAGCTATAGGACTCTACAAAGAATTGCAGATTCCAAAAGTGCTTGCCATGAAAGAGAAAACCCAGCTTTTTTGAAGGTAGAAGTAGGTAGTGTGGTGGTTATGGTACTGGACCAGCAACCTAGAGGCCACAAGTGCAAATCCAACCATGACTAGTTTTGAAACTGAATTCAATGACTGAATAATTTGAGGGCTAGTAGCAAGTAAAATGACCAGATCATCATAAAAATCCAACTGGTTCATTAATATCATCCATGGAAGGGAACCCTTACCTGGTCTTGCCTACTTGAGACAAGCCTCTCAGCTGTAAGAGATTACAGTGAAACATTATTGTAAGAATAATATTGGATAGGCTTACTGGCAATGGCCCAGGACAAGATTCAGGCAATCTCAGCCCAGTCAACCCTACAAAGTCCTCCTCATTAACATCTGGGGACTGGTGCCCAAATTGAAAAATCCGTCCAACAGACATTTAAAAAAAATTATTATTCATTCTTGGGATGTGGGCATCACTGGCAAGGCTGGCATTTATTGCCCATTCGTGGTTGCCCTGAAAAATTGGTGGTAGGCCTTATACACTGTGTGTAGCAATTTGATACAACTGAATGGCTTGCAGGGCCACTTCATTGGACAGTTAAGAGTCATGAACCATGATGGTGGGGGACAGGAGTCATATGTAGGGCAACAGGTTTCCTTCCCTAAAGGACATTAATTAACTGATTAGGTTTCTATGACCATACAAAAGCTTCATGGTCACTTATACTGATCCCAGCATTTTATTTCCAGATTTTTAAAAACTGCATGATGGGATTTGAACACGTCTGGATTATTCGTCTAGATCTCTGGATTACTAGTCCAGTAATATAACCATGCGTTACCGTACCCATACTAGTGAAGCAACAACCTAACAAGAATCCTATTCACCCAGTCATATCTGTCAACCAACATTCCACCAGCAGGATAGACCTACCTGATATGGAGGCTCAGTGGTATATAGTTGGATGGCATGGCCCGGGGAGCCCTCAGCATTGTGAACCCCAAGAAGTCTGATGGCTTTGGGTCAAACACAACCAAAGAAACCACTTGCTGATAAGCAGCTACCTGCCGAATCGATACTCCTCCATGTTAAACACTACTTGAAAGAAGTACTGTGGGAATCAAGGGCACAGAATGTATTCTGGGAGGGACATCAACATCCACCAAGAGTGGCTTTGTAGTAACACTGCTGATCGAGCTGGCTGAGTGCTGAAGAACATAGCTGTCAGAATGAACTTGTGTCAAAAGACATGGCAATCAACACAAGGAAGTAACGTGCTTGATCTCAGTCTCATCAAACTACCTATTGCAGACGTATGTGGGTAGGAGTGAACGCCGCACGGTCATTGTCAAGATAAAGTCTCATCTCCAGTGTGGTCACCCTCCATCGTGTGAAGTGGAATGACAATCATGCTGATTGCGACAGACTACGGGCAGCTCTCGCACCCCAAAATGAGACATCTTTCACGCGCTGTGGGTCAAATCAAGAGCAGAATTGCATACTAACACAATCTATAATCGCATGGCTGGGCGCATCCCTCATTCCTCTATTACCGTCAAGCTGGGAAACCAACCCTGGTCCTGGTAAAAGCATATGGCGGGAGCAATATCAGGTATACCTTAAAATGAGAAGCCCACCCGAGGAAAGTTACAATACAGGGCTAGCTGCATGTTAAACACCAAAGGCAGAGACAGACAGACGAGACAGAGCTAAGCTGCCCAACGGACCGGAGCAAAGCTCTGTAGCCCTACTATACCCAATTGAGAATGATGGTGGGCAGTCAGGCATCCAATAGGAGATGGGAGTTTCATTAACATTCCCATCCTCAACAATGGCGAAGCCCAGTTCAATGCAATAGACAAGAATGATGTGTTTGCAAGCATTTTCAGCTAAAAGTGTAGAGTGGATGGCGCTATTCAAAATCCTGAGGTCCCAGTGTCCAGCCACTCTGATTCATTCCATGTAACATTAAGTGGCTGAGAGCAGTGGACACGCCGAAGGCAAAGGGCCCTGACAACATCTCGGCTAAAGCCCTGAAGACATGCGCACCAGAACTAGCCACCGCCCCCCCACAAGGTGTTCCAATGCAGCAGTGACACAGGCATCTATCTGACAATGTGGAAAATTGCCTTGTATATCCTAGCCATAAAAAAACACAAATATAACCCAGCCAATTACTGCCCTCAGTCTCCTCCTAATCATCAGTGAAGTGTTGGATGTAATTATCAATAGTGCCATCAAACTGCAGCTACTCATCAACTACCTGTTCACTGCTCAGCTCAAAACCTCATCGCAGTCTTGATCCAGAAATAGATGCAAGAGCTGAATGTTGAGAGATTAGAGAACTGCCCTTGATGCCAAGGCAGTACTTGAGAGTATGGGACCAAAGAGCCTCAGCAAAACTGAGATCAAGGGGAACACTCTCCACTCGAAGATGGTCATGGCACTAGGACACTGTTATGCGAATTCCTCAGGGTAACATCCATCTTCAGCTGCTTTATTAATAACCTTCCTTCTATCATAAGGTCTGCAGTGAAATTTTTGGCTAACATTTCCACTGTGTTCAGTTCTATTCACAACTCCTGATAATGAAGTTTCTTGTGTCACCTACAGCAGGACCCAGACAATGTCCAGACTTAGGCAACATAGCAGGTTACATACATGTCACATAATTACCAAGTAATAACTATCACCAACAACAAATGGCCTAACCACTTCCCCCACTCATGTTGAGTCTGCCACCATTTTTAAAAATTCATTCTTCAGACACTCCTTGCATTGCTGGCAAGGTCAGCATTGATTGCCCATCCCTAGTTGCCCTTGAGATGGCGATGGTGAGCCAACTTCTTGAGCCGCTGCTGTCCATGTGGTGAAGGTACTCCCACAATGCTGTTAGGCATTAAGTTTCAGGATTTTGACCCGGCGACAATGAAGGAATGGTGATATATGTCCAAGTCAGGGTGGTGTGTGTGACTTGGAGGGGAACTTGGGACGCGATCGTGATCCCATGCACCTGCTGCCCTTGACCTTGCAGGTGCAGAAGGTTGTGGAGCTGGGAGGCGCTGCCGAAAAAGCCTTGTGAGTTGCTGCGCTGCATCCTGTCCATTGTATGTGGCTGCAGTCCCATACACTGATGTTGGAGGGGGTTGATGCTTAACATCGAGGGCCACCATTGACCACAAGGTGTCCTGGTCCAGCCATACCAACACAGTGGCTACAAGAGCAGGGTAGAGGCCGGGTACTCTGATAAGTGATTCACCTCTTGACCCTTCAAAGGCACTCCACAATTTACAGCTCACAAGTCAGGAGTGTGATGGAATACTCGCTTGGATGGACAATTTGGAGATGTCCAAAGCAATGACAAATGATTCACCAAGAGTTCAATAGCAACAGAATCACCAGCAGAATGACCTTGCTGAAAACCTTACTAATGATCAGAAATTGGATCATTATTTTTAAGATGATAATTTGAGAGTTTAGAACAGGTCCCATAGCTTCAGAAAGCATCACACAAGGACAACAAGAGTGCTAGCTGGTAAGGTAAGAGGGATCACTTTCCTTAGGGATAGGACGAACAGAAGCAAATTTCCAAGAACAAAAGGCAGACTGGGACTAAAAGATTGAACAGACAGCACAGATCAGAAATTGGCTTGGAAATGCATTGCTTGAGGACAATGGGAGAAAAGCCATCAGGATCAGCAGTCTTATTAAAGTCTAGAGAACTAGATTCCAAAGGAGAACCCTAGTAGAGATAAAACATGATGGCAGTCACAATGGTAGGACAGCATGGAGTCCATCCTTTCTGAAGGTCAACATTACAGCTGGAGGAAAAAAGTACGCCAAAAGGGCCAGCTTTCTGTACGGCAGAGTTAAAAATTATACCTTCAGGACAGAAGAGAAGCTGGAATGGAGGAATTGTATTACTTTTGAAACACAACTTTAGTAAAGGAGCAGAGGAGAAGTTGCTTATGAGATATGAACACAGCAGTTGACACTTCTCAATAAAATTATCTTAAGCAGTTCCAACAGTAGATCTAGAGGTTATGAGCAGATAAATTTGGTTCAGGATGTTTCAGATCAAAATGCCACCTGGAAGAAGCAGAATTATTATTTTTTTTAAAAACAAGAGCAGACATCACTGAACATTCCATAATCATGCTGTACCAGATCTGATAGGGAGGTGGAGTGATATAAAACCCTCCATATCAGTTAGAACATCAGTTACGTTACTAGCACAGACTGAAGGATCAGAAGAGTAAAAGCAGCAACTAACCAGGGAAAGCAAAAAAAGTCTTAAAAACCGTCCCAGTTGGCTGATTTATCGTTCCAAACATGATGGGACTGGTTTACAGAGCACAATTTGTCGCAGGGTATTCTGAAAGAGGCAAATATTTGAGATATGGAGATTATAAGTGCCACAATCAAAACTGCACACTCCGACATATGTCACAGACTTGAGTGCGTGGGATGAAGATGAATTTTGTTTTATTGGAGTACGATTATCAAAATACTTACACTGGCAATACATGGTTCAATTGTTTGAGCAGTTCTCTTCAGGAGTACTTTAGCTAAATCATAAGCTTGCTTGTTCATGTTCTGAAACCAAAATTAGTAAACATCTTTATGTACAAATTTATCACAGTGGATACACAATATGCTGAAATGTATAATCATACATGTGTGAATTTCCTAGTATCAGTTACTGTAAATCTATGAAGCACAGTAATGCTTTTGTATATAATGACTGCAATGCAAAAGTTATGTGAATAGTTACCTTTTCACACTGAATATCTTTACAAACTGCGTGACATTTTTCACTCCATGCCCTCTGGGCAAGTGTTCTGTCCAAATCAGTGGGCACCATTAAATTCGAATGTGAGTTAATCCTACAGCTCACTGCATTTATCCAGTCATCAGTTGAGCCACACATACCAGGGTGATAACAGGTTCAATCTCTGGCATGTGCTGAGATAGCTGATCTCAACTTGAGCTGCGAGAGGGACACGTTGGCCTCTGGGTAAGTTGGTCAGGGTTCTTACTCCTGATCGCTATTATCCCCAACGAAAAACAGATGAAAACAGGATTGGACTCAATGCGATAACAATATAAAAGGAGGTGAACTCCAGACCGCTGTTGGTGACAAAAATCTGGATCGGAGAATGCAATCCCTAATACTCAGCAAAAATACCTCTCCACCTTTTCCACAATAAAGATTTTCCCTATCCCAATCTATTTTGGATAATTAAAATCTACAAATATAATTCTTATTATGAGATGCAGGAGGAGAAGTATTGCAGCCTTCCAATGGGCCAATAGAGACCAGCAGCATACTACGCAAGAAAAATGGGGAAAGTAGTGTTGGTGGATCTTAGGCCTCACCCTCAACAATGCTGCCGTAGTTCTATTTAAAATGCTTCCTATATGCTTCTGCTCATCAGTTGATTCAAAAAACATGGTTTCTAAACATTCAAAGCAATATTTTCACAGGAAGTAGAGTTCAGTCCAGTTATGTCCTCTTTGGGCTGATGCAAGGCCTCCTGATACAACAGCACATCAGAACAGACCCTCACCTCCAGCACAAGACCCATAAAAATATGCAACATACAGAATTTTTTTTTTTGTTTAGTTTACAGTTTCACTGAATATTTTTATCTTGAAAAGTAAAATTAGGAATAAAAAAAATGAACATTATGGCCCATAAATGCATAAACAGTACAGCAGGTGGAGGGAAAAAGCAAAGAGAAGAATAGTTTGAAAGGGGAAGTGAGCTTTTGGTGTGTAGGGAATTTGAAGTCAAAGATTGAAAGACAACAACAGGACACGCTAGTTTTTTTTTTAAAAATCAAGACGTGTGAAGGTAATAAAAGAAGAAACATTACCAAACCAACAATTGAAATGTATATATTTATATGGAGTTCAAGAAACAATATTGGAATACTGGAGTCTTCAACTAAAACACAAAATCATGACATTATAGCTGCAACTGAAATGTGACTGGAGCTGAGTCAGGGTTGGTGATAAAGCATTCCTGAGTACAAAACTATCAGGAGGAATTGAAAGGAAGGGTGATGGGGTAGTGGTATTAATTAAAGACAATATAATTGCACTAAAGTATTAGGATTGAAACAGAGAAGTAGCGTAAACAGAATCCCTTTGAATTGAGGTGGGGAATAGTCACATTCTCGAGAATATATGAGATGACCAAAAAATGGGAATTATGGGGGTAATTTGTAAACAAATTAAAGGGAAGTGTATTAATAAGAATTATATTTGTAGATTTTAATTATCCAAAACAGGCTGGGATAGGGAAAATCTTTATGGTGAAAAGGTGGAGAGGTATTTTTGCTGAGCATTTGGGATTGTATTCTCAGTCAACGTGTAACTATTCCAACAAAGGAAGGAAGCACTACTTGACCAGGCTCTGGGTAATGAAGCAGAGCAAATAGGCATTCTAAAAGTAAAAAAAAATTGGAAACAATGACCTACAATATATTATATTCAATGTAAGAATAGAAAAAGAATAAGAATCGAGGATACTGGTAACTGAGTGGAAAAAAGGAAATTATAATGAGATGAAAAGAAACTTCTCCACATTAAATGGAAGCAAAAAAAGCAAGAACCACCATGGGTCAGCAATGGCATTATTTAAACAGCAAAGGAACAAATCAGGCATATTCCAGTAAAGAAAGAAGTGCACTGAAGGCTGGGATTCCATGGATGAATCGAGCAAGAAGATCAAATCTGAAATTTAAAAAAGCATTTAGCGTTTAAAGGGCACTTAAGAAAAATGAAAGTCATGACGAAAATAACTATAGGAAAGCTACAAAAAGGGAAATTACAAAGGCTGAGAGAGAACATTACAAAAAAAAACCTGAAAAAAAGGTCAATAAAAAAGGCTTTCTATAGGCACATTAGTGGTGAGAGGTAGTCATGATATGGATAGGCCACTAAGAGATGAAGGAGGCAAACTTGTAGTGGAGAGTGAGGGAATGGCAGAAGAGGTGGATGTTGGGATTATGGAACCACATGAAGGTAGGCAGAAAAGTTAGTGGGTGTTACTATTCAAAGAGAAGTGGCACTAAAGAAGTTACTCAAACTTCAGGTAGACAAATTATAGGAATCTGATGGTTTACAGAAGCTCTGTCTATAATTTTCCAAAATTCTGTGTAACAGAAATTTGTGCCAGAGGATGGCAAATGTGCCACCCTTCTTCAAAAACAGAGACAGGGATAAGTCTGGAAATTATATGCCAGATAGTCTTACTTCAATTATTGGTAAACTACTAGAGTTGTTAATACAGGATCAAATTAGTAGTCACATGAGCTAATCAGGACAAGTCAACTCTGGTTTCTCAAAGGCTAGACCAAGCTTACAGAATTGTTTCAAGAAATAAAAAGGAGCATGAAGTAGTGATTGTAGTTTATATGGATTTCCATATAAATCACAATATGCATGACAAGTTGCCACATTATAAGACTGATGCCAAAATATGGCATATGGAATTAAGGGGAATGCAACCACATGTTTCGAGGACACAAAGCATAGGGTAGACATGAAAACGTCTTTCTGACTGGAAAGATATCATAACTGGTATTCCACATGGGAACTGTTTTGGGGACACTTCCATTTAATATATAGAAATTATCTTAATTTAGGAACTGAGAGAACACTTTTGAAACTTTCTAATGACATCAAAGTGGAAAGAAATTACAAAGGCTGTGAAGGATTGCAGGAGGATACAGATAGGCTAAGCTGGATGGGTAGATAGGTGGCCGGCACAGTGCATTGTATAAAAATGTGAAACAACACACTTTGGAAATAATAGGGAGAGGAAATACAGTTTAAACGGTGGTGCGATTATAAATGGAGCACCTGGAACGTAGTATGTAGATACGCAGGTAATTATAGGTGCAAATAGATACCATAAAAAAGGCAAATTAATTCTTGGTTTTATATCTAGAAGCAGAGTAAAATACAAAAGAGGTAATGGTGAACTTGTGTAAGGTCTTAAGCCATAACTGGAATACTGTGTAGAGTTTTGGGTACCCCATTATAGGAAGAATATAAATCAATGGAAAAATCACTGTGCAGATTCACTAGGATCTTACCAGGGATTACAATTATGAAGAGAGGCTTGAAAAGTTAGGGCCTTTGCCATTAGAGCTCAGGTTAAGGTGTGACCCAATAAGAGGTCTTCAAGATTATGAAGGGTTATGATAAGATAAATAATAGATATTTTTTTCCTCTGGTCGCCAAGATGCTAACAAGAGGGTATAAATTTCAGATACTCACAATAAGAATTAAAGAGGATGTTAGAAAAAATTGTTTACAAAGAATGTTATAAAGTAGAATTCTCTCCCACAGCTCGTTGCTGAAGCAAAGTCCATACATTCTTTTAAAAAGAAATTAGTAACTTGGAAAAAGAGGAATATTGAAGGGCGGGGAGAGCAAACAGGAGAGTCTTGGTTGGACTTGATGGCTTATGTGGGAAAAGTACTTAAGCAGATTTGAACCGAATGGAGCATTTCTGTGCTGTAACATTCCATGAATTTATGCTAGATTACATTATCTAGAGCACATATGGTCTATCAAAGTCTGACTAACCTTGAGAAAAGGTCTAGCTAAGTTTCTCCCTATCCCCAAAAGTGATTGGAGCACAGCTCTAGGATATCTGTCTAACCTTACAAACTCACGTTCGACCAGTTGCTTTTCTTAACATTTCCCTATTCTCAATGGCTCAGGAACCATCAGTCCCAATCAACATTTGATCATCTCTATCTGTGCTTACCCATACAACTTTCAATTCAGCATTACATTTTTTAGCTATAAATCTATTCCATGTAGCCAGTACTGTGATCAGGAGAGGGGTAGCTGACTCGTTTGGTTAATAATCCTGTTCTTAAATTCTGAGCTTGCACAAGCAGGAAAAATTTCAACATTATCCATTCCTCTTAGCATTTTCAACACCTGGACCTTGTCTCCTCTCAGCCTTTTCTGTAAGTGTTAAAGATGATCTCGGTTGTTTCATGATAGAGTCCATTCAGAAGATTGGAGTTGGTCCCTGTTAACATCATCCACCATAACGTTCTTTACGCCACCAAGGCATACAGCAGAAAAGCCATAAGGTTTTAATGAAACCAATACAAGATCTGTCTAACATTAATGCAGGAGGAAGAACTGAGCTTCTCCTCGTTTTCGTACCTCGCAATCATGCTGGCTACACAAACTTACCAATTTCAACCATGCTAACCAAACTCCTTGTAGCTCAATTGTGTTAACGAGCCAATCGTTGTGATGTGGAGCACATAGCCCTTCCTGAAAGTAACCCTTATCTAAGCATCTGCAGCGATAAAGTACTACTTACTCAAAAACTGTTAAACATCGTTACACACTGGAGAGTATGGGAGAATCCAGTCACAATTAAGGAAATGCTCACCATTGTCACAGTGTTACAGATAATTCAGGTGACGTGCTTAGAAGATTGGCTGGCATCCCTATTTTCATATAAACAACTTGTATTTATATAGTGCCTTTAATGTAGTAAAACGTCCCAAGGCGCTTCAGAGGAGCATTATCAAACAAAATTTGGCACTGAACCACATAAAGAGATATTAGGACAGGAAAGCTTGGTCAAAGAGGTAGGTTTTAAGGAGAGTCTTAAAGGAGAGAGAGGTAGAGTGTCGGAAAGGTTTAGGGAGGGAATTCGAGAGCTTAGGGCCTATGCAGCTGAAGGCACGACTGCCAATGGTGGAGCAATTAAAATCAGGGATGCGCAAGAAGCCAGAATTGGAGGAGCGCAGGGCCAGAGGTGGTTACAAAGATAGGGAGGGACGAGGCTATGGAGGGATTTGAAAACGAGGATGAGAATTTTAAAATTGAGGCGTTGCCAGACTGGGAGCCAATGTAGATCAACGAGCATAGGGGCCATGAAAGAACGGGACTTGGTGCGAGTTAGTATACGGGCAGCAGAGTTTTGGATGAGCTCAAGTTTATGAAGGCTCAAGTTTATGAAGATGGAAGGCCAGCCAGGAGAGCAATGGAAGAGTCCAATCTAGAGGTGACAAAAGCTTTGGGAGTCTCACATGGTAGTTGAGACTCAACATGGTCACATCAACACCCAAAATTTTTGCTAAGAGCTTATCTGCTGTGCCAGCGTTTTGTCAGATTAAGGGAAATTGGGCCTCATTGTAAGTCAAGAAAAAAAGTTCTGATACATTCAGTGCACGAAACATCTTTATTAAAGCTGCCTGGTTCTTTACTTCTGAAGTGCATTCTCACTATCACTGAGTGCTTCAAAGTTGTCAAACACTATTGACAGCCATATTCATAGTGCCTACTTTAAAGTTCTTCCTTCATATGGATCACCAACATAATCCATTATCCAAAAACAGCCAGGGTTCCTTACGGTTCTCTCTCTCGGCAAACATTTTCTGCATTGCAACTGTAATCCCTATTACATCTAACATCCTAGTAACTACCTCCTTCATAGTTTGGTTCATTCGTGGCACTTGTTCCTGAGTCAGAAGGTCTTTCTTCCTCCTGCAATCTTTCCTCCCCTCCTCAAGGCATTGACCTGGTGCTATGTAGTTCCACTGTTGTTGCTCACCATCCATTAATTTCTCAACACTATTGAAGTCACAAAAAATATTGTCAAGCTGTTCAATTGCAAGACCATCTTAAGCAAGCCGATTTTGTCGTCACCTGATATGCATAAACACACACCCTCCTTTAGCAGAGGCTGACTAATAACGATCAGGCGCAAGGGAGCCTCGCTGGTTTTTCCCTCCCTCAACCAGGGCCACTGAGGCTAACTGCAGCACCCCCACTGTCCACCTGGCTAAGACCAGCTCCTCAGCACAGACCTAGGGTCAAACACGGGACACTCCTGGACTTTGTGGCTCAGTTACTCTCTGGATAAACTCACCAAACCATCTTTAATTTTAATAACCATGCTAGGCTAGCTTTCAGGCTCTGTTGGTGCTTTCTAAACATTTCCTAGGGATTTCAACTTGATCAGTCCTTTCTTTAGGAAAAGATATTTCTAGGAACTATTAGCCGGCTCAGTTTGTAGCATACTCACCTCAGCGTCAGAGTGTTCAAGCCCCACTCCTGGATTTGAGCACATAATCTCGGCTGATATTCCAGTGCAGTGCTGAGAGAGTACTGCAATATCAGAGGTGACATACTTCAGACAATAAGTAAAACTGATGCCTCATCTGCTTGTTCAGCTGGACTTTAAAGATCCTACTGCACTGCTCAAAAGAAGAACAGGGAATTCTCTCAGTGCCCCGGCCAACAATTTTCCCTCAATCCACACAGAAAAATCTCATTCATGTTACTGTTTGTAAGATTTTCCTGTGCACATAATAGCTCTTACACTTGCTTTCATGATAGTCAATGCACTTCAAAGTAATTAATTGTATGTGAAATGCTTTCACAGCTTTGAGAAATATGATAAGGCACCAGTCTTGTTTTTCTTTTTAGAAGCTTGGTTTAAAGAATTCAAAAATACCTAGACAACAAAGAATCCTGACATTTACAACCATGCATATCTGGGCAGCAACATGCCTGAGCTCTAGCATCCATGGTGCACTTGTGGATTGTTAGGGTACTATTTACTGAGGGTTGTGTTTTGTAGCACTAAGCTGATTTGTCTGCTTAAATACACAAATGGCCAGCCACCTTGGCATATTCTTCTTCTCATTTGCAAGCTACCTTAAGGGTGTACAGGGCACAATTTCAAAATTTGCAGATGACAAAACTTGGAGAACAGTGAGGAGGATAGTAATAGACTTCAAGAGGAAAGAGATAGGCTGGTGGAATGGGCGGACACATGGCAGATGGAATTTAACGCTGAGAAGTGCGAAGTGACACATTTTGGTAGGAAGAACGAGGAGGGGAAATATAAACTAAATGCTGTAATTCTAAAGGGGGTGCAGGAATTGAGAGACCTGGGGATATATGTGTATAAATCTTTGAAGGTGGCAGGGCAGGTTGAGAAAGTGGTTAAAAAAGCATAGGGGATCCCACGCTTTATAAATAGAGGCACAGAGTACAAAAGCAAGGAAGTTATGTTTAATTTTTATAAAACACTGGTTCAGCCACAACTGGAGTATTGTGTCCAATTCTGAGCACTGCACTTTAGGAATGATGTGAAGGCCTTAGAGAGAGTGCAGAAAAGATTTACTAGAATGGCTCCAGGGATGAGGGACTTCTGTTACGTGGATAGAGTGGAGAAGCTGGGATTGTTCTCCTTAGAGCAGAGAAGGTGGAGAGGAGATTTGACAGAAGTGTTCAAAATCATGAAGGGTTGAAATAAAGTAAAGAGAGAAACTGTTCCCACTGGCAGAAGGGTTGAGAACTAGAGGACACAGATTTAAGGTGATTGGCAAAAGATCCAAAGGCGACATGAGGAAAAACTTTTTTTTAACGCAGCGAGTAGTTATGACCTGGAATACGCTGCCTGAAAGGGTGGTGGATGCAGATTCAATCCTGGCTTTCAAAAAGGAATTGGATAAAGGGAAAAAATTTGCAGGGCTGTGGGGAAAGAGCAGCGGAACTAGAATGCTCATACAAAGAGTTGGGATGGGCTCGATAGGCCGAATGGCCTCCTTCTGTGCTGTGACCACTCTATGATACTAATTTCCATGATTCTAAAATGGTTGCTCAAAGATTCAACTTTCTTAAAGGGAGAGTAACACATATTCTTAAAATGTGTTTTAAAACCAGTGAAAACTTACCTCAATGTTTTCTAAAAAATGGCTGCTAATGAAAAGCCACGACAGAGAAGAGATGCTGAGAACTGTCATGATCATTAGAGACAGAGAGCAGAAGAATCTGATGAGTATCAGGAGAGAGCCAGAATATGTACAGGTAAGACTGCCGGGAAACAGCAGGGAGGGCAACTGCTACTTTGAACACTACTCAGACAATTATTTCCAATTTCTTAGAATAATTTGGTTTATCAAAATATTCTGTTCAAGAACAAATACAAACCTTGTGTGCAGGAATAAGGTTGATAAGAATGGAGTCCAGTAGATCCTGAGTTACTCCATCTCCTTCCATGATGATAGAACTCATCAAATCCAACATGTGCATCTGAACCTTCTGATTGTGGCTGTTGCTGAGATAAAAATGTTAAAATGCTTACTGATTACAATACTACCTCCTACAATCCAAAGTGGTATTCCTCATTCTTCAAATAGGGATAACAGCGCACCTTATGACAGCAGACTCTCTGCATCACTGTTGTCTGTCAGATTTGGGGATATTATTATTTGAAGAAAATTTCAAGGTTAGCTTAAGGACCTTTCTAATACATAAATATTCAAAACTTGCTCAAATTGTCATTTTGTTCTTATTGAATGGAATTTTACCTTGCAAGTAGCCTTGCTAATTGATAGCAACAGGTTGGTTTGCTATTTTATTAACATTGGAGACAAATATTTGACCAGCTTTCCTGATGCTCTTACCCACAAATATAAACAAAAAGATATATGCACATTAATACAGTGGATTGTATGATCTAACATTAACTTAAGATAAGCAGAAAAAAATAAAATGGTCCTTTTTAAAACTCAAAAAATCACCTTTTAGAGAAAACGGCAGTATAGACCAAGCCTTGCGCCATCTTTGGGCCAGGCAAAGTAGAGATAATTGGCTACTCCAACTTAGAATTTGATATCTCCTCTAGTGGACACAACTGCCAAAAAGCACATTATTCAGTAAGAGTTTTTGTTTTGTCTTAATCTTTGAACGTGCATGAAATGTGAAATGTAAACCATTAAATTGGAGGAAAAAAATTCTCCAGTCACTAAGATTAATTAAGACTGATAATGATGTAGGAAAAAGATCTGAATAAATGGCACAGTCGTGCTTTATAGGATATCAGAAAGGGTAGAAAGTCAATGTGATAATACAGCACACACCCAGCAGCAGTATTCAAGGGGAAGATCTATTAAATTCATCTGTTAATCTGAAATGCTGATTTCCTGAAACTATCACGGTTACATGGAAGGAAAGTGAAAAGCCACCATTATGTGAGACAAAAAGCGATTTAAAAAAGTATTTGAATTTCACCATTCACAATTTAAATACTCTTCCTAAAATATGATGCAGCCCTAATGAACCAGTAAAATTGTCCATTGACCAGCAGAGGCAAACACGCCAGAAGGTGCCAACTTTGATCCTCAGTCTGCCCTAAGTTAGCTGATCTCAGATGGGCAGCATTGGGGCATTACAATTAGTTTTAGCTCTCCTGATTTGGGTGCGACGGAGAGAAATTAGCCAGGGTCGTTGTCGTCCTCCTCGAAATGCATGTTTGTGAACAGCAGTTGAGAACAGGTGTGGGTGGGCTTAGCTTTGATGCTTCCTGCAATCAAAAGACCTAACACTCACTATCAAAGCTAACAGATGAATTATAGCCATTTCTGTTAGGTAAAGAAATGTACCACAGAAAAGTCAATAGCTTCAGGGTTGATGATGGGGTCTGGGGGAGGTGGGGAGAAGAGAAGAAAACTGGTGAAAGAAAAATGTGATTCAAGTTGTACTTGTGCAAGTAGTTTATTGTTAGCTTTGTAGAAATGTGAATTCTAATTTCTTGCAGTTTATTGAAGTCCAATCTTATTGGGAAAGGAGTTATTCAAACCTGCACCTGATACAATTGCAAAATACAATTGGTATTCATTTGTAGAGAGAAAAAAGGCAATTACAAGTTGTGTGTTGACAGATGAGCAGATAGCACAGATGTGAGTCGTCAGTAGGAAGAACAATGATCTCAGAAGTACGCTCAGAAAAAACAAATTCTGTTTTGCTGCTTAAAAAGTGGAGGTAAATGCTATACTCACATTACGGCTATTGGTCTGACATTAAAATAGTTTGAAGCTTAGAAGAGTTGTACTTGTAAAATAAATTACTTTATAACTTGTTGTTAGACCAAAGTTTTCATAGCACATGCAATCTTCAAAATTTTACGGGTCTCTAAAGAAGTGATACCAAGCTAGAATACCCATTCCCTTTCACAGCAACAATTCCTTTCAGATCTGACTTACAAGGAAACATCTTTTTCATTTACTGATTCTGCCATACAACACCAACTATAAGGAAAACATTTCACCTTTATTATACATAGCCCTAATGAACTAATATGTCCACCCTTCCTATTTTGTAGAACTTCCTTGGAAAAATACAACACAGCTTGAACTTTTATATAGAATTACATTACAGCACAGAAATACGCCATTCGGCCCAACTGGTCTATGTTGGTGTTTACGTACCACACGAGCCCCCTCCCAACCTGATCAGCAAATCCGTCTATTCCTTTCTCCCTCATGTACTTATCTAGGTTCCCCTTAAATGCATTTGCGCTATTCGTCTCAACTACTCCTTGTGGTAGCGCGTTTCACATTCTAACCACTCTTTGGGTAAAGAAGTTTCTCCTAAATTCCCCATCGGATTTATTGGTGACTATCTTATATTTATGGCCCGTGGTTTTGGTCTCCCCACAATTTTCTCTACGTCAACCTGATCAAACCCCTTCATAATTTTAAAGACCTCTATTAGGTCCCCATCAGGCTTCTCTTTTCTATAGAGAAGAGCCCCAGCCTGTTCAGCCTTTCCTGATCAGTATTTCCTCTCAGTTCTGGTATCATCCTTGTGAATCTTTTTTGCATGTTCTCCAGTGCCTCTAACCTTTTTACAATATGGAGACCAGAACTGTGGACAGTACTGTGTGGTCCAACCAAGATTCTATACAAGTTTAATATAACATCTCTGTTTTTCAATTCTATCCCTCTGGAAATGAACCCCGGTGCTTGGTTTGCTTTTTTTTTTTAAATGGACTTATTAACCTGTGTTGCTACTTTTAGTGATTTGTGTATCTGTAACGCTAGATCCCTTTGCTCCTCCACCCTATTTAGACTCTTTCTTCCAAGCAGTATTCGGCCTCCTTATTCTTCCTACCAAAATGTAACACCTCACACTTTTCTACATTGAAATTCATTTGCCAATTACACGCCCATTCTGCAAGTTTATTAATGTTTTCTTGTATATTGTTGCAGTCTTCCTCAGTATTAACTATACTCCTCAATTTGGTGTCGTCCGGAAATTATGATGATATACTTCCGATTCCCGAGTCCAAATCATTCATGTAAACTGTGAACAATGGTGGTCCCAGCACCAATCCTTGTGGAACACCACTTCCCACCTTTTGACAGTCTGAGCAGCTATGCTTAACCCCTATCTGTTTTCTGTTTTGTAGCCAGCTTGCTATCCGTTCTGCTACTTATCTCCTAACTTTAATCACAAGTCTACTGTGCGGTACCTTATCGAAGGCCGTTTGAAAATCCAAATATATTACATCTACTACATTACCCATGTCTACTCTTCCTGCTACTTCTTCAAAAAATTCAATAAGGTTGGTCAAGCAGGACCTCCCCTTTTGAAATCCGTGCTGGCTATTTATTATATTTTTGGTTTCCAGATGTTTTTCTATTGCATCTTACAGTAAAGATTACATTTTTTTCTTAGCGCCGACGTTAAGTTAACTGATCTACAGTTCGCTGGACTTTTCTATCTCCCTTTGTATATATAGGTATAACATTAGCTGTCCGCCAGTCCTCTGGCACTATTCACATAATATAGATACACATACATACATTCAATAGTGCCTCTGCTATCTGTTCCCTAGCTTCTTTTAATATGCACAGATGCAATCCATCCAGACCAGGGGTTTTACCTTTCTAAGTTTGATTAGTTTATCAATAATTTCCCCCCTTTTTTATCTTAAATATCTTTATATTTAAATGTCTCACATTTTCTGTGAGAACCATTATCTTTGAGCTATGCAGCTTAAGTAGGTAATGTGATAAGAATAAAAATAACCCACCTTTTGAGGATTGTGGTTTATTTAAAAAAATCTTTAAGAAACTACAATTTCCTTTTGTCAGCTATGTTTGAGGGCTCAGGTGCAATTTGACTGATATGCTTTGTTCAACACATAAACATGTCTGACAAAGATTGGTAACATGCAATACTTTACCCATGCATCTGATGTTGAATTAACAAATCAAAGAAAATCCATAGAGCACACTAAATGTTGAATTGTGCACAATTCTCAACTTCCTTCAGAGTACAATCTAAATCTTAAATTATGTCCGCTCACAGTGCTACTACATTACTCAAAACAACCAACGCTGAACAGTGTTTCAGTGTACACACCAACAGTCCATGTGCTCCAGGTCCTCGGCACATGTTCTTCCAAGTAACTATTGCAACAATGGGTTTACTAAAAGACTAACTTCCAGTTGGTCATGAAATGTCATATACCATGGTAAAACCCCTGATCTGGATGAATTGCATCTGTGCATATTAAAAGAAGCTAGGGAAGAGATAGCAGAGGCACTATTGAATGTATGTATGTGTATCTATATTATATATATACAAAATATGTGAATAGTGCCAGAGGACTGGCGGACAGCTAATGTTATACCTCTATATAAAAAGGGAGATAGAACAAGTCCAGCGAACTGTAGATCAGTTAGCTTAACGTCGGCAGTAAGAAGAAAATGTAATCTTTACTGTAAGATGCAACAGAAAAACATCTGGAACATGAGTTTAACATATCGATCTCCCATGGCAATGTGCATGAGGAGTTAACACCAAATATAGTCTTCAGGTGAAGCAAAATTAGAGGGCAGGGATAATTGGATCATGGTGTGGAAATCCCTATTTTCAAATCATACAGAATCATTATTTTTATATTTCCATTGTAAATTCCTATACCCACATTAATAAACTTGCAGAATGGGCGTGTAATTGGCAAATGAATTTCAATATAGAAAAGTATGAGGTGTTACATTTTAGTAGGAAGAATAAGGAGGCCAAATGCTGCTTGGAAGTAAGAATCTAAATAGGGTAGAGGAGAAAGGGACCTAGGGTTACAGGTACACAAATCACTAAAAGTAGCGACACATGTTCATATTGTATCCACTGCATCCCACTAGCAATAGTGCTGTAGTTACATCCCAACAAGTTTACATAAGCAGTTTCCATGATAAATGTGGACATAGGAATTTCTAATGGGAAAAGTGGAAGGGACATGCTTACAGGTGCAAGATTTGTAGTATATTAACAGATATACATTACCAGTAGCAAATGAAATTTCACACCCTTGTTTACAAGTATAGCCACAATTCTTTTTCTAATTGCTTTTGGGAATTGCAGAAAAAAATATTTTTTTCTCCAATTTTCCCTCTGATGTTCTCCCTGTTTCTCAATGTGATGGCTCATCCTGAGATACACTTTTACATTATGCTTATTCTTCCTGAGAGAACCTGGACTGCGCTTGGGAACAAGAACCACCCAAGCGATCATGGGTCAAAAAAGCCATGCCCAAATTTTATCTGAGTAAGCACATGTCTATCTTGATACATAAAAGTCTTGTGTCCAGCACACATCTATCAGAGTTCACACTTAGTAGTTACAAAAAAAAGAGAATGAAAGCCAATAATTTCCTCCTGGTTTTTTCAACTTTCAGGAGGAGCAAAGAAACAATGATCCTCAGGATGTGTCTAATGGGAATTATTCTCCATCTAACCTCAAAATGTAACATTTACACAATGAGAACTTATAACCTTACAATGACATGCAGGTCACATGCAGCTTCAACCTTGGCAGCAGAATAACATTACTTAACACTTATGCTTTTATAAAACATATTTTCCAACTCATGTCTAGCAGTACCATGAGATCTATTGGTATCTGTATATATTTTAAATGCAATGGCAACTCAGGATCGAAATGAAGACCATTCCTTCCCGAGATTAAAATGGGGGACCGGGAATGGTGAGGTTGCAAGAACAGATAATTTCTTTTGATCAAGAATTGGTTAAAATAAATACTTCATTTAATCTAGGGGTGATTGGGAGAATGTGTTTCATGTAAATGAAGTTATCAGGTGTCAGTGTCTACTATAGGCTACACTACTGTTATGTTAGACTAGTTCCTATAACATTATATTTAGTCTCAGTAAATATTATGAATATGCAATACTGTCAGAAGTCAAACAGCATGATTTCTTTGTTACTTGATTTATTTATTCAGGCCAGCTAGGATATCCCATCTTCAAAGAAAAATATTTCCTTAAATCAGGATAATTTCAACAGATCTACAGTGTTGTTCCCTCATTCTATATATTTTAAAAGGAAGAAGCTCCATTCGGGAAACCTAACTCTCAAGGTGCCACGGAACTGAAATACATTACTGGCATAAAGCTTATTCTATTATGTCAGTAGACCACAGGAGGCTGTCATCTACAGAAGGAAAAGCAGTCTCAGCAGACTGATAAACAACCAGTATACAAAGTTAATAATATAACCTCGTACTGTACAGGTGGCTAATATCTTTGCTTCTACACGTTGAATGTAGATAAGTTTGATCAGTTATTTTAGCATGAAGTTGGCCTTGGGTGTGATATTTTCTGTTGCTCACAGATCTAACATAATGGGAATATTACACAAATTCCAGTGCACCATGTTAGTACTAAGAAGTTAACTGTTGGTTTTGGGCTATGCAATTAAAGATGTACACTCCCAGATCACAAGGGGCCTCTCGTGGTGAGTCTGGTATAACAGTTGAAAGGGAAGCATAGCTTTAAAAACCTGAACCAGAATGCTATCCCTGTCCTCAACTGGTGTTCAAACAGGTGGATTTCTAATAATAATCACTGGATAGAGATCAGGATGACACTGGCTGAGTTTTCCCTTTCTTAACCCAGGGACCTGGCGGGGGCAGTTATACCAAAGGTACTATCCTTTTGGCTGTAGTTGCCTGGTTCAGCAACTGAAACCCGTGACCTTTCTGGTCCGCACTGCCTAGCATCACAACACAGTGTACATTGGGGAAGCTTAGAAAGTGCCTTTCATCGAGAGATAGTTTTATACTGGTTCTCAGTGAACAAGCATAAACATGTATTCTAGTGAAAAACTATTGCACTATTGGTGATTTAAACTAGCAAATTTTCGAAGTACCTATTTAAAACTGCCTTTCTATTGAAAGAAAATTTCCACGGCAGCATTCAGTACACTGAAATACAAAATGCTCATTACTATAATTGTCAATATAACTGACCCAAGATTTTCTTGGGGATCATCAGGACTGGCCAATGGAGACTATTCTACTGTAAAAAATATTACAGCAAAAAGCAAAAAAAAGTGTAAAAACACATACTTATTATTCTGCGCTAGTAACAGAAGGCCATACTTCATTAAACATAATATACTGTACTTAAAAATCTTACTTAATGACTGAGAAGAGGGTCCTGAAGAGCTGTATAAAAATCTCATTACAATCTTCAAGCTCAAAACAGATGTTATAGGACTTCACCCATGCCAGGTTCTGTGGAACAGAATAACATTAGCCAGTTTACTATTACTGAGAATAGATAATTAAAATAAGATAATAGATTAAATATCTGTAGTACAAATAGCTTCAAAATTGATTGCAAAATAATGGACCATCAGCATTAACTACAAGTATTTGAGCTCCCAAAATAGTTTTAAGTAATGCAAATGTAGTAACAGAACTTCATCCACTATTTTTAAATGAGCCTCCCATAATGCTACTCATACAGTATTGCTGATATTTGGAATTCAGTGCCGCAGTTGTCAAATCTACACCATTGTGTTGCATATTCTTCCACAGATTAAACGCTGACTAGAGAAGTAGACAAATCCATGTGACCAAGAACTATCACATGGAGTGGGTTGGAGATAGGAATAGCTCTAGGGTATTTGTCCACATAGCCATCCAAAGGTTATGCTATTGAGAACATGACTCCAAATCCATCAAACCTCATCTAAACTGCTTTCAAGTGAAATAAAGCATTGGCTGCTCCTTGAAACCAAGGTTTTAAATTTAAGTAAGGCAAACTTCAACAGGATGAGAAATAAATTGACCAAAGTAGAATGAGCTGAACTGTAAATAGGTAAACCTACAAACAGTGGGAAGTATTCAAAGTATATGGTACAATACAAAACAAGTACATACCTGTACAATGCAAAGGCTACACTTATATAGTTATGCAACCATGGTCAACATATGAGGTAAGAGACAGTAACAAGCTAAAAGAAAAGGGTTACACAAATGCAAGGAAGGGGAAATCCAGCAGACTGGGAGAGCTATAAAACGCAACAAAGAAAGTACGATGAGGAACCTATCAGAGAAAGTGTGATTGAGCACTTGGACAGATAACAGTTGATCAGAGAGAGTCAGCATGGAGTTATGTGAGGTAGGTCATGTCTGACTAATCTACCTAAAATTTTTGAGGTGGTCACTAGCATGGTGCATAGGGGAGTGTCTATGGATGTCATCTATATGAACTTCCAGAGGCATTTGATAAGGTTCCACACAAGAGATTAGTAGCAAAAATGAAAGCATGTGGAATTGGAATAACCTTGTGATATGGGTTGGTAATTGGTTAATACGTAGGAGACAGAGAGTAGGGATAAAGGGTGTTACACAGGGATCAGAACTGGGGCCTCAGCTTTTCACTATCTATATACATACATACATATATATATAAAAAATGACTTGAATGAAGGGAGAGAGAGTTATATATCCAAGTTTGCAGATGACACTAATTAGGAGGCACAGTAAGTTGTGTGGATGGGAGGAGGAAATTACAAAGGATCACAGAGAGTAACTGAGTGGGCAAAACTGTGGCAAATGGAGTTCAATGTGGCGAAGTGTGAGGTCATCAACTTTGGACCTGAGAAAGACAAATTGGAATATTTTCTTAATGGTGAGAGACTAGCTGTGGAGGAGCAAAGGGATTTGGATGTACATGTGCACAAATCACAAAGTTACTGCACAGGTACAAAAAGTTATGAAAAGGCTAATCGAATATTGGCCTACGTCTCAAGGGGATTAGAATTCAAAAGTGAGGAAGTGATGCTTCAGTTGTAAAGCCTTGGTCAGACACCATCCGGAATACCGTGTTCAGTTTTGGACAATGAACCTCCAGGAAGATATATTGGCTTTGGAAGGGTTACAGCGCCGATCCATCAGGATTATACCAGGGGTTAAAGGGTAAAATTATGAGAACAGGTTGCATAAACTTGGCTTGTATTCCCTTGAGTTTAGAAAGTTGAGGGGGTTATCTAATTGAGGTATTTAAAATGATTAAGGGATTCGATACAGACAAACAAATTCCTCTGGTGGGGGAATGCAGAACAAGAGGGCATAATCTTAAAATTACAGCTAGGACATTTAGGAGTGAAATCAGGAAGCATTTTTTCGCACAACAGGTAGAGGAAATCTGGAACTCGCTCCCCAAAAGGCTGCGGATGCTGGGTCAATTGAAATTTTCAAGACTGGGATTGATAGATTTTTGTTAGGATACGAGGTACTTGCTATCTGTATGAATGAGATCAAAGACTGCAGGGAGGATGGGCGAACTGACCACGGCACCATAGCACAAAAGGCCATTCAAGTGCGGGGAGTAAAAAGGAATGTGGTAGGGGATAGTATAGTCAGGAGGATATTGTTCTCTGCAGCTGCAAACGTTGAGTCCCAAAGGCTGTGTTGCCTGTCAGAGTTAAGGATGTCTCCTCAGGGCTGGAAAAGAACTCGGAGTGTGAGGGGGAGGATCCAGTTGTCTTGGTCCACGTAGGAACCAGCGACATAGGTAGAAATGGGAATGAGATTCTGCTGAGGGAGTTTGAGGAGCTCGGGTCCAAATTAAATAGCAGAACCTCAAAGGTAATAATGCCTGGATTTCAACCTGAGCCATGGGCAAATTGGCATAGGGACAATCACAATCGATGGTTAAATGCGTGGCTGAAAAAGCGGTGTGGGAAGCAGGGGTTTCAATTCATGGGGCACTGGCACCAGTACCGGGGAAAGAGGGAGCTGTTCCACTGGGACGGGCTCCACTTAAACCGGGCTGGGACCAGTGTCCTGGCGAATCGAATAACTAGGGCAGTAGGTAGGGCTTTAAACTAATAAGGGGGGGGGGGGGGAAAGAGATAAGAGGGTTCAGGTGACAGTAATTTTATCCATCTAAAAAAGATAAGTCAAGGCTGTAGAGCAGAGTAGCAATTTGCTTAAAAACAAGCAGAGTGTGTCAGGAAGCAACAGAGTGTTTAACAAAGGTAATAGGGCATTAGTGACTAAGGTCACATGAGGGAAAAAAAGTAAAAATTTCAAATTAAAGGCACTGTATCTGAATGCACAAAGCATTCGTAATAAGATAGATGAATTAATGGCACAAATAGAGATAAATGGGTTTGATCTAGTAGCCATTACTGAGACTGAGTCTCAGACCTTGCAGGGTAACCAAGGTTGGGAACTAAATATTCCAGGGTACTTAATTGTTAGTAAAGATAGGCAAAATGGAAAAGGAGTGGGGGTGGCCCTGATGATAAAGGAAGAGATAAAGAAGACAGTAGTGAGAAAGGATCTTAGCTCAGAAAATAGGGGTGTAGAATCAGTATGGGTGGAGCTAAGAAATAACATGGGGCAGAAAACACTGGTGGAAATAGTTATAAGCCACCTAACAGTAGTTATAGTGTTGGACAGAGTATAAATCAGAAAATTTGAGAAGCATCTAACAAGAGTAATGCAATAATGATGGGGGACTTTAATCTTCACATAGACTGGGCAAACCAAATTGGCAAAAGTAGTATGGAGGACAAGTTCATGGAATACATCCGAGACAGCTTTCTAGAACAATTTGTCGAGGAGCCAACTTGGGACCAGGCTATTTTATATCTAATATTGTGTAATGAAACAGGATTAATTAGTAATCATATAATAAAGGATCTTCTGGGGAAAAGTGATCATATGATGATGAATTTCATATTGAGTTTGAGAGTTATGTCCGAAACTAGGGTCTTAAATTTAAACAAGGGCAATTAAGTAGGTATGAGGGACGAGTTGGCTAATGTAGATTGGGAAATTAGATTAAAAGATATGACAGTAGATAAGCAGTGGCGAACATTTAAAGAAATAATTCATAATTGTCAACGAATATACCTACCCTTGAGGAATAAAAACTCCACAGGCAAAATGATCCATCGGTGGCTAACTAACGAAGATAAGGATAGTTTAGATTAAAAGAAGAGGCTTACAATGTTGCCAAGAGCAGTAAGCCTCAGCATTGGGAAGGTTTCCAAATCAGCAAAGGATAACTAAGAAATTGATAAAGATGGAGAAAATTGAATGAGAATAAACTAGCAAGAAATATAAAAACAAATTGTAAGAGCTTCTAAAAGTATATAAAAAGGACGAGATTAGCAAAAGTAAACATGCGTCCCTTAGAGGCAGAAACAGGAGTAATTATAATGGGGAAATAAGGAAATGACAAAGTCGTTAAACAAATATTCTGCATCTGTCTTCACAGTGGAAGACACAATAAACATACCAGAAATAGTGGGGAACCAAGGGTCTAATGAGAAGGAGGAACTTAAAGTAATTAAGATCAGTAAAGAAAAATTAACGGGACTAAAAGCTGACAAATCCCCTGGACCTGATGGCCTACATCCTAGGGTTGTATAAGACGTGGATGCATTCGTTTTGATATTCCAGAATTACCTAGATTCTAGAACGGTCCGCGTGGATTGGAAGGTAGCAAATGTAACCCCGCTATTCAAGAAAGGAGGGCGAGAGAAAACAGGGAACTACAGGCCAGTTAGCCTGACATTAGTAGTAGGGAAATGCTAGAATCTATTATTAAGGACGTAGTAACAGGGCACTTAGAAAACCATAATATGATTAGACAAAGTCAACACGGTTTTATGAAAAGGAAATCATGTTTGACAAATCATTAGACTTTTTTGAGGGTGTAACTAGCAGGGTGGATAAGAGGGAACCAGTGGATGTAGTATATTTGGATTTTCAAAAGGCATTCGATAAGGTGCCACACAGATTCAGAAGAGATTGAGCAGCTCAAAACTGGGCATCCATGAGGCGCTGTGGGCCATCAGCAGCAGCAGAACTATATTCCATCACAATCTGTAACCTCATGGCCCGGCATATTCCTCACTCTACCATTACCATCAAGCCAGAGGATCAACCCTGGTTCAATGAGGAGCGTGGAAGAGCATGCCAGGAGCAGCACCAGGCATACATAAAAATGAGGTGCCAACCTGGTGAAGTTACAACACAGGACTACACGCACGCTAAACAGCGGAAGCAACATGCTATAGATGGAGCTAAATAATCTGACAACCAACGGATCAGATCAAAGCTCTGGAGTCCTGCCACATCCAGTCGTGAATGGTGGTGGATAATCAAACAACTAATGGGAGGAGGAGGCTCCATGAACAACCCCATCCTCAATAATGGCACAGCCCAGCACGAGTGCAAAAATACACGGCTGAAGCATTTGCAACCATCGTCAACCAGAAGTGCCGAGCCATCCAGGCATCCTCCCCAGATCCCCACCATCAGAGAAGCCAACCTTCAGCCAATTCGACTCACTCCATGTGATATCAAGAAACGGCTGAGTGCACTGGATATAGCAACGGCTATGGGCCCCGACAACATCCCGGCTGCAGTGCTGAAGTCTTGTGCTCCAGAACTAGCTACACCTCTAGCCAAGCTATTCTAGTACAGCTGCAACACTGGCATCTACCCGACAATGTGGAAAATTGCCCAAGTATGTCCTGTCCACAAAAAACAGGACAAATCCAATCCGGCCAATTACCGCCCCATCAGTCGAATCTCAATCATCAGCAAAGTGATGGAAGATGTCATCGACAGTGCTATCAAGCGGCACTTACTCATCAATAACCTGTTCACCAATGCTCAGTTTGGGTTCCGCCAGGACCACTCGGCTCCAGATCTCATTACAGCCTTGGTCCAAACATGGACAAAAGAGCTGAATTCCAGAGGTGAGGCGAGGTGAGAATGACTGTCCTTGACATCAAGGCAGCATTTGACCGAGTTGGCATCAAGAAGCCCTAGTAAAATTGAAGTCAATGGGAATCAGGGGGAAAATTCTTCAGTGGCTGGAGTCATACCCAGCACAAAGGAACATGGTAGTGGTTGTTGGAAGTCAATCATCTCAGCCCCAAGACATCGCTGCAAGAGTTCCTCAGGGCAGTGTACAAGGCCCAACCATCTTCAGCTGCTTAATCAATGACCTTCCCTCCATCAGGTCAGAAATAGGGGTGTTCAGTTCCATTTGCAACCCCTCGGATAATGTCCGTGCCCACATGCAGCAAGACCTGGACAACATCCAGGCTTGGGCTCATAAGTGGCAAGTGACATTCATGCCACACAAATGCCAGACAATGACCATCTCCAACAAGAGAGAGTCTAACCACTTCCCCTTGACATTCAAAGGCATTACCATCGCTGAATCCCCCACCTTCAAAATCCCGGGGGTCACCAATGAACAGAAACTTAACTGGACCAGCCACATAAATACTGTGGCTACTAGAGCAGGTTAGAGGCTGGGTATTCTGCGGCAAGTGACTCACCCCGACTCCCCAAAGCCTTTCTACCATCTACAGGGCCACAAGTCAGGAGTGTGATGGAATATTCTCCATTGCCTGGATGAGTGCAGCTCCAAAAACACTCAAGTAGCTTGACACCATCCAGGACAAAGCAGCCTGCTTGATTAGCACCCCATCCACGACCTTAAACATTCATTCTATGTGTACCATCTACAAGATACACTGCAGCAACTCGCCAAGGCTTCTTCGACAGCACCTCCCAAACCAGCGACCTCTACCACCTAGAAGGACCAGGATAGCAGGCACATGGGAACACCACCACCTGCACATTCCCCTCCAAGTCACACACCATCTTGACTTGGAAATAGATCACCGTTCCTTCATTGTCGCTGGGTCAAAATCCTGGAACTCCCTACTTAACAGCACTGTGGGAGTACCTTCACCACACAGACTGCAGCGGTTCAAGGCGGCGGCTCACCTCCACCTTCTCAAGGGCAATTGGGGATGGGCAATAAATGCTGGCCTTGGCAGCAACGCCAAAACCCATGAATGAATTAGAAAAAACACAAGAGGTTGTTACACAAGATTAGGGCTCATGGGATTGGGGGTGATATATTATCATGGATTGAGAATTGGTTAATGGACAGAAAACAGAGAGTAGGAATAAATGGATCATTTTCGGGTAGCCAGGTCGTAATTAGTGGTGTGCTGCAAGGAACGGTGCTTGGGTCTCAGCTATTTACAATCTATATTCATGGCGTAAATGAAGGGACCGAGTGTAATGTATCCAAGTTTGCTGACGATACAAAGCTAGGTGGGAAAGTAAGCTGTGTGGAGGATGCAAAGAGTCTGCAAAGGAATATAGACAGGTTAAGTGAGTGGGCAAGAAGGTGGCAGATGGAGTATAATGTGGGGAAATGTGAGGTTATTCGCTTTGGTAGGAAAAGGAGAAAAACAGAATGTTTTTTTAAATGGTGAGAAACTATTAAATGTTGGTGTTCAGAGGGATTTGGGTGTCTTTGTACACGAAACACAAAGTTAGCATGCAGGTACAGCAAGCAATTAGGGAGACAAATGGTATGTTGGCCTTTATTGCAAGGAGGTTGGAGTACAAAGAATAAGGAAGTCTTGCTGCAATTATACAGGGCTTTGTTGAGACCACACCTGGAGTACTGTGTACAGTTTTGGTCTACCTTACCTAAGGAAGGATATACTTGCCTTAGAGGAGATGCAACAAAGGTTTACTAGATTGATTCCTCGGATGAGAGTTGTCCTATGAGGAGAGATTGAATAGAATGGGCCTATACTTCCTGGAGTTTAGAAGAACGAGAGGTGATCTCATTGAAGCATATAAGATTATAAGAAGGCTTTTTAAAAAATTCATTCGTGTAATATGGGCATCACTGGCAAGGCCAGCATTTATTGCCATCCCTAATTGCCCTTGAGAAGGTGGTGGTGAACCGCTGCAGTCTGTGTGAAGGTACTCCCACAGTGCTGTTATGTAGCGAGTTCCAGGATTTTGACCCAGCTTGACAGGGTAGGTGCTGAGAGGATGTTTCCACTGGCTGGAGAGTCTAGAACTAGGGGACATAGTCTCAGGATAAGGGGTCAGACATTTAAGACTGAGATGAGGAGGAATTTCTTCACTTAGAGGGTCGTGAATATTTGGAATTCTCTACCCAAGAGTGCTATGGCTGCTCGGTCATTGAATATATTCAAGACTGAGATCGATAGATTTTTGGACTCTAAGGGAATCGAGGGATATGGGGATCAGGCAGGAAAGTGGAGTTGAGGTCGAAGATCAGCCATGGTCTTTCTGAATGGCGGAGCAAGCTCGAGGGACTGTATAGCCTACTCCTGCGCCTGCGCCTATTTCTTATGTTAGGGTATCATGGGATGTGTAACAAAGGCGGGTAAATGGAGTTGAGGTGCGGATCAGCCATGATCTAACTGAATGGTGAAACAGGCTCAAGGGACTCAATGTCTTACTCCTGTTCCTATGTTTCTATGAAAGGTGGAGAGTTGAGGGCATATTTGAGATTGCATTTGTACGGAATAGAAAGCAATATCCAAATCAAATCAAAAGTTCTTGAAGATGGCTTATGACAGATGCACAAGAAGCATATGGAAAAAGTGAAGGAGGCAAGAAAGAACATTTTTCTGCAACACCGATTTGACACAAAAATGTAAGTAGAGAGAACACCTTCAGAGATATGTCCTCGTACATGACACATAGTGTATGAGTTGATGTCATTATTTACTGACACCAGGTTAAAAGTAATCCACACACCTAAATTACTTATCCCTGAATCTACCTGATTCAGCTTAGGGGTAACATATTAGCATGGATAGAGGATTGGTTAATGGACAGAAAAGAGAGTAGGGATAAACGGGTCATTTTCAGGCTGACAGGCTGTAACTAGTGGGGTGCCGCAAGGATTGGTGCTTGGGCCTCAGCTATTTACAATCTATATTAATGACTTAGATGAAGGGACTGAGTGTAATGTATCCAAGTTTGCTGACGGTACAAAGCTAGGTCAGAAAGTAAGCTGTGAGGAGGACACAAAGAGTCTGCAAAGGGATATGAACAGGTTAAGCGAGTGGGCAAGAAGGTGGCAGATGGAGTATAGTGTGGGGAAATGTGAGGTTATTCACTTTGGTAGGAAGAATAGAAAAACAATGTTTTTTAAATGGTGAGAAACTATTAAATGTTGGTGCTCAGAGAGACTTGGGTGTCCTCATACAAGAAACACAAAAAGTTAGCACGCAGTTACAGCAAGCAATTAGGAAAGCAAATGGTATGTTGGCCTTTATTGCAAGGGGGTTGGAGTACAAGAGTAAGGAAGTCTTACTACAAATGTACAGGGCTTTGGTGAGGCCTCACCTGGAGTACCCTGTACAGTTTTGGTCTCCTTATCTAAGGAAGTATATACTTGCCTTAGAGGCGGTGCAGCGAAAGTTCACTAGATTAATTCCTAGGATAAGAGGGTTGTCCTATGAGGCGAGGTTGAGTGGAATGGGCGTATACTCTCTAGAGTTTAGAAGAATGGGAGGTGATGTAATTGAAACATATAAGATTATGAGGGGGCTTGACAGGGTAGATGCTGAGAGGTTGTTTCCCATGGCTGGAGAGTCTAGAACTAGGGGGCAGTGTCGCAGGATATGGGGCTGACCATTTAAGACTGAGATGAGGAGGAATTTCTTCACTCGAGGGCTGTGAATTTTTGGAATTCTCTACCCCAGAGGGTTGTGGATGCTGTGTCGTTGAATATATTCAAGGCTGAGATAGACAGATTGCTGGACTCTAGAGGAATCAAGGAATATGGGTATCGGGCAGGAAAGTGGAGTTGAGGTCGAAGATCAGCCATGATCTGATTGAATGGCGGAGCAAGCTCGACGGGCCACGTGGCCTACTCCTGCTCCTATTTCTTATGTTATCTACTTGATTCTCAAAGGCAAGCAGAGCCTAAAGTCATAACCCACAATAGAGTAAAAAATAGCCTTAATACATAGGCTATTGCAGCAAGAAGGATGACCAGAGTGAGATATTAAGATATCATCCGCACGTGGCAAGATTTTGTGGTGCTGAAGAGTCACACAGATCCGGCGAATATCTGTGTTGCCTTGAATGATCTTGAGTGTAGACTGGTTTGGGCAAAGGAGATACAAATAAACATACCATGCTCCCAGGACAAACTAAAAAAGGTTGGCACATCATAGCTGAAAATCTCTCTATATTACAACAGCTGTAACACTTCAAGAATACTTCATTAGTTGTGAAGCACTTTGGGATGTCCCGAGGTCAAGAAAGGTACAATGCAAATGCAAGCTCTTTCTTTCTTCACATTTGAAAGAATATCAGGTAGACAGCTCAGCCAAATGAACTGTACAAGCAATGTGCAGCAGACTGAAAGCACTATAAACACATTGTGCCTTCCACAGACAACCCCAGTCTCACCCAAGTAAGTTTAGTAGTTTGTTTGTTAAGATGCACCACCAAAATTTGAGCAAGAACTTTCGCAGTTAGAAATGAAAGAGGTCTGTAAGACCCATCTCTTAACATTAGCGTCACCCACATTACGGCCAACAGAAATCATTCGTCTCCAGAGATATGTTGAAGTACTTTAGGTAGCCGTGGAACCAATATGGGAGTTATTTTTAAAAAATAAAGTGCAACAGGGAACCTCCGCGTATTCTGCTGTGATGGACTGGGGAGGGACGTGTTAACATTTCAGATGCAACCCCTTCTTCAGAATGGTTCTGAACTTGTTTGTTCTCTCCTGATTGGCTGATAAATCAGCTTTTGGAGCCAATTTCAACAATGCTCCCAAAACTGTGCCATCTCAGAGTTGCAGTATCTAACTGTAGGCTAAGAATGGTACACTCATTCTCCCCACCCTATTTGCTTGTTAAAAATATTTCTGGTTTCATATCATTGGCAAAAGGTTGAATCAAATGAACACTACAGGCTGGTCAGTTTGAGAGTGAGTGATAAGTGCAGCCTTGCAACAATACACTGTTTACAACAATTTTGCTTTGAAAGTACAAGATAAGCATTTATATCAGATAAAATACAGGCTATGGGAGAAAGTGGGGCAGTGCGATTAGTTTTGGATTGCTCAAACAAAAAGCCAATACAGACACATTGGCGGAATGGCCTGCTATACACTATAAACTTCAATGGTTTTATGGGTATACCACTCTGAGTCCAATGCTGTAACAGAACTGCCTACCCACAGCAGTCAGGCATCCACAAATAGCAATCCCTGGTGAAACAAAACATGCAAGCATATTAATACTTTTCCTCATCTCAAAATGAGACCCACCTCTTGCTCCCATGACTCTACTCTACTAAACTCCTGACCATCCAACATCCGTTCCTGGCTCTCCAGTTCCCTCTCAAGGAACTGTGCCCCTCCCTTTCAAAACCATCATCATCACTCCCCATCAAGAAGTCCACCCACAACTCCTCCATCTTCCCAAACTATGACATCATCTCAACTCCCCCCACACCTTTCTTCTCCAAAGTCTTAAGAGTGTGTTGTCACTTTCCAGATCAGTGCCAATCTCGCCTGTAACTCTGTTTAAAGCCCTCCAATGAGGTTTCTGCCCATCTCAGTCTTGGATGAGTTGTAATTTCCTCTAGTTCAACACTGGGAAGACCGAAGACAATAGTTTTGGTCCTTGCCAAAAACTGGACCCTCGTCACTGATGCCAGCTTCCTCCCTGGCCGTTGTGAGGCTAAAGCAGACTGTTCGCAAACTCTGCATCCGACTTGACCTCAAGCTGAGCTTCCGATCCCAGATCCTTTCCATCACATAGACCACCTACTTCCACAACATCGAATGTCTCCACCCCCACCTCAGCCCATCTGCTGCTGAAACTATCATCCATGCTGTTTTCACCTCCAGGCTTGACTACTGCAATGCTCTCCTGGCCAGCCTCTCATCTTCCACCCTCGGTAAACCAACTCCACCAAAATTCTGTAGCCCGTGCCCTATCCCTCGCCACGTCCTGTTTGCCAATCACCTCTGTCCCTCAATGTCCCAAATTTAAAATTCTCAACCAGTGTTTAAATTCGTCTAAGATTTCAACCCTCCCCAACCTTCTCCAGTCTTACAATCCCCTCCCCAGGTAGTCTTCATTCCTGACTCAGATCTTATGCACAACCTCCTGTCGCCCCATTAGCGCCCATGTCTTCAGCTGCCATGGCCCCACTCTTAAATTCCCTTGCTAAACCACTTTGTATCTTCAGTTCCTTCTCCTTTAAATCCCTCCTTAAAACCCACCTCTTTGACCAAGATTTTTGTCACCATTCCTAAGGCACCCATTTTTTTCCTTTTGCCTCTGTGAAGCACCTTGGGATGTTTTCTATGTGAAAGGTGCTGTATAAATTTAAGTTTAGGTTGTTGTTTGTTCAACCACTGCTCATTACAAAGTGCAGTGAAGGTTTCATCAATGACATGAATGCTGTTGGAGTAAAGCATTTTTAAAAAAAAACCTCGGTTTAGTGGAGTCCTAGTTTACTGCAGTACGTCACTTAAATTTCTGCATTGAGCAGCATGTGCATCTATAAAGAAAATTCAACCAATTTTAAGAATAAGTAATTTACTGTATAATTGACATAAATAGAAATGTCTGTTTTGGCAGTCTTTATTGAGGAGTAAAAAGAGTAACTATTATTTGCAAGTGGTCAGGAAGAGAATAACTTATTACTTCATGAGCCTTTATTTCTGGATTTGGGCTTGTTTGAGTGAAATACGGTCTCAAACCACCTTGCAAATACTTCTGTAAAACCATTCGTATATTATTCTATATACACTATGCTGCACTAAGTTAAATCCTACGTTCTGATGAAAGGTCATCGACCTGAAACATTAACTCTGTTTCTCTCTCCTTAAATGCTGAGTGACCAGCTCACTGTTTTCAGCATTTTCTGTTTTTATTTCAAATTTCCAGCATTGGCAATATTTTGCTTTTATCTGATACATAGTAATAGTGCAACTCAATTTTAGTTTAGAAATTTTGTTAGTCTACATGAACCGCTTGTAATATTCAAGAATCAAATGCACAAACTGTTCAATCATCTGTTTTCAGCAAGAGTAATTTATCTATGACAAACCTTTACCACAAAACATGACAAGAGGCATTTTGGTTCAACAAAACTTATAGCTCAAGATCCCCAACACCCCCATCTTAGCAACCAATTGCATTGTAAATGTCCTAATGTTTTTTCTCCCACAACAGCCCGGCAGATTATTCCAAACATTTATATTGCTCTCAGAACAAGTATATCTTTCACTTATGTATATTTGTGTCCTGTGGTCATACTTCCCTGGCTTACTTTGGATTTTCCTTATATTTTGTATACTTCAATGAGGTGCTCTCTCAATCACTTTCTTTCCAGACTATGGACTTGAGCTTCTTCAGTGCTGTGAAGGGGTCCCAGAAAACACCGTGTAAACTCCACTAGTTACCGCTGCACACAACATGGAGCCTTTTGAATTTTCATCGATTTCAGTTAAAGCTAGCTTTCAACCCAGCAACAGAGACTAGTTGTTAAATTTTTTGAATTTTTGTTCACAATAAAATTCTTCATATTGTGGGAACAGTGAATCGTTTTTAAGTGAGATATACAGGCTTGATTTCTGTTGTATTAACACAGGTTGTAATGGCTTACCTCTAATAAATAAAAATATCTGTTAAACTGTGGACTTTTGGTATCTTCCAATCCCTTCAGCTGTCGTGTAATGAACATGAAAATGTCCTGTGAATTACACACATTAAAAAAATAAATACAAAGCGTAATTCAACAAACATTTGCAAAGCAGTTTAAAATACTTCCTGAAAGATAAAAGTGAATGTTATATTCCAATTTGCAGCGCTGTATAAAATTTGTGCATCTGCATAAAATATAGACCTCTAGAACCAAGACTGAAATACCAAATTAGTGAGCTGTAAATTGCAGACTTTTGCAATAAATGCTGCAATGCCACAGCATGCAATTAAAAATGACCAGTGCAAATGAAAGGCACTAATGGCAAGACTTTTGCCTCTTCCAGGGACTTTTAAAAATTTGTTGGGGCAGTGCAGTTTCGTGTTACAACTGTACCAAGATGGTTCCACTTTATTATGGGGTAAAAAAAATCCAAAAATAATGCAAATGTGTAGCCCCAGGAATAAAAAAAATCTAAACAATAAACTAACCAAAAATTATATCTTGCACTTTAAAGTTATAATTTCAGTGCAGCAGAGTGAAGCATTAATATCTACAGAGTGGTGTGACATAGCTTCATGGCCACATTTTCTGATATCAGCCATGTAATCGGGAAAAGTGAAAAACAGACAAGTCACTTTACCATATGGAAATGAGATACGCCACCCTAAATTTCCGTCACAGATTCCCTGCTGGCTGTACTGACATGATGGCAAAGGAAAGAGAGGTTAAAATAAAACAGAAAAAGGAAGTTTCTAACAAATGTCAGGTACAGAATACAGTAGACAACCAGGCAGAATACAGAAAGTGGGAGAGGGAAATTGAAAAAGGAAATAAGAAGGGCAAAGAGAGAATATGAGAAAAGATTAGCGGGTAACATAAAAGGGAACCAAAAAAACTTTTACAAACATATAAAAATTAAAAAAGTTAAAGGAATGGTGGGGCCAATTAGTGACAAAGAAGGAAATCTTCTTGTGGAAGTAGGGGGCATGACCGAGGTACTGAATGAGTACTTAGCATCTGTCTTCACAAAAGAGGAAGATGAAGTTAATGTCGCAGTGGGTGGAGGGGTAGGGGGGGGGGGGGGGGAAGAGGGGGGAGTAGAGATAATGGATAGGATAAAAATAGATAGAAAGGAGGTGTTAAATAGGTTGGCATCATTCGAAGCTAACAAGTCACCCTATCCAGATGGGATACAGCCCAGCTTGCTGAGGGAAGCAAGGGTGGAGATAGCAGAAGCTCTATCCACAATCTTTCAATCCTCCTTGGATATGGGAGTGGTGCTGGAGAACTGGAGGATTGCAAACGTTACACCCCTTTTCAAAAAGGGGGCGAGGGATAAACCTGGTAACTACGGGCCAATCAGTCTAATGTCAGCGGTGGGAAAACTACTAGAGGCCACTATCAAGGACAAAATTAATTCTCACTTGGAGAAGCATGGGTTAATAAGGGACAGCCAGCATGGATGTGTTAAAGGCAAATCATGTCTGACTAACCTGATTGAGTTCTTTGATGAAGTATCAGAGAGGGTTGATGAAGGTAGTGCAGTAGATGTATATATGAACTTTCAAAAGGCATTCGATAAAGTACCACATAACAGACTTACTTGGAAAATAGAAGCATGACATTAACGGGATGGTGGTAACTTGGATACGTAACTGACTGCAGGACAGAAGGCATATAGTGGTGAACGGATGTTTATATGATTGGATAAAAGGATGCAGTGGGGTCCCCCAGGGATTGGTATTAGGACCACTGCTTTTCTTGTTATATATAAATGACCTGGACTTGGGTATAGTGAGTACAATTTCTAAGTTTATGGAGGATACAAAACTTGGCAACGTAGTAAATAGTGAGGAGGATAGTAGCAGACTTCAGGAGGATATAGACAGACTGGTGAAATGGGCAGACACTTGGTAGATGCAATTTAATGCGGATTAAGTGTGAAGTGCTGCATTTTGGGAGGAACAACATGGAGAGGCAGTATAATCTAAATGGTACTATTTTGAGGGAGGTGCAAGCTCAGGGGGACCTGTGGGTGCATGTTCACAAATCATTGAAGCTGGCAGGGCAAGTTGATAAGGCAGTTAAGAAAGCATATGGGATATATGGCTTTGTAAATGGGGCACTGAATACAAAAACAAAGTAGTAATGCTAAACCTTAACAAATCACTGGTTGGGCCTCAGTAGGAGTATTATGTACAATTCTGGTCATGACACTTTAGGAAGGATGTCAAGGCCTTGGAGAGGGTACAGAGGAGGTTTACCAGGATACCACCGGGGATGAGGGACTTCAGCTATGTGGAGAGATTGGAGAAGTTGGAATTGTTCTCCTTAAAGCAGAGGTGGTTAAGTGGAGACCTGATAGAGGTATTCAAAATAATGAGGGGTTTTGGTAGGGCAAATAGGGAGGAACTGTTTCCTCTGGCAAGAGGTCATAGATTTAAAATAATTGGTTGAAGAACTAGAGGGGAAGCGAGGGAAATTTTTTTCACAGCGGGTTGTTAAGATGGGGACCTGAAAGGGTGGTGGAAGCAGATTCCATAGGAACTTTCAAAAGGCAATTGGGTATGTACTTGAAGAAGACTAATTTGCATGGTTACAGGGAAAAAGCTGGGGTGTGGGACTAAATTGGACAGCTCTTTCAAAGAGCCGGCAAAGGCACAACAGGCCAAATGGCCTCCCTTCTGTGCTGTAAGATTCTATGATTCTAATTCTCCTACCCACACCTTCAGCTAAAAATGGTAATTGGCATAAAGAAACTGAAAGTAGACATCTTAAAAAGTGTTAAAAATAAAGAGAGAAAACTGCAAACACTGGGAATATACAGCAGCTCAGTCAATATTCATACAAAGACAAGTTAATGCGTTGGGTAGAGATCTTCACTAGAACTCAAAAAAATAAACAAGATACTCTAGCGGCAGGAGGAGGAATTCATAGATTGAACGACCTGCAAACTACTTAATAGAAAAGCAGAACACTTTTACATAATATTAAAAAAATCATTTCAATGAGGCAATGGGAAGACATAGAAGAGCAAAAGAAGTGGAAATAGCCAAGACAGTAAAAAGGCATGACAATGGCTCACAAGGAAAAAGGCAAGAAAATGTGAATAGGAAAAAAAAATCCCTCCAGGTGCAGGTCAAAATGAAAACAGATAATGCTGAACACACACAGACTCGTCTATCCTAAATAGAAATTAAGTAACGGTCAGCACTCCAACGGTCAGAACTGAATTCTGACAAACACTCTATACCCAAAACGTCAACCCTTCACCTCGCCGCCACCCCCCCAGATAGTGACAGACCTACTACACCACATCACCAGCGTATCTTGCTGTAAATATAGAGTAATGCCCAGGATCATTAGATACTATCCCGACTGTTGTTGAGGTTGGTTGGAACAGAGTAGAAGGCCAAAGAAAGAGATTAGAATAAGAATGGAGTGGGAGGGGGCGTGGGGAGAATTTGAAGTGGCAAACGATACAGAGGCCAGGATCACACTTCTAGACAGAGCAGACATGTTCAGCCAAGCAGTTACCTAATCTACGTTTGGAGTACGTAGAGGGCGTCGCATCATGAGCAACGAATAAAGTATACCATACCGGATGTAGTAAATTGTCACTCAAGGAATGTTTGGTTCTCTGGATAATGGTGTGGGAACAACTTAAGAGAGAAAGCGATGCGCCTGGCATAGTTGCATAGGAAAATGCTAGCGATCGGGAGACTGGAAAGTGGGTGGTGTAAGAATTAACAAGGGTATCCAGGAGGGAGTGATCCCTCTGGTAAGCACGTGGCTGTTGGAAGGACCATCCTGTAGATAGTGGAAGATGATACAGCAAATCCGGAGGTTCGTGAGGACAATTCTTACAGTGAGAAAAGGGGGAGGTGTAAAAGCAGAGGTACAGAAAACAGGGTGGCAAAGGATTCAATCATTGTTGAAGAAAAAAATGCATCACAGATATTCTGGTGCCGATGATAGAATCAGCAGAACCAGCACTTGCAATACATATAGCTATCCATATATTTACATCTGATTTTGATCATATACACCAATATTTACAACAACTTGCATTTGGAAGATGGGAGGCCAGCCAGGAGAGCATTTACATCTAACTTTTCAGTGGAATAAACAGAAAACGTGAAAATCCTTGGGATACAAACTATACTCAGCTCATGGTTCTAATCATAACTCACTAACAGCTGTGACTTATCAGTAAGATTTGAGATTTTCAGTTTTTGGGGGTTATTTTTCATACTTTTGTTTCCTCAAAGTAAATTCATCCGAAACACAGAAAATTATTACATTTCCAGGTGAAAACTGAATGTTGCAAACACATGAAAAACATCTGTATACTCATTTTACTGTTCTCAAAACGAAGAATTTGTATTCATAAAGCACCTTTCGCATCCATTCATGTCCCATGGAGCTTTAAACCAATAGATCCCTTTCCAAGTGCAGTCACCACTGTTATTCAGACAAATGTGACAACCAATTTGCACTCAAACAAGTCCCACAAACACCAAATGAACGAATGTGTTTTTAGGGGTGTTGGCTGAGAAATAAATGTTGGCCTAGACAATGGGAGAACTCCCTGCTCTTCCAATAGTGTCATAGGATATTTTACATCCATTTCAGCAGGCAGCTAAACGTCTCATTCGAAAGACAGAACCTTTGACAATGCTGCATTCTCTCAGTTCTGCACTGCCTCTGAATTGTCAGATTGCTTGCCCAATATAGAGGAGCAGCTTTCAATTTCAGTAGGGGGGGGGGGCGTAAAACGGGTGGTCGCAAATTGGCCGCCCGTTATACACCCCAACCAATTTTCCTTTCCATTGAAGTAATCGTTCCACCCTCTACAAACGAGCTCATCAAATACTCTGCTGACCATATCCTATCCCACACCAAGTCCTACTCACCCATCGGGCTGTCCTTACTTATGTGATGTGGAGATGCCGGTGATGGACTGGGGTGGACAAATGTAAGGAGTCGCACAACACCAGGTTATAGTCCAACAGCGTTATTTGAAATCACAAGCTTTCGGAGCTTTGCTCCTTCGTCAGGTGAAGTGAAGAGTTGCATAAAGGCACAGCATATATAGTCAGAGAACAATGCCTGGTGATTACAGATAATCTTTCTAACTGCCCTTTATCACACCTCGGCAGAGAGATCATCACAGCAATCAAGGGAGTGTTCAAACAGGTTAGTCAGGGAAACATTACATCCAAGAATACTGAGGTGGGGTCACCAGGGGTCAAATGTAGCAGATACTGGGGTTTGTATTAAAAACAGATAACTTTTTTTTGCTGGAAATCGCAGCAGGTCCGGCCGCATCTGTGTATGGAGAACAAGCCAACTACGACTTGAGTCTGGATGACTCTACGTCAGGTGGGGTTACACGTAGCGTGACATGAACCCAAGATCCCGGTTGAGGCCGTCCTCATGGGTGCGGAACTTGGCTATCAATTTCTGCCTGACGATTTTGCATTGTCGTGTGTCTCGAAGGCCGCCTTGGAGAACGCTTACCCGAAGATCGGAGGCTGAATGTCCGTGACTGCTGAAGTGTTCCCCAACTGGGAGAGAACGCTCCTGTCTGGCGATTGTTGTGCGGTGTCCGTTCATCCGTTGTCGCAGTGTCTGCATGGTCTCGCCGATGTACCATGTAATGTTTCCCTGACTAACATGTTTGAACACTCCTTTGATTGCTGTGATTATCTCTCTGCCAAGATGTGATAAAGGGCAGTTAGAAAGATTATCTGTAATCACCAGGCATTGTTCTCTGACTATATATGCTGTGCCTTTATGCAACTCCTCCTCACTTCACCTGACGAAGGAGCAAAGCTCCGAAAGCTTGTGATTTCAAATAAAGCTGTTGGACTATAACCTGGTGTTGTGCGACTCCTTACTTATGTGGGTATGGTAGTGTAGTGGTTATGTTACTGGACTACTAATCCAGAAACCTGGATTAATAATGCAGAGAATTTAAGTTCAAATCCCACATCAGTTTGAGAATTTGAATTTAGTTATTAAAAAATCTGCAAATAAAAAGCTAGTGATTGTCAGATTGTTGTAAAAACCTAATACCGGCCTGGTCAGCAATGCCCACATTCCAAGAATGCATAAAAAGACAGATCTAGATTATGTTCGACCACACTTGGAGTACTGTGCGCAGTTTTAGTCTCCATACTGCAAAACGTTACATTGAAGCACTGGAGAACGTGCAGGAAAGATTTACAATGAATTTTACCCGAATTGAGGATGCAACTATCAAAAAAGAGTGAGCAGTCTAGAGCTCTTTTCTCTAGAAAAGAGAAGACTAAGAGGATACCTAAGAGAGATCTTTAAAATTATGAAAGGGTTCAACATGGTGGGTGTGGAGAAACTGTTTTCACTTATCAGTGAGTCAAGAACAAGGGGGCATAAGTATAAGATAACCACAATGACATCAAATAAAGAACTTAAGAGGAATCTTTAACAGAGTAATGGGAACGTGGAACTCGCTGCCGCATGAACTGGATGAAGCATATAACATTTATGCATTTAAGGGGAGGCCTGATGCATACACGAGGAAGCAAGGAATAGAGGGATACAGATAATCTAGCCCAGTCCCATCAAACGGTTGAAGACTTTAGCCCAAACTTTAGAGATATGAGTTCTAACTTAAGCTACAAAGACAATTGGGAAAAACTGACAGAATGATGCAACGCCATGGGCTTTATACAATGCAGAAGTAATAGAAGACATATGGCACCACCTGCAGTAAAGTCATGACAATATCTTTAAAGTGGTTCCCCCAGATCCTGTATCAAGCTATGCTATAGTTTGATAGTCTGTGGAGGATGAAAACAGAAAAGAAAAGCCCAACAAGCTCATCCCTTTCTGATACATCATGTTCACCAACTAGTCTTTACATCGTATCCGTTGATCCCTTCTCTTTCCAGAAATTCATCTAATTGCCTCTTAAACTTTTTATACCCTCCATTATAACTTATTCTATAAGTCTATTGCTCTTAAAGTAAAAAAGTTTCATCTTGATTTCCCTTCCTACTCCACACTTCTTAATTATTAACTAGTGTCCCTTGTACTATCTGAACCAGTCATCATAGAAAACAATTTTCCTGGATCAATATTTTTTCTTTATTATAATTATTTGTGTGATTCAAGGGGTCAGAATCAGCATCAAGTAGTACAGCACAAGATGCAAGTAAAGCACCCACATCAGCCACACTGTGGTCTCTGAGCGAGACTCCAATTTATGCCAAATTAAAAGGCAGTTTTGGGCTGCAGCCCCAACATCACAACGAACTGGACTGGGGCTGCCAAGAGACACTTCCATCCCCTAAGTCCAAGTTAGAACTAAATCCACATTCTAGAGGTGAAAAGTTAGCATCTAACCCACTGTACCACCCAGGTTTGTGTCTGGATTAACTTCATCAATCTTCTTCAAAATGTTTTTAAAAAATACAAAATGGGGTGTCCTTGTGCTGCTAAAATTGGCACAAAGAACAAAACCATTGCAAAACTCAAAACTAGTGAGATGAGAAAATCGTACAAGCTGGCAAAACTGTCAAATTTATATCTATAAAATCAGTAAAAATTAACTAGGAATAACTTTTAAATCTTGCAATTGGAAAATAAACAGTAAGAACTGAAAAAGAACCTTACTCATGAGTGATCAGGTCCTGCCTTCTGTTTACTTTAATTCCCATCCTCCACCAACTGAAGTAATGCTGCCTAAGAGGCATTCAGCTCTAAGCAGGATAACAAAAGAAAGAACTGCATCCTAATAGAAAATGTAAATATGTGCCACTTTTGTGATACGGAAAGCAGAAATCTGCTTGTTGAAATGAATAATAAATTTCATGATTGAACATTCTATATACACTTTGTTAAAACTGAAAACATCTTCATAGTCACAATCATTATTTACCTTAAGTTTGTCATGAGATGTGTATGGAGCTTCTGGAGCATAGATTCTGAAGATATCAGCCAAGCAGCATGCCACAAGCAGACGTACATCTTTGTTGGGATTCCTGAGGAAGAATTCTGAAGCCAAGTGCAAGGCTAATGGAAGGTATTGTTGTTTTTCATCTTCAGAGTCCTGGTCCATATCCATGAATGTTTTAACCACCATCTGTACAGTTACATCGAACACATTGTCAAGCTCACATTTCCAAATTAAGTACAAGCTATTTTCTGCACAAGGGATGGAAGAAAGAAAAGGAAAACTGGCTGTTAAAAACCTAAATATACAAATTTTAACCGTCAGTATATAATTTTAAATCTTTATATAGGAATGCACACAAAGAGAAAACAAAATTAGATTACTCAGAGAAATCATTCTCATGCAGCAAATCTATTAGACATTCCACGAGTAAAGATCCAAATCTCACTTGGAGATTTAAGACACCTGTACTTTAAATACACATCCTTAACTACATGTGCCTTATCTGTATCATGTTCTACATGGAACCCCAGGCCATTTCATCCGTTCTAACTGGTAGTTGTCAAGTTTCCCCCTGTACCAACCAACTAAGATCTATTCTTTCCTTCTCCTACCCCTTCAAGGAAAACCATGTTCAATTGCTTCTTTCAATTATCTATTGATAGCCTACATTACAAATGCAGCAACACAACTCAAAAATTCCTTCTAAATTCAGGTCCCACAGGGAGGTGAGCTTGATCATAGAGAACAATGAGAAACAAATATTATAGTTCACCAAATCTTGTTTCATTTGTTTTGCTAATTTTTTTTGCTTAAATTGTACATGTACATTTTTACATTGGCAAAATTGGCACCTATCAGGACCCCTATGACTGGGAACTGAGAAAATGTTATTTTTTATAAAATATAAACATGTCAAATCTATGCCCATCTCTCCGACAATTCCCTGTTTCAATCTCCACAATCAGGTTTCTACTTATCCCACAGCATCAAAACTGCCCTAACCAAAGACAGTAACAACATTCACTAAACTGTACTGCACTATTCCTCCATTGTCCTCTCTGCAGCCTTTGACATGATTGAACAAACTATCCTCCTCTAATACCTCTCCTCCTTTGTCCAGTTCGATAGGACGACTCTCGCTTGGTTCCACTGCTACCTACCCAAGCACAGCCAGAGCATCTCCAGCAATGGCTTCCCTTCCCGGCCTCGCACGTTAAGTCAGGAGTCCCCAAGGATCCATCCTTGGTCTCCTTTTGACCAGGTCTAGTTGTTGTAATAGCATAGATATTGCTATTGGATTCTTCAACCTTATGTACTTAACTTGCAAAAGGAACTGGATCCCAACTTTGTTGTAAACTATTTAAACATATGTAACTACAGGCATCTTTCAAAATAACATCAAAATTAGCTCCTATATTTAAACTGTGCTTCACTCTAAATGAGACATGGGAAGTCTGCAAAACATAACTATCATATAAAAACTCTTTCTGTAAAGGAAAAGAACCATTAACATTCCGGTTTGTCTACATCAGAGTGCCAAGCTCATGCAGCACCTAAAAAAGGCTTGACCCTTTTCCACCTTAACAAACTAATGGGGGATGAATTAACTGATGTACTCAGTGCACGTAATTCCACCAATGTATACAGGGCAAGATTTTCTGCTTCAGTGATCCCAACACACACACACACACACACACACACACACACAATTAGGAAATTCCACACCCCCATCCAGTGATATTCTGACATTTAATTTAAATGATCAAAAGTGGGCTAGGTGTACGGAATTTCCCAATATATGCTTTCAGCATTAACACAGAAAATTTAGTACCAATGATATCTCCAAAGATCTAAACCATTTAATAAAACAAGCACTTTTATCCCTCATTGGTTGTTCCACCACAGAAATTCTTGATGCAGTCATGGAACATCTTGGTTGCTAATGAATCCTGGTACATTTGCACTCAGTGTTACAATCTTATCAGTCAAGTGGCACCATTTCATTAAGTTTTTTTTTCAGCCAGAAGTGCCGAGTGGATGATCCATCTCAGCCTCCTCCCGATATCTCCACCATCACGGAAGCCAGTCTTCGGCCAATTCGATTCACTCCACGTGATATCAAGAAACGGCTGAGTGCACTGGATACAGCAAAGGCTATGGGCCCCGACAACATCCCAGCTGTAGTGCTGAAGTCTTGTGCTCCAGTACTAGCTGCGCCTCTAGCCAAGCTGTTCCAGTACAGCTACAACACTGGCATCCACCCGACAATGTGGAAAATTGCCCAGGTATGTCCTGTCCACAAAAAGCAGGACAAATCCAATCCGGCCAATTACCGCCCCATCAGTCTACTCTCAATCATCAGCAAAGTGATGGAAGGTGTCGTCGACAGTGCTATCAAGCGGCACTTACTCACCAATAACCTGCTCACCGATGCTCAGTTTGGGTTCCGCCAGGACCACTCGGCTCCAGACCTCATTACAGCCTTGGTCCAAACATGAACAAAAAAGCTGAATTCCAGAGGTGAGGTGAGAGTGACTGCCCTTGACATCAAGGCAGCATTTGACCGAGTGTGGCACCAAGGAGCCCTAGTAAAATTGAAGTCCATGGGAATCAGGGGGAAAACTCTCCAGTGGCTGGAGTCATACCTAGCACAAGGGAAGATGGTAGTGGTTGTTGGAGGCCAATCATCTCAGCCCCAGGGCATTGCTGCAGGAGTTCCTCAGGGCAGTGTCCTAGGCCCAACCATCTTCAGCTGCTTCATCAATGACATTCCCTCCATCATAAGGTCAGAAATGGGGATGTTCGCTGATGACTGCACAGTGTTCAGTTCCATTCGCAACCCCTCAGATAATGAAGCAGTCCGAGCCTGCATGCAGCAAGACCTGGACAACATCCAGGCTTGGGCTCATAAGTGGCAAGTAACATTCGCGCCAGATAAGTGCCAGGCAATGACCATCTCCAACAAGAGAGAGTCTAACCACCTCCCCTTGACATTCAACGGCATTACCATCGCCGAATCCCCCACCATCAACATCCTGGGGGTCACCATTGACCAGAAACTTAACTGGACCAGCCATATAAATACTGTGGCTACGAGAGCAGGTCAGAGGCTGGGTATTCTGCGGCGAGTGACTCACCTCCTGACTCCCCAAAGCCTTTCCACCATCTACAAGGCACAAGTCAGGAGTGTGATGGAATACTCTCCACTTGCCTGGATGAGTGCAGCTCCAACAACACTCAAGAAGCTCGACACCATCCAAGATAAAGCAGCCCGCTTGATTGGCACCCCATCCACCACCCTAAACATTCACTCCCTTCACCACCGGCGCATTGTGGCTACAGTGTGTACCATCCACAGGATGCACTGCAGCAACTCGCCAAGGCTTCTTCGACAGCACCTCCCAAACCCGCGACCTCTACCACCTAGAAGGACAAGGGCAGCAGGCGCATGGGAACAACACCACCTGCACGTTCCCCTCCAAGTCACACACCATCCCGACTTGGAAATATATCGCCGTTCCTTCATTGTCGCTGGGTCAAAATCCTGGAACTCCCTTCCTAACAGCACTGTGGGAGAACCGTCACCACACGGACTGCAGCGGTTCAAGAAGGTGGCTCACCACCACCTTCTCGAGGGCAATTAGGGATGGGCAATAAATGCCGGCCTTGCCAGCGACGCCCACATCCCGTGAACGAATAAAAAAAAAATTAAGTAATTTAAAACAAAATCAATATAAATGTGCATTAAGTCCAACATTTTATAAAAACAATGTCACTGTCAATTTTAAGGATGCAATCTTGTTCAGGACAGGATCCAAACTACACTAGAGTGATAACCATTTTTTCTATGGATTACATTCTGGCAAGTCAGAAGTTTGATAGCTTCCCTGTCGAGGCATTCTCTATACTTACATTCAGAATCAATATGCCTTGCTTTATGACTGTTCTGTGCCACATGCTCAGGCAAAGCTAATTTACTTCTTTCACCTCTTTGCATGCTATTCTCACATCCATTTAACTAATCTCCTATCCCTTGACCTGCCTCATTGTTTTATAAACTGCTAGATTGTAATGTGTATATATATTTTAAATGTCAAATAATGATATATTATCACCTGACTAATCAATTTGAGGTTTTGGGTTAAGGTTAGAAGTATGGAAAAATGGATGTCTCCTGTAAGCTCAAGCAGTATGTTGGGATAGTACAATGAAAAACCTGCCCATATTTATATGTTTTGATTGTTAGTTAAATTTTTTTTTGGCATCCACCTCACCTGCAATTGCTTGGCAACTGCAAAACATCTGTAAATGTACAATTACTGCTGAACATCTGTTAAGTTGTGGGATCCAAAATTCAGCAAAGTTCTGAAAAGTATTAAATCAAGTCTTGAATAATTAGCAATCAACAATGAATATGGCAATCTTATCTTGCCAATTCTGTGAAACTTCTCACCATCTTTATTTAGCAATTTGGCTCGCCATCACTTGTCCAATAGCCCCTTTCCTCCCCACCCCAATAATTAGCCTCACCATCCTGATTAGGCATGGTTTAAGCTCTGAACTAAAGCTATTTTAGCGAGTTGGTCACACCGCAGGTAAAGGGTATACAGGCAGGAAGTGAATGGGTGACCACCAGGAAGAGTAAGAGATGCAGGCAGGTAGTGCAGGGGTCCCCTGTGGCCATCCCCCTCTCAAACAGATATGCCACTTTGGATGCTGTTGGGGGGGATGACTTATCAGGGGAAGGCAGCAGCAGCCAACTTCCTGGCACCACGGGTAGCTCTGCTGCACAGGCTGGGAGGAAAAAGAGTGGCAGAGCTATAGTGATAGGGGACTCAATTGTAAGGGGAATAGACAGGCGTTTCTGCGGCCGCAACCGAGACTCCAGGATGGTGTGTTGCCTCCCTGGTGCAAGGATCAAGGATGTCTCGGAGCGGCTACAGAACATTTTGGAGGGGGAGGGCGAACAGCCAGCTGTCGTGGTGCACATAGGCACCAACGATATAGGTAAAAAAGGGGATGAGGTCCTAAAAGCAGAATATAGGGAGTTAGGAGGTAAATTAAAAAATAGGACCTCAAAGGTAGTAATCTCAGGATTGCTGCCAGTGCCACGTGCTAGTCAGAGTAGAAATAGGAGGATATTTCAAATGAATACGTGGCTAGAGGAATGGTGCAAGGGGGAGGGATTCAAATTCCTGGGACACTGGAAACGGTTCTGGGGGAGGTGGGACCAGTACAAACCGGACGGTCTGCACCTGGGCAGGGCCGGGACCGCTGTCCTAGGAGGAGTGTTTGCTAGTGCTGTTGGGGAGGGTTTAAACTAAAGTGGCAGGGGGTTGGGAACCTGAGCAGGGAGAGAGAGGAAAGCGTAACAGGAAGGGACAGAAGGTATGGAGTAATAGGTAAAGTGTTAAAAAAGGAAAAAGCAGGAACTAAGCGTCACAAAACAGATTTGAAAGTTCTTTATCTGAATGCACGTAGCATTCGTAATAAAATGGACGAGTTAACGGCACAAATAACTACGTATGGGTATGATCTTGTGGCCATTACAGAAACATGGCTGCAGGGTGACAACGACTGGGAATTAAATATGCCAGGGTATTTAACAATCAGGAAGGACAGGCAGGAAGGAAGGGGAGGTGGGGTGGCTATGTTAATAAAGGAAGGAATCACTGTAATACAGAGAAATGATATTGGGACAAAGCATCAAGATAATGAAACAGTTTGGGTGGAGATAAGGAATAATAAGGGAAAAAAAACATGAGTGGCCTCCTAATAGTTGCAACTCTGCTGGAAGAAGTATTAATCAGGAGATAGTCGGGGCATGTAATAAGGGAACAGCCATAATTATGGGGGATTTTAATTATCATATTAACTGGACAAATCAAATTGGGCAGAGCAGCCTTGAGGACGAGTTCATTGAGTGCATCAGGGATGGATTTCTTGAGCAGTATGTAACTGATCCTACAAGGGGGCAGGCAACCTTGGACCTGGTCCTGTGTAATGAGTCAGGATTAATTAATAATGTCCTAGTTAAGGATCCCCTTGGAACGAGCGACCACAACATGGTTGAATTCCATATCCAATTAGAGGGTGAGAAGGTTGATTCTCAAACAAGCGTACTGAGCTTGAATAAAGGAGACTATGATGGTATGAGAGCGGAATTGATTAAAGTGGACTGGGAAAATAGATTAAAGGGTAAGACGGTACATGAGCAGTGGTGTTCATTTAGGGAGTTATTTTACAACTTTCAAAATAAATATATTCCACTGAGGAAAAAAGGGTGTAAAAGAAATGACAGCCATCCGTGGCTAAGTAAAGAAATCAAGGATAGTATCCGACTAAAAACAAGGACATATAAGGTAGCCAAACTTAGTGGGAGGATAGAAGATTGGGAATTCTTCAAAAGACAGCAAAAAGTAACTAAAGGATTGATTAAGAAAGGGAAGTTAGATTATGAAAAGAAATTAGCAAAAAATATAAAAACAGATTCTATAGTTATATAAAAAGAAAAAGGGTGGCTAAGGCAAACATAGGTCCCTTAGAGGATGAGACCGGGAAATTAATGGTGGGAAACATGGAGATGGCAAAAATGCTGAACAAATATTTGTTTCAGTCTTTACAGTAGAGGACACTAAGAATATCCCAACACTGGACAAACAGGGGACTCTCGGGGGGGAGGAGCTAAATACGATTAAAATCACTCAAGAGATGGTACTCAGTAAAATAATGGGACTCAAGGCGGATAAATCCCCTGGACCTGATGGCTTCCATCCTAGGGTCTTGAGGGAAGTGGCAGTAGGGATTGTGGATGCTTTGGTGATAGTTTTCCAAAATTCCCTGGACTCAGGAGAGGTCCCGGCAGATTGGAAAACTGCTAATGTAACACCGTTATTTAAAAAGGGTAGTAGGCAGAAGGCTGGAAATTATAGGCCAGTTAGCTTAACATCTGTGGTGGGTAAAATTTTGGAGTCTATTATTAAGGAGACAGTAACGGAACATTTAGATAAGCATAATTTAATAGGACAAAGTCAGCATGGCTTTATGAAGGGGAAGTCATGTCTGACAAATTTGCTTGAGTTCTTCGAGGATATAACGTATAGGGTGGATAAAGGGGAACCAGTGGACGTAGTGTATTTAGACTTCCAGAAGGCATTCGACAAGGTGCCACATAAAAGATTATTACTTAAGATAAAAAATCACGGGATTGGGGGTAATATTCTGGCATGGGTGGAGGATTGGTTATCAAACAGGAAGCAGAGAGTTGGGATAAATGGTTCATTTTCGGACTGGCAACCAGTAACCAGTGGTGTTCCACAGGGGTCGGTGCTGGGTCCCCAACTCTTTACAATCTACATTAACGATTTGGAGGAGGGGACCGAGTGCAACATATCAAAATTTGCAGATGATACAAAGATGGGAGGGAGAGTAGAGAGTGAGGAGGACATAAAAAACCTGCAAGGGGATATAGACAGGCTGGGTGAGTGGGCGGAGATTTGGCAGATGCAATATAATATTGGAAAATGTGAGGTTATGCACTTTGGCAGGAAAAATCAGAGAGCAAGTTATTTTCTTAATGGCGAGAGGCTGGAAAGTACTGCAGTACAAAGGGATCTGGGGGTCCTAGTGCAAGAAAATCAAAAAGTTGGTATGCAGGTGCAGCAGGTGATCAAGAAAGCCAACGGAATGTTGGCTTTTATTGCTAGGGGGATAGAATATAAAAACAAGGAGGTATTGCTGCAGTTATATAAGGTATTGGTGAGACCGCACCTGGAATACTGCATACAGTTTTGGTCTCCATACTTAAGAAAAGACATACTTGCTCTCGAGGCAGTACAAAGAAGGTTCACTCGGTTAATCCCGGGGATGAGGGGGCGGACATATGAGGAGAGGTTGAGTAGATTGGGACTCTACTCATTGGAGTTCAGAAGAATGAGAGGCGATCTTATTGAAACATATAAGATTGTGAAGGGTCTTGATCGGGTGGATGCAGTAAGGATGTTCCCAAAGATGGGTGAAACTAGAACTAGGGGGCATAATCTTAGAATAAGGGGCTGCTCTTTCAAAACTGAGATGAGGAGAAACTTCTTCACTCAGAGGGTGGTAGGTCTGTGGAATTTGCTGCCCCAGGAAGCTGTGGAAGCTACATCATTAGATAAATTTAAAACAGAAATAGACAGTTTCCTAGAAGTAAAGGGAATTAGGGGTTATGGGGAGCGGGCAGGAAATTGGACATGAAGCTGAGTTCGGATCGGTCAATGCCCTGTGGGTGGCGGAGAGGGCCCAGGGGCTATGTGGCCGGGTCCTGCTCCGACTTCTTGTGTTCTTTAGATTTGTGGTTGGGATCAGATCAGCCATGATCTTATTGAATGGCGGAGCAGGCTCGAGGGGCCGATTGGCCTACTCCTGCTCCAATTTCTTATGTTCTTATGTTCTTATTTGTCCACACTGCTATCCTGAGCCACCCTGACCTTAGTTTCAAAAACTGATTTGCAATAACATAATTTAATGTTGAAACTACCTTAGTTGAAATCAAGTGTAATGAAAGGGCTCAAAATTAAGCCTGCAGAACCAATGAACAGCAGTTGACAAATTAGAATCATAGAATCATAGAAGTTTACAACATGGAAACAGGCCCTTCGGCCCAACATGTCCATGTCGCCCAGTTTATACCACTAAGCTAGTCCCAATTGCCTGCACTTGGCAATTAATGGTCCAAGGGGGCAGAAAGAAGTGAGGAACCACATACCCCATGATCCCATGTCCACCACCACACAGGAATAGGAACAATTTACTCATTGTACATCTTAGTTATATTTATGTTTCTTGCACAGGTCAACACAAACTCATGCATCTCGCAACACAAAGCAGCGTCCAAGCATTGCGTTGGAATGCATTCACTGCTGCATCAGACTTCTACTGTTGACATTTGGGATGGAGATTCAGTCAGGGCACAGTGCTGGCAGGCATGTGAGCCCATGGTGTGATCCTGTTCTTCATCCTCTTCTTACAATGGATAGATCCACAGACTTACATTTGCATTTTGTTTTAATTTCAGCTCATTTTTTTTCCTCTCTTTTTCTTTATTGTTTCTTTTACCTCCTTGTTTGTGAAGACCTTTCTTGTACCTACCCCTCCAATACTTGCACAATCCCTTATCCTTTTTATAACCCTGCAGCATTTCACTGATGATTTCTGATACCACCTATTAGCCTTTATTAAGCAGTGTGTGTTCAATTACCCCATCAATTCCCCAATAATTGGCACATCTGTTAATGCAGTCCTCCTTCCCTCTTGTGATTCTTCCAACCTTACTAAAATACCTGTTCAACTTTCAGTCTTCAGTTCCAATGCTGATTAAGTGTATTTCCAGCATGATTTTGCCTACCAACAGATGAGTATTATATTTCAAGTCCTAGAATTACTTTGTACAGTACCCAGCTTTTGTTTGCATTCAGCTGAGTACTGTCAGAAATTCCATATTAGCTAATTCAGTTCCTCTAAGACTATGACAATGTCATTTAACAATTTGATATTCATCAGTGGTGTGGCAATGCAAAGGTAACCAATACACATCACGAGGGCTATGGTAATATTACACATGATTCAATGAAATTAGGAAAGGCCTGTGAAATTAATCTTTTAAAATGAGTCATTTGCCCTGCAAAACTTCCGAACAGCCACCTTCTCATCTATTAAGGAGGTCGAGGAGAGGAAAGAGGGAACAAAATCTTACAGTAACCCTATAATGAATTAATATATAGTTTGAAGTCTGTGTGTGACCTGTGAAATTCAACCAAAACTCTGGGTGGGCCAGCTGGGGGGGGGAGGGTCCGGGAGGGCCAGCTGGGGGGGGGGGGGGGGGGAGAAGGGGAGGGTCCGGGAGGGCCAGCTGGGGGCGGGGGGAGGGGGAGGGAGGAGTGCAGCCGGGCAGGGGGAGGGGGAGGGAGGAGTGCAGCCGGGCGGGAGGGGGGGCGAGGGAGGAGTGCAGCCGGGAGGGGGGCGAGGGAGGAGTGCAGCCGGGAGGGGGGCGAGGGAGGAGTGCAGCCGGGAGGGGGGCGAGGGAAGAGTGCAGCCGGGGGGGGGAGGGAGGAGGGCAGCCGGGAGGGGGGGGGGAGGGAGGAGGGAGGAGTGCAGCCGGGAGGGGGGGAGGGAGGGGGGGAGGGAGGGGGGGAGGGAGGGCAGCCGGGAGGGGGGGGGGGGGCAGCCGGGAGGGGGGGGGGGGGGCAGCCGGGAGGGGGGGGGGGGGGGGGGGAGGGCAGCCGGGAGGGGGGGGGGGGGGGGCAGCCGGAGGGGGGGGGGGGGGGGGAGGGCAGCCGGGAGGGGGGGGGGGGGGGGGGGAGGGCAGCCGGGATGGAGGGGGGGGGGGGGGAGGGGGGAGGGCAGCCGGGAGGGGGGTGGGAGGAGAGCAGCCGGGGGGGGAGGGGGGCAGCCGGGAGGGGGGGGGGGGGGGGAGGGCAGCCGGGAGAGGGGGGGGGGGGAGGGCAGCCGGGAGAGGGGGGGGGGGGGAGGGCAGCCGGGAGGGGGGGGGGGGGGGGAGGGGGGGGGGAGGGCAGCCGGGAGGGGGGGGGGGGGGGGAGGGCAGCCGGGAGGGGGGGGGGGGGGGGGGGGGGGGGGGGGCAGCCGGGAGGGGGGGGGGGGGGGGGGGGCAGCCGGGAGGGGGGGGGAGGGCAGCCGGGAGGGGGGGGGGGGGGCAGCCGGGAGGGGGGGAGGGCAGCCGGGAGGGGGGGAGGGCAGCCGGGAGGGGGGGAGGGCAGCCGGGAGGAGGGGAGGGAGGAGAGCAGCCGGGAGGGGGGGGGAGGGAGGAGAGCAGCGGGAGGGGGGGGGAGGGAGGAGAGCAGCCGGGAGGGGGGGGAGGGAGGAGAGCAGCCGGGAGGGCGGGGGAGGGAGGAGAGCAGCCGGGAGGGGGGGGGGGGAGGGAGGAGAGCAGCCGGGAGGGGGGGTGGGACAGCCGGGAGGGAGGGGGGGGGGCAGCCGGGAGGGAGGGGGGGGGGGAGGGGAGGGGGGGGGGGGGAGGGCAGCCGGGAGGGGGGGGGGGAGGGCAGCCGGGAGAGGGGGGGGGGGAGGGGAGGGGGGGGGGGGAGGGCAGCCGGGAGGGAGGGGGGGGGGGGGAGGGCAGCCGGGAGAGGGGGGGGGGGGGGGGAGGGCAGCCGGGAGGGAGGGGGGGGGGGGGGGGGAGGGCAGCCGGGAGGGGGGGGGGGGGGGGAGGGCAGCCGGGAGGGGGGAGGGCAGCCAGGAGGGGGGAGGGGAGGGCAGCCAGGAGGGGGGGAGGGAGGGCAGCCGGGAGGGGGGAGGGAGGGCAGCCGGGAGGGGGGAGGGAGGGCAGCCGGGAGGGGGGAGGGGGGGGGGGGGGGAAGGTCAGCCGGGAGGGAGGGGGGGGGGGGAGAGAGGGGGGAGGGCAGCGGGGAGGGGGGGGGGGGGGAGGGGCAGCCGGGAGGGGGGGGGGGGGGGAGGGCAGCCGGAGGGGGGGGGGGGGGGGAGGGCAGCCGGGAGGGGGGGGGCAGCCGGGAGGGGGGGGGCAGCCGGGAGGGGGGGGGGCAGCCGGGTGGGGGGGGGGGCAGCCGGGAGGGGGGGGGAGGGCAGCCGGGAGGGGGGGGGAGGGCAGCCGGGAGGGGGGGGGAGGGCAGCCGGGAGGGGGGGGGGAGGGCAGCCGGGAGGGGGGGGGGGGGGGGGGGGGGAGGGCGCCGGGAGGGGGGGAGGGCAGCCGGGAGGAGGGCAGCCGGGGGGGGGGGGGGCAGCCGGGAGGAGGGCAGCCGGGGGGGGGGGGGGGCAGCCGGGAGGAGGGCAGCCGGGGGGGGGGGGGGCAGCCGGGAGGAGGGCAGCCGGGGGGGGGGGGGGGGAGGGCAGCCGGGAGGGGGGGGGAGGGCAGCCAGGAGGGGGGGGGGAGGGCAGCCAGGAGGGGGGGAGAGGGCAGCCAGGAGGGGGGGGGAGGGCAGCCAGGAGGGGGGGGGGAGGGCAGCCAGGAGGGGGGGGGGGGAGGGCAGCCAGGAGGGGGGAGGGAGGGCAGCCGGGAGGGGGGGGAGGGAGGAGAGCAGCCGGGAGGGGGGGGAGGGAGGAGAGCAGTCGGGAGGGGGGGGAGGGAGGAGAGCAGCCGGGAGGGGGGGGAGGGAGGAGAGCAGCCGGGAGGGGGGGGGAGGGAGGAGAGCAGCCGGGAGGGGGGGGAGGGAGGAGAGCAGCCGGGAGGGGGGGGAGGGAGGAGAGCAGCCGGGAGGGGGGGGGGGGGGGAGGAGAGCAGCCGGGAGGGGGGGGAGGGAGGAGAGCAGCCGGGAGGGGGGGGAGGGAGGAGAGCAGCCGGGAGGGGGGGGGGGGGGAGGGCAGCCGGGAGGGGGGGGGCAGCCGGGAGGGGGGGGGGCAGCCGGGTGGGGGGGGGGCAGCCGGGAGGGGGGGGGAGGGCAGCCGGGAGGGGGGGGGAGGGCAGCCGGGAGGGGGGGGGGGGGGGGGGGAGGGCAGCCGGGAGGGGGGGGGGGGGGGGGGGGAGGGCAGCCGGGAGGGGGGGAGGGCAGCCGGGAGGAGGGCAGCCGGGGGGGGGGGGGGCAGCCGGGAGGAGGGCAGCCGGGGGGGGGGGGGGGGGGAGGGCAGCCGGGAGGGGGGGGGAGGGCAGCCAGGAGGGGGGGGGGAGGCAGCCAGGAGGGGGGGGAGGGCAGCCAGGAGGGGGGGGGAGGGCAGCCAGGAGGGGGGGGGAGGGCAGCCAGGAGGGGGGGGGAGGGCAGCCAGGAGGGGGGGGGGAGGGCAGCCAGGAGGGGGGGGGAGGGCAGCCAGGAGGGGGGGGGGGGGAGGGCAGCCAGGAGGGGGGAGGGAGGGCAGCCGGGAGGGGGGGGAGGAGGAGAGCAGCCGGGAGGGGGGGGAGGGAGGAGAGCAGTCGGGAGGGGGGGGGAGGAGGAGAGCAGCCGGGAGGGGGGGGGGGGGGAGGAGAGCAGCCGGGAGGGGGGGGAGGGAGGAGAGCAGCCGGGAGGGGGGGGAGGGAGGAGAGCAGCCGGGAGGGGGGGGAGGGAGGAGAGCAGCCGGGAGGGGGGGGAGGGAGGAGAGCAGCCGGGAGGGGGGGGAGGGAGGAGAGCAGCCGGGAGGGGGGGGAGGGAGGAGAGCAGCCGGGAGGGGGGGGAGGGAGGAGAGCAGCCGGGAGGGGGGAGGGCAGCCAGGAGTGGGGGGAGGACAGCCAGGAGGGGGAATGGGGGAGGAGGGCAGCCGGGAGGGAGGGGGGGGGGGGGGGGGAGGGAGGAGAGCAGCCGGGAGGGGGGGGGAGGGAGGAGAGCAGCCGGGAGGGGGGGGAGGGAGGAGAGCAGCCGGGAGGGGGGGGAGGGAGGAGAGCAGCCGGGACGGGGGGGAGGGAGGAGAGCAGCCGGGAGGGGGGGGAGGGAGGAGAGCAGCCGGGAGGGGGGGAGGGAGGAGAGCAGCCGGGAGGGGGGGGGAGCGAGGAGAGCAGCCGGGAGGGGGGGGGAGGGCAGCCGGGAGGGGGGAGGGCAGCCAGGAGTGGGGGCAGGGCAGCCAGGAGGGGGGATGGGGGAGGAGGGCAGCCGGGAGGGAGGGGGGGGGGGGGGGGGAGGGCAGCCGGGAGGGAGGGGGGGGGGAGGGCAGCCGGGAGGGAGGGGGGGGGGGGAGGGCAGCCAGGGGGGGGGGGGGGGAGAGCAGCCGGAAGGGGGGGGGGGATGAGAGGGGGGAGGGCAGCCGGGAGGGGGGGGGGGGGAGGGAGGCAGCCGGGAGGGGGGGGGGGAGGGAGGGAGGGAGGAGAGCAGCCGGGAGGGGGTGGGGGGGGGGGGGGGGGAGGAGAGCAGCCGGGAGGGGGGGGGAGGGAGGAGAGCAGCCGGGAGGGGGGGGCAGCCGGGAGGGGGGAGGGCAGCCAGGAGGGGGGTGGGAGGGCAGCCAGGAGGGGGGGGAGGGCAGCCAGGAGGGGGGAGGGAGGGCAGCCGGGAGGGGGGAGGGAGGGCAGCCGGGAGGGGGAGGGAGGGCAGCCGGGAGGGGGGGGGGGGGGGGGGGAAGGTCAGCGGGAGGGAGGGGGGGGGGGAGGTCAGCCGGAGGGAGGGGGGGGGGGAGGGGGAGGGCAGCCGGGAGGGAGGGGGGCAGCCGGGAGGGAGGGGGGGGGGGAGGGCAGCCGGGGGGGGGGGGGGGGGGGGAGGGCAGCCGGGAGGGGGGGGGGAAGGGCAGCCGGGAGGGGGGGGGGGGGGGAGAGAGAGGGGGAGGGCAGCCGGGAGGGGGGGGGGGGGGGGGGGGGAGGGCTGCCGGGAAGGGGGGGGGGGGGGGGGGAGGGCTGCCGGGAGGGGGGGAGGGCAGCCAGGAGGGGGGGAGAGCAGCCGGAAGGGGGGGGGGGAGCAGCCGGAAGGGGGGGAGGGGGGGGGGGAGAGAGGGGGGAGGGCAGCCGGGAGGGGGGGGGGGGGGGCAGCCGGGAGGAGGGGGGGGGGGGTCAGCCGGCGGGGGGGGGGGGGGGGGGGGGGGGGCAGCCGGGAGGGGGGTGGGGGGGGCAGCCGGGAGGGGGGTGGGGGGGCAGCCGGGAGGGGGGTGGGAGGGCAGCCGGGAGGGGGGTGGGGGGGCAGCCGGGAGGGGGGAGGGCAGCCAGGAGGGGGGAGGGGAGGGCAGCCGGGAGGGGGGGAGGGAGGGCAGCCGGGAGGGGGGAGGGAGGGCAGCCGGGAGGGGGGAGGGAGGGCAGCCGGGAGGGGGGAGGGGGGGGGGGGGGGAAGGTCAGCCGGGAGGGAGGGGGGGGGGGGAGAGAGGGGGGAGGGCAGCTGGGAGGGGGGGGGGGGGGGGGGGGGGGGGGAGGGCAGCCGGGAGGGGGGGGGGGGGGGAGGGCAGCCGGGAGGGGGGGGGGGGGAGGGCAGCCGGGAGGGGGGGGGCAGCCGGGAGGGGGGGGGGCAGCCGGGTGGGGGGGGGCAGCCGGGAGGGGGGGGGAGGGCAGCCGGGAGGGGGGGGGAGGGCAGCCGGGAGGGGGGGGGAGGGCAGCCGGGAGGGGGGGGGAGGGCAGCCGGGAGGGGGGGGGAGGGCAGCCGGGAGGGGGGGGGGAGGGCAGCCGGGAGGGGGGGGGGGGGGGGGGGGGAGGGCGGCCGGGAGGGGGGGAGGGCAGCCGGGAGGAGGGCAGCCGGGGGGGGGGGGGGGCAGCCGGGAGGAGGGCAGCCGGGGGGGGGGGGGGGGGGAGGGCAGCCGGAGGGGGGGGGGAGGGCAGCCAGGAGGGGGGGGGGAGGGCAGCCAGGAGGGGGGGGGGAGGGCAGCCAGGAGGGGGGGGGAGGGCAGCCAGGAGGGGGGGGGAGGGCAGCCAGGAGGGGGGGGGGGGAGGGCAGCCAGGAGGGGGGAGGGAGGGCAGCCGGGAGGGGGGGGAGGGAGGAGAGCAGCCGGAGGGGGGGAGGGAGGAGAGCAGTCGGGAGGGGGGGGAGGGAGGAGAGCAGCCGGGAGGGGGGGGAGGGAGGAGAGCAGCCGGGAGGGGGGGGAGGGAGGAGAGCAGCCGGGAGGGGGGGAGGGAGGAGAGCAGCCGGGAGGGGGGGGGGGGGGGAGGAGAGCAGCCGGGAGGGGGGGGAGGGAGGAGAGCAGCCGGGAGGGGGGGGAGGGAGGAGAGCAGCCGGGAGGGGGGGGGGGGGGGAGGGCAGCCGGGAGGGGGGGGGCAGCCGGGAGGGGGGGGGGCAGCCGGGTGGGGGGGGGCAGCCGGGAGGGGGGGGGAGGGCAGCCGGGAGGGGGGGGGAGGGCAGCCGGGAGGGGGGGGGGGGGGGGGGAGGGCAGCCGGGAGGGGGGGGGGGGGGGGGGGGGGAGGGCAGCCGGAGGGGGGGAGGGCAGCCGGGAGGAGGGCAGCCGGGGGGGGGGGGGGGGCAGCCGGGAGGAGGGCAGCCGGGGGGGGGGGGGGAGGGCAGCCGGGAGGGGGGGGGGAGGGCAGCCAGGAGGGGGGGGGGGAGGGCAGCCAGGAGGGGGGGGGGAGGGCAGCCAGGAGGGGGGGGGGAGGGCAGCCAGGAGGGGGGGGGGAGGGCAGCCAGGAGGGGGGGGGAGGGCAGCCAGGAGGGGGGGGGAGGGCAGCCAGGAGGGGGGGGGAGGGCAGCCAGGAGGGGGGGGGGGGGAGGGCAGCCAGGAGGGGGGAGGGAGGGCAGCCGGGAGGGGGGGGAGGGAGGAGAGCAGCCGGGAGGGGGGGGAGGGAGGAGAGCAGTCGGGAGGGGGGGGAGGGAGGAGAGCAGCCGGGAGGGGGGGGAGGGAGGAGAGCAGCCGGGAGGGGGGGGAGGGAGGAGAGCAGCCGGGAGGGGGGGGGAGGGAGGAGAGCAGCCGGGAGGGGGGGGGGGGGGGAGGAGAGCAGCCGGGAGGGGGGGGAGGGAGGAGAGCAGCCGGGAGGGGGGGGAGGGAGGAGAGCAGCCGGGAGGGGGGGGAGGGAGGAGAGCAGCCGGGAGGGGGGGGGAGGGAGGAGAGCAGCCGGGAGGGGGGGGAGGGAGGAGAGCAGCCGGGGAGGGGGGGGAGGGAGGAGAGCAGCCGGGAGGGGGGGGAGGGAGGAGAGCAGCCGGGAGGGGGGAGGGCAGCCAGGAGTGGGGGGAGGACAGCCAGGAGGGGGAATGGGGGAGGAGGGCAGCCGGGAGGGAGGGGGGGGGGGGGGGGAGGGAGGAGAGCAGCCGGGAGGGGGGGGGAGGGAGGAGAGCAGCCGGGAGGGGGGGGAGGGAGGAGAGCAGCCGGAGGGGGGGGAGGGAGGAGAGCAGCCGGGAGGGGGGGGAGGGAGGAGAGCAGCCGGGACGGGGGGGAGGGAGGAGAGCAGCCGGGAGGGGGGGAGGGAGGAGAGCAGCCGGGAGGGGGGGGAGGGAGGAGAGCAGCCGGGAGGGGGGGGGAGCGAGGAGAGCAGCCGGGAGGGGGGGGGGAGGGCAGCCGGGAGGGGGGAGGGCAGCCAGGAGTGGGGGCAGGGCAGCCAGGAGGGGGGATGGGGGAGGAGGGCAGCCGGGAGGGAGGGGGGGGGGGGGGGGGGAGGGCAGCCGGGAGGGAGGGGGGGGGGAGGGCAGCCGGGAGGGAGGGGGGGGGGGAGGGCAGCCAGGGGGGGGGGGGGGAGAGCAGCCGGAAGGGGGGGGGGGATGAGAGGGGGGAGGGCAGCCGGGAGGGGGGGGGGGGGAGGGAGGGCAGCCGGGAGGGGGGGGGGGGAGGGAGGGAGGGAGGAGAGCAGCCGGAGGGGGTGGGGGGGGGGGGGGGGGGAGGAGAGCAGCCGGGAGGGGGGGGGAGGGAGGAGAGCAGCCGGGAGGGGGGGGCAGCCGGGAGGGGGGAGGGCAGCCAGGAGGGGGGTGGGAGGGCAGCCAGGAGGGGGGGGAGGGCAGCCAGGAGGGGGGAGGGAGGGCAGCCGGGAGGGGGGAGGGAGGGCAGCCGGGAGGGGGAGGGAGGGCAGCCGGGAGGGGGGGGGGGGGGGGGGGAAGGTCAGCCGGGAGGGAGGGGGGGGGGGAGGTCAGCCGGAGGGAGGGGGGGGGGGAGGGGGAGGGCAGCCGGGAGGGAGGGGGGCAGCCGGGAGGGAGGGGGGGGGGGGGGGGGGAGGGCAGCCGGGAGGGGGGGGGGGGGGGGGGGGAGGGCAGCCGGGAGGGGGGGGGGGGGGGAGGGCAGCCGGGAGGGGGGGGGGGAAGGGCAGCCGGGAGGGGGGGGGGGGGGGGGGAGAGAGAGGGGGGAGGGCAGCCGGGAGGGGGGGGGGGGGGGGGGGGGAGGGCTGCCGGGAAGGGGGGGGGGGGGGGGAGGGCTGCCGGGAGGGGGGGAGGGCAGCCAGGAGGGGGGGAGAGCAGCCGGAAGGGGGGGGGGGAGCAGCCGGAAGGGGGGGGGGGAGCAGCCGGAAGGGGGGGAGGGGGGGGGGGGGGAGAGAGGGGGGAGGGCAGCCGGGAGGGGGGGGGGGGGGGGGGCAGCCGGGAGGAGGGGGGGGGGGGGTCAGCCGGCGGGGGGGGGGGGGGGGGGGGGGGGCAGCCGGGAGGGGGGTGGGGGGGGCAGCCGGGAGGGGGGTGGGGGGGCAGCCGGGAGGGGGGTGGGGGGGGCAGCCGGGAGGGGGGTGGGGGGGCAGCCGGGAGGGGGGTGGGGGGGCAGCCGGGAGGGGGGTGGGGGGGCAGCCGGGGGGGGGGTGGGAGGGCTGCCGGGGGGGGGGGGGGGGAGGGCTGCCGGGGGGGGGGGGGGGAGGGCTGCCGGGGGGGGGGGGGGGGGGGGGGCAGCCGGGAGGGGGGTGGGGGGGGGGGGCAGCCGGGTGGGGGGGCAGCCGGGGGGGGGGGGGGGGGAGGGGGGGGGAGGGCAGCCGGGAGGGGGGGGGGAGGGCAGCCAGGAGGGGGGGGAGAGCAGCCGGAAGGGGGGGGGGGGGGGGAAGAGAGGGGGGAGGGCAGCTGGGAGGGGGGGGGGGGGGGGCAGCCGGGAGGGGGGTGGGGGGGCAGCCGGGAGGGGGGGGGGAGGGCAGCCGGGGGGGGGGGGGGGGGGGGGGGCAGCCGGGGGGGGGGGGGGGGGGGGGGGGGGGGCAGCCGGGGGGGGGGGGGGGGGGGGAGGGCAGCCGGGGGGGGGGGGGGGGAGGGCAGCCGGGAGGGGGGGGGGAGGGCAGCCGGGAGGGGGGGGGGAGGGCAGCCGGGGAGGGGGGAGGGCAGCCAGGAGGGGGGGAGAGCAGCCGGAAGGGGGGGGGGGGGGGAAGAGAGGGGGGAGGGCAGCTGGGAGGGGGGGGGGGGGGGAGGGCAGCCGGGAGGGGGGGGGGGGGGGGAGGGCAGCCGGGAGGGGTGGGGGGGGAGGGCAGCCGGGAGGGGGGGGGGGGGAGGGCAGCCGGGAGGGGGGGGGGGGGGAGGGCAGCCGGGAGGGGGGTGGGGGGGCAGCCGGGAGGGGGGTGGGGGGGCAGCCGGGAGGGGGGTGGGGGGGCAGCCGGGAGGGGGGGGGGGGGGAGGGCAGCCGGGAGGGGGGGGGGCAGCCGGGAGGGGGGGGCAGCCGGGAGGGGGGGGGGCAGCCGGGAGGGGGGGGGGCAGCCGGGAGGGGGGGGGGCAGCCGGAGGGGGGGGGGCAGCCGGGAGGGGGGGGGGCAGCCGGGAGGGGGGGGGCAGCCGGGAGGGGGGGGGCAGCCGGGAGGGGGGGGGGGGGAGGGCAGCCGGGAGGGGGGGGGGGGAGGGCAGCCGGGAGGGGGGGGGAGGGCAGCCGGGAGGGGGGGGGAGGGCAGCCGGAGGGGGGGGGGGGGAGGGCAGCCGGGAGGGGGGGGGGGGGGGAGGGCAGCCGGGAGGGGGGGGAGGGCAGCCGGGAGGGGGGGGGAGGGAGGGAGGAGAGCAGCCGGGAGGGGGGGGGAGGGAGGGAGGAGAGCAGCCGGAGGGGGTGGGGGGGGGGGGGGGGGAGGAGAGCAGCGGGAGGGGGGGGAGGGAGGAGAGCAGCCGGGAGGGGGGGGAGGGAGGAGAGCAGCCGGGAGGGGGGGGAGGGAGGAGAGCAGCCGGAGGGGGGGGGGGAGGGAGGAGAGCAGCCGGGAGGGGGGGGAGGGAGGAGAGCAGCCGGGAGGGGGGGGGGAGGGAGGAGAGCAGCCGGGAGGGGGGGGGGAGGGAGGAGAGCAGCCGGGAGGGGGGGGGGAGGGAGGAGAGCAGCCGGGAGGGGGGGGGAGGGAGGAGAGCAGCCGGGAGGGGGGGGGAGGGAGGAGAGCAGCAGGGAGGGGGGGGGAGGGAGGAGAGCAGCAGGGAGGGGGGGGGAGGGAGGAGAGCAGCAGGGAGGGGGGGGGAGGGAGGGGAGCAGCAGGGAGGGGGGGGAGGGAGGAGAGCAGCCGGGAGGGGGGGGGGGGGGGGGGGGAGGGCAGCCGGGAGGGGGGGGGGGGGGGGGGGGGAGGGCAGCCAGGAGGGGGGGGGGGGAGGGCAGCCAGGAGGGGGGGGGGAGGGCAGCCAGGAGGGGGGGGGAGGGCAGCCGGGAGGGGGGAGGGAGGGCAGCCGGGAGGGGGGGAGGGAGGGCAGCCGGGAGGGGGGAGGGAGGGCAGCCGGGAGGGGGGGGGGGGGGGGGAGGTCAGCCGGGAGGGAGGGGGGGGGGGAGGGCAGCCGGGAGCGGGGGGGGGGGGGGAGGTCAGCCGGGAGGGAGGGGAGGGGGGGGGGAGGTCAGCCGGGAGGGAGGGGGGGGGGGAGGTCAGCCGGGAGGGAGGGGGGGGGGGGGGGGGAGGGCAGCCGGGAGGGAGGGGGGGGGGGGGGGGGGAGGGCAGCCGGGAGGGAGGGGGGGGGGGGGGAGGGCAGCCGGGAGGGAGGGGGGGGGGGGGGGGAGGGCAGCCGGGAGGGGGGGGGGGGGGGGAGGCAGCCGGGGGGGGGGGGGGGAAGGGCAGCCGGGAGGGGGGGGGGGGGGGGAAGGGCAGCCGGAGGGGGGGGGGGGAAGGGCAGCCGGGAGGGGGGGGGGGGGAAGGGCAGCCGGGAGGGGGGGGGGAAGGGCAGCCGGGAGGGGGGGGGAAGGGCAGCCGGGAGGGGGGGGGGGGAAGGGCAGCCGGGAGGGGGGGGGGGGGGAAGGGCAGCCGGGAGGGGGGGGGGAAGGGCAGCCGGGAGGGGGGGGGGGGGGGGGAGGACAGCCGGGAGGGGGGGGGGGGGGGAAGGGCAGCCGGGAGGGGGGGGGGGGGAGGGCAGCCGGGGGGGGGGGGGGGGGGGGGGAAGAGAGAGGGGGGAGGGCAGCCGGGGGGGGGGAGGGGGGAGTGCAGCCGGGGGGGGGGGGGAGGGCTGCCGGGAAGGGGGGGGGGGGGGGGGGGGGGAGAGGGCTGCCGGGAAGGGGGGGAGGGGGGGGGGGGCAGCCGTGAGGGGGGAGGGCAGCCAGGAGGGGGGGGAGAGCAGCCGGAAAGGGGGGGGGGGGGGGAGGGCAGCCGGGAGGGGGGGGGAAGGAGGGAGGGAGGAGAGCAGCCGGGAGGGGGTGAGGGGGGGGGGGAGGGCAGCCGGGAGGAGGGGGGGGGTGGGGGGGGGCAGCCGGGAGGGGGGGCAGCCGGGAGGGGGGGGGCAGCCGGGAGGGGGGGGGCAGCCGGGAGGGGGGTGGGGGGGCAGCCGGGAGGGGGGTGGGGGGGCAGCCGGGAGGGGGTGGGGGGGCAGCCGGGAGGGGGGTGGGGGGGCAGCCGGGAGGGGGGGGGGTGGGGGGGCAGCCGGGAGGGGGGGGGTGGGGGGGCAGCCGGGAGGGGGGGGGGGTGGGGGGGCAGCCGGGAGGGGGGGGTGGGGGGGCAGCCGGGAGGGGGGGGGTGGGGGGGCAGCCGGGAGGGGGGGGGTGGGGGGGCAGCCGGGAGGGGGGGGGGGTTGGGGGGGCAGCCGGGAGGGGGGAGGGGGCAGCCAGGAGGGGGGGAGGGCAGCCAGGAGGGGGGGGAGGGCAGCCAGGAGGGGGGGGAGGGCAGCCAGGAGGGGGGGGAGGGCAGCCAGGAGGGGGGGGAGGGCAGCCAGGAGGGGGGGGAGGGCAGCCAGGAGGGGGGGAGGGCAGCCAGGAGGGGGGGGAGGGCAGCCAGGAGGGGGGGGAGGGCAGCCAGGAGGGGGGGGAGGGCAGCCAGGAGGGGGGGGAGGGCAGCCAGGAGGGGGGGGAGGGCAGCCAGGAGGGGGGGAGGGCAGCCAGGAGGGGGGAGGGAGGAGAGCAGCCGGAAGGGGGGGGGGGGAAGAGAGGGGGGAGGGCAGCCGGGAGGGGGGGGGGGGGGGGAGGGCGGGGGGGGGGGAGGGCAGCCGGGAGGGAGGGAGGAGAGCAGCCGGGAGGGGGGGGCAGCCGGGAGGGGGAGGGGGGGGCAGGCAGCCGGGAGGGGGGGGGGGGGGGGAGCCGGGAGGGAGGGGGGAGGGCAGCCGGGGGGGAGGGGGGGTGGAGGGCAGCCGGGGGGGAGGGGGGGTGGAGGGCAGCCGGGAGGGGGGGGGGGGGGGGGGGGTTGGGGGCAGCCGGGAGGGGGGGGGTGGCAGCCAGGAGGGGAGGGGGGGGGGGGGGCAGCCAGGAGGGGGGGGGGGGGGGGAGGGCAGCCAGGAGGGGGGGGGGGGAGGGGAGGGAGGAGGGGGGAGGGCAGGAGGGAGGAGAGCAGCCGGGAGGGGGGGGGCAGCCGGGAGGGGGGGGGGGCAGCCGGGAGGGGGGGGGGGGCAGCCGGGAGGGGGGGGGGGGGGCAGCCGGGAGGGGGGGGGGGGGCAGCCGGGAGGGGGGGGGGGGCAGCCGGGAGGGGGGGGGGGGCAGCCGGGAGGGGGGGCAGCCGGGAGGGGGGGGGGGGGGGGCAGCCGGGAGGGGGGGGGGGGGGGCAGGCAGCCGGGAGGGGGGGGGGGGGGGAGGCCGGGAGGGAGGGGGGGGTGGAGGGCAGCCGGGAGGGAGGGGGGGTGGAGGGCAGCCGGGGGGGAGGGGGGGTGGAGGGCAGCCGGGGGGGAGGGGGGGTGGAGGGCAGCCGGGAGGGGGGGGGGGGCAGCCGGGAGGGGGGGGAGGGCAGCCAGGAGGGGGGGGGGGGGGGGGGGGGGGAGGGCAGCCAGGGGGGGGGGGGGGGGGGGGGGAGAGGGCAGCCAGGAGGGGGGGGGGGGGGGGGGGGGGGGGGAGGGAGGAGGGGGGAGGGCAGCGGGAGGGGGGAGGGAGGAGAGCAGCCGGGAGGGGGGGGGAGGGAGGAGAGCAGCCGGGAGGGGGGGGGGAGGGAGGAGAGCAGCCGGGAGGGGGGGGGGAGGGAGGAGAGCAGCCGGGAGGGGGGGGGAGGGAGGAGAGCAGCCGGGAGGGGGGGGGAGGGAGGAGAGCAGCCGGGAGGGGGGGGGGAGGGAGGAGAGCAGCCGGGAGGGGGGGGGGAGGGAGGAGAGCAGCCGGGAGGGGGGGGAGGGAGGAGAGCAGCCGGGAGGGGGGGGGGAGGGAGGAGAGCAGCCGGGAGGGGGGGGGAGGGAGGAGAGCAGCCGGGAGGGGGGGGGGAGGGAGGAGAGCAGCCGGAGGGGGGGGGGAGGGAGGAGAGCAGCCGGAGGGGGGGGGAGGGAGGAGAGCAGCCGGGAGGGGGGGGGAGGGAGGAGAGCAGCCGGGAGGGGGGGGGAGGGAGGAGAGCAGCCGGGAGGGGGGGGGGAGGGAGGAGAGCAGCCGGGAGGGGGGGGGGAGGGAGGAGAGCAGCCGGGAGGGGGGGGGAGGGAGGAGAGCAGCCGGGAGGGGGGGGAGGGAGGAGAGCAGCCGGGAGGGGGGGGAGGGGAGGAGAGCAGCCGGGAGGGGGAGGGGAGGAGAGCAGCCGGGAAGGGGGAAGGGGGAGGGAGGAGAGCAGCCGGGAAGGGGAAGGGGGAAGGGGGAGGGAGGAGAGCAGCCGGGAAGGGGGAGGGAAGAGAGAGCAGCCGGGAAGGGGGAGGGAGGAGAGCAGCCGGGAAGGGGGAGGGAGGAGAGCAGCCGGGAAGGGGGAGGGAGGAGAGCAGCAGGGAGGGCCGGGGGGGGGGGGGGGGGGGGGAAAGAGAGCTGCCGGGAGGGCCAGCAGGGGGGGGGGGGGGGGGGGGGGAAAGAGAGCTGCCGGGAGGGCCAGCGGGAGGGGACTGGCCAAGAGAGAGGGAAAGTGAGGGGGTTGGGAGTGAGGGATAGAGGACACAA